>NW_028275157.1:5637576-5987576 GCF_013281855.1 Momordica charantia | reverse complement strand
CAGCTAGCCTAGAATCTGAACCTATGTGGTGTTGGAAGTTCTCCAATGGTGGAAAAGGAATGCTTGTGGCATTTGGAGCTTGAGTAGAAGAGGTAGGAAGTGAAGTATGTTGAGAAGAGGAAGCCATAGATGTAAGCAAATGCTGGAAATTTCTTCTTCTTTGGTGGTGGCTGAAAATCGAAAACAAGGGTGATGAAGGGAGTGGGTTTTGCCGAAAAAACAAGGGGGAAGAAGAGAGTTGTGGGGGTTTTGGTGGAGTTGTAAAGCTTAGGCAATGGGTCTATTTAAAACTTTCCCCAAACTAAATCCTAAATGGAAAGGGATTGACATTTAAGTTCAACTAAGTTTCTTAAACCTAAAAGGAAAAGAAAACAAATTTGAATACAAAATAGGATTAGGGAAACAAAATTTGAAGAGAAGTTTTTAAAGCTAAATCATAGAGGATTAATGTTTGACCCAAGATAAAGCCCATATTATCGAAAATTAAAACCCAAACCGTGAAGGAAAATATTTTCGAATTGCTGGAAAAACAGGGCAGGCGCCAGGCGCATGCGTGATTTATTTTCGCAAAGGGCAGGCGCCAGGCGCCTGCGTAATTCTCTTTTTTTTCTTTTTTTTTTTCAACGTTTTTTTTTTCTTTCTTTTTGTTTTTTTCAACGTTTTCAAAAACATTCTCTTAATAAGAAAAACTTTATAATTAAACAACAAGAAAATGCAAGATACAAAGACTTCCTTCCTTTAGTTTTGTTCTTTCAAAAACGGATAAGAAGGAAAAAACATTTTTCGCAAAAATTTATTGACGTGAAAGTTGAATAGAGGTTTTTCCTCTATCCACTGGTTCTCCAAAATACGGCTTATGTCTCTGCCCATTTACTTTAAAAACATTTCCCTTAGAGTCAACTAGATCCACTGCCCCATATGGGTAGACTTTAAAAATTTGAAAGGGACCAGACCATCTAGACTTAAGTTTTCCAGGGGAAAAGTTTCAACCTAGAGTTGAATAACAGAACCAGATCACCTTCTTGAAGATTGTTCGGCCGAAGATGCCTATCGTGCCACTGTTTAGTTTTTTCCTTAAACAACTTAGCATTCTCATAAGAAAAGTGCCTGTGTTCTTCTAATTCCAACAATTGTAACTTCCTCGCTTCACCTGCAGCCAACAAATCAAAATTTAATTTCTTAGTAGCCCAAAATGCTTTATATTCTAGCTCAAGAGGCAAATGACATGCTTTTCCAAAAACTAGCCTATAGGGGGACATGCCGAGGGGAGTCTTAAATGTTGTCCTATATGCCCAAAGTGAATCATCAAGCTTAAAAGACCAATCCCTACGGTTAAGATTTACAGTTTTTTCTAAAATGTTTTTTATCTCCCTATTAGATATTTCGGCTAACCCATTCGACTGAAGATGATATGCTGTTGCAACCCTATGACGCACATTGTATTTAGTCAGTAACTTTTGCATAGACCTATTCACAAAATGAGCCCCCTCATCGCTTATCAGACAACGCGGGGTTCCATAACGCGTAAAAATGTGCTTTTGCAGAAAACGAATGACAACTTTGGAATCATTGGTAGCAGTTGCAATGGCTTCTATCCATTTCGAAACATAATCTACTGCTAACAATATATAAAGCTTACCATTAGAAGATGGAAATGGACCCATAAAATCTATACCCCACACATCAAATATTTCAATCTCCAGGATCGGGGTTTGAGGCATTTCGTGGCGTTTAGATATATTACCTGTCCGTTGGCATTTGTCACAAACCTGGGCAACTTATGTGCATTTTTGAACAGAGTGGGCCAAAAGAACCGACTTTGCAAAACTTTGGCTGCGGTTTTGTGTCCTACAAAATGTCCTCCATTTGGAGACATATGACAAGCGTCTAATATCGCCTCGTGCTTTTCTTCTGCGACACACCTGCGTAAGATATTGTCAGGTCATATCTTATATAAAAAAGGCTCATCCCAACGATAACATCGAACTTCATTTAGAAATTTCTTTACCTGTTGCTTGTTGAACTCATAAGGAACTATTCGACTTACAAATAATTTGCTATATCGGCATACCACGGAACTGAATCAACTCGCAAGAGTTGCTCGTCAATAAACTGTTCACGTATAACAGTTCCATCATCACAGAGCGGGGATTCCAATCTAGACAGGTGATCAGCAACTTGGTTTTCAGTACCCTTCCTGTCCCTAACTTCAATATCAAACTCTTGAAGTAACAAAATCCACCGTATCAAACGTGGTTTAGCATCTTTTTTAGCAAATAAATATTTTAAAGCAGAATGGTCAGTAAAAACAATGACTTTTGTGCCTATCAAGTAAGACCTAAACTTATCAAAGGCGAACACAACTGCTAACAGTTCCTTTTCAGTAGTAGTGTAATTGAGTTGTGCACCGGTCAGAGTCTTACTAGCATAATATACAGGATGCAAGATCTTGTTTTTACGTTGTCCTAACATAGCTCCTATTGCATAATCACTGGCATCACACATGAGCTCAAAAGGTAAATCCCAATTAGGTTCGATAATTGTAGGAGCTTAACTTAGAGCAACTTTCAACATTTCAAATGATTTTAAACAGTCATCATAAAAAACAAATGGTCTATCATGTTCTAACAATTGACACAAGGGTTTAGAAATTTTAGCAAAGTCTTTTATAAAGCGGCGGTAAAATCCCCCATGCTCTAAAAAACTTCTAATCCCTTTGACATTTGTAGGAGGAGGTAGCTTTGAAATGATGTCTATCTTAGCGTGGTCTACCTCTATTCCTTGCTTGGAAATTTTGTGACCCAAAACAATACCCTCTTGTACCATGAAATGACACTTCTCCCAATTCAGGACTAGGTTTGTTTGTTCACATCTCTCCAATACTCTCTCCAAATTAACTAAACATGCGTCGAAAGAATTTCCAAAAATAGAAAAGTCATCCATAAAAACTTCTAGAATATTTTCTACCATGTCAGAGAAGATGGCCATCATACACCTCTGAAAAGTCGCGGGTGCATTGCATAGTCCAAAGGGCATTCGCCTAAAAGCGAACGTACCATACGGACACGTAAATGTTGTCTTCTTCTGGTCTTCTGGAGCAATAGTAATTTGATTATAGCCCGAATATCCATCTAAAAAACAATAGAAATCCTTACGTGCCAGATGGTCGAGCATCTGGTCAATAAACGGGAGAGGAAAATGGTCTTTCTTCGTTACCTTGTTGAGTTTTTCAACAGGATTAGTCACATCTTCCGGTCCTTCTGCTATCTTTTCAAGCTCTTCTTCAATCTCTGTAACTAACAAGTCATAAAACTCATCAAGCATAACAGGATTCAAGCTAGTTATAGCAGAGCACTCTTCAAAGTCTCCTGGTAATTTCATGGCGTCTAGAACGTTAAATTTAACTTCTTCATTATTTACCCTCATTGTAATTTCTCCCTTCCTCACATTAAAAACTGTATCCCCAGTGGCTAGAAATGGTCTTCCCAAAATAATGGGAACGTCTAAGTCCGCCTCGCAATCTAGAATGATAAAGTCCGCAGGGAAAATGAATTTGTCCACCTGGACTAAAACATCTTCTATCTTTCCCTCAGGTCTTATGATAGATCTATCTGCTAGTTGGAGGGTAACCGTAGTAGGTCTAGCTTCTCCTATGCCTAAAGATTTGAAAACTGATAATGGCATAAGATTAATGCTAGCGCCTAGATCACATAATGCCCTGCCTAAGTTTGTTCCTCCTATGGAACATGGAATGGTAAAACTGCCAGGATCGTTACATTTCATGAGTAGCGGGCTGCCTACAGCTTCACTACTACATTTTGTCATGGCTACCAGTTCATGCTTTCCTATTTTTTTCTTCCTAGAAACTATATCTTTCAAAAACTTAGCATAATTTGGCATCTGTTCTAGAGCATCTACTAATGGTATATTTATATGCAATTGTTTTAAAATATCTAAAAATTTTCTAAACTGGGAATCATTATTTTTCTTAACTAATCTTTGTGGAGACGGGGGAGTAGGGGTAAAAGAAGGTTGTACCTGTGGAGGAACACTCGGGGTGTCCTCATTACCTTTTATAATATTTTCTTTTTCTGGTGTTGTTGGATTTTCTGTTATCTTTACAATTGGTTCAGTGGACGGAATCTGTACATCTGTTGTTGGCATTGTTGGTCCATCATATGCCAGTCCACTCCTAAGGGTGACAGCTTTGCACTGTTCTTTCCCTTTTCGTCTTGGTAATTCAGTATGGCCTGGAAAAGAACCTTGTGGTCTATTCTTCAATTCATTGGCGAGCTGTCCCAATTGGGTCTCGAAATTCCTCATTGATGCCGCTTGGGATTGTATCACTGCGTCTGTTCGGGCCATGTTCTCCTTCATCATATTCTCAAGATTTGAGTTGTTATTTTGAACTGGTGGAGTCTGTGTTCTCTGATTGTACTGCTGTTGCGGTGGTGAGATGTACTGCTGTGTAGGTGGAACATAGGGCTACTTGTTCTACTGGCTCTGCCCTTGATTAAAACCGCTCGAACCTCCTTGACCTCCCCATTAGAAATTAGGGTGGTGCCTCCAACCTGGGTTGTAGGTGTTCGAATATGGGTTAAAGGTCCTATTGTTCCCATGTCCTACATAAAAAATGGAAGCAGGGTTATGTGGACAATTATCATAAATATGGTTTTCACTGCAAAATGAACAAATGAGATCGTTTACTTGGCAAACAGGGGCAGGAGTGCAATAATCCGACTGCACAGGTTGTATCGGCGTGGCTAATGGATTTTTTATTCCCACTGCCATCTCTTTTAGCCTCTGGTTCATTGTAACCATCTCTTTTTGCATCGAGGTCGCAATGTCCAGAGCCAAAACTCCAGCTGGATCTTGCTTCTTTGGTGCTGCCCTAGATCTTTGCGAACACCATAGTTCGTTGTGTGAAGCTAAGTCATTTAGGATGTCAACTATCTCGTTGAATGTCTTCTTTGTAAAGGCCCCATTGGCAGCATTGTTTAGCATCATCTTAGTAGGATGATCTAAACCTCTAAAGAAATGTTCTATCTGGATGCATGCCGGCAAGCCATGGTTCGGACATTTCCTGATGAGTTCTTTAAATCTTTCCCACGCCTCGTGAACAGGTTCACGATCATACTGTCTAAAGGAGATGATCTCCTCTCTGATATCAGCGTGGCGAGTAGGTGGGAAGAATTTTATTAAGAACTTCTCCACTAACGACCCCTACATGGTGATGGATCTCGGCGGAAATGCATTGAGCCATGCTCTAGCTTGGTCCTTCAAAGAAAATGGAAAAAGTGTTAGTCTCAGAGCATCGTCGGTTATACCAGGTAATCGAAATGCATTTGCAATTTGAATGAATGATTTCAGATGATCATGTGGATCCTCGTGTTCCTGCCCTCCAAAATGTCCAATTGTCTGCAACATTTGGAACATCATTGGTTTAAGCTCAAAGTTTGCGTGGGCTGGAATAGGGTTGACTATCCCTGAATCAAAGTTCTGAAAAGCCGTGGCGGCATATTCTCGCATTGCCACGTCTCTGTTGTCCGCCATCTGGATATGGTTGAATTCATCATTTCGTGCATGATCCCTCATATTACCGTTAACAGCAGGTGGATCAACCGGATCACGAGGTGGAATATCTGCCATTGATGTGCTCGTACTTTCTACCTCACTTTCAGGACTGATTTCACCTTCTCTCTCTTTTTGCTTTTCTAGTTGTTTTCGAAGTCTTCGCTCCTTTCGAGTTTTTCGAAGGGTCCGCTCAATCTCAGGGTCAAGGGGTAGAAGAAAAGATCTTGTGCTCATGCACTTTAACTTACCCTTGTGAGATAAACGACCAAAAATATAGAACAAAAACGGTGGATGGAAATTACACCCAACAACAATTCACAAAAATAAAAACTAAAAGAATTTGAAAATAATTTTAAAACTAAAGTCCCCGGCAACGGCTCCAAAAACTT
Organism: Momordica charantia; assembly: GCF_013281855.1. Taxonomy (NCBI): domain Eukaryota; kingdom Viridiplantae; phylum Streptophyta; class Magnoliopsida; order Cucurbitales; family Cucurbitaceae; genus Momordica; species Momordica charantia. Next base: position 5,981,613 of record NW_028275157.1, on the reverse strand, counting down.
GACTGGGCGTTTATGCTGAACGCACGCACTAAGCGTGGTAACAATTATATATATGCAAGCGCACACCTGTCAGAGTAATATAAAATGGATGGAGTATCCAAGTATCGATCCTCAAGGACTTCTAAATAATTTCCAAACTCTAAAGTTTTAAAGAATAGTGAATGTTGAAATGAGTGATTCTTGTAAAGTGGGAAGTGGTCACAAATAATGGTTTTGGATTTGGGATTTGGACTTATAATAATAAAACCTAGCCCGAATTACTTCAAGTTAGCCAACAAAGAATCAAGGACATGCTAAGGACAATATGCATTTTACTTTAGAAACCAACGACTACGCTTCTCACTTGACTTATGTCTAAGCAAGTTCAAAGTCTTAAGACATTCCCTAATATGTCTATTATGAGATATATCTTAGTCTTAGGATGGAAATAGTCGCAACCTCGGGTTAAGGTCCTATGTCTAGGCTACTTAAGCGGAACCCTTATGTCTAAGGCGCTCCTCTCCTCGGTTTAACCACTCAACAATGCAAATAAGCAACCTTTTCAGTATTGACTTGTTAAGACTTACAGTGGCCTTCTCTAAATCCTAACTTTTTGGGAAAACATGTTGAGCAATGAATGGAAAGCAAAAACACTACTTCTTAGCAACTTTTTTAGACATAAAAGGCTAACTATCCATAACCGGGCTAGAGACGGGAATTTAGAAAGACATATTGAAGAAAATACAACAAGTAAAATGGTTGAATGTGGAATGCATGTGTGAAAAACAAAAGTTAACTAACGGAGAGTTTTTATCGGGATTGAGAGCTTCGCCCTTCTCTTTTAAGCAAGGGGGAGTGTCACGTGCTCTTTCCTCCAAAAACACAACTCTCTTAACTAAAAATAAATTAAAGGCAAAGGGAAGGTAAGCAAAGTGCTGGATTTTTATATATTTGAATAAGTAGAAAATAACTAAGTACAAATGGAAACAAAACAAAGCTCAATAAAGGAATGTAAAGTGCTCGGGATTTAAAAACGAAAAGCAACTAATGAAAGCAACTCAAAAGTACTTAGAAAGCAACAAAGAAACACTAAAAATGATCAAGAGAAGGAAGCAAGGCTTGATGAATTTGGTGGAGAAGTTGCTGGAATTTATAGCTGTGCAGACTTGGTTAGGTAGGTCCTAAAACAATGGTGAATCACCCATTTCCAACTCTTTTGACTGACCAAATCGTGCTCAAACTGATAGTGGAACACTTCTTCTACACGTATGCATCGGTTGGAACCACCAAAACGCATTGGAAGACGCGTTTCATTAAGGGCAAAGTTGGAAGAAAACCAGTTTTTCTGCAGGCACGCAGGCGCCTGGCGCCTCCCATGAAGGTTTTTCCGTCTTTTTGCTTCTTTTGATTAATTTGCACTCCCAAATGGTCCTAAAATGTCATAAATACAATATAAGCCAACCACAAACCATAATATATGAATTTTGCATGAATTGGAACTCAAACGACCGAGAAAAATCCGAAACAAAGCTGAAACATAGTAAAAACAGCATCTAAAACCTTCTTTTTACGCATGTAAACAAGAGTAATCAGCAGAACTTTAGGATTACCATGTTGCTTCATTTATAGGGTTCGCGAAATCCCTTAAATTAGGTTAACCTAACCCCTCCGTTGATGAGGTCGTTGGACTGTGGGAGTTTACGAGCTGGGCCGCTTCCACTGACGGGAGAGCTAGGAAGAGGGTTTGGCCATTTGGCCGAGCCTTGCTTGGTGCCAAGTAGGGGTCGGGGTCGAGCCCTGGTCGGCCCATGTGGCTTGGCCCCTCCATTTGGCCCTCGCTTCGCCGTTTGGCTTACTTGGGCCTCTTCGATTTGCTTACGTTCGTTTCTTCTCATTTGACCGAATCTTATCCCGTAACAATATATATGCCAATTATCGCTAAGTCTGCTCGCTTTGGTAGACGTATTCTATTTTTGAACTCTTCTAAAATATGAGCTAATTATATATACATCTCCATGTATTTTTTTTATTCCTAAAAAAAAAGTTTTTTATGAAGATCCACGTGAATTCCATATTTAAAAGGGTTTTTAAAATGGAAATTTTACAAAATTAGTCTTCGTTCATTTGCTCAAATAATGTTCTCTCCTATCATACACTTAATTAATAATGTTAGCAATGATTCTACTTCTTTAGGGAAAAAAATTGATTCTGTTTGGGGAAGGGAATACCCTGGACACATGGAGAACCCCTATTGGTGCTCCAAGATGGCTCATGAGTCATGCCCAGCTCGGATAGCCGAGATGGCCGCCACTAACGTCGACAAATGCTAAGTATGAGGGCCAAGGTGAAGCTGGCCCAGGTCTGACCTACCGGGGAGCTCGGTAGGGGCCGATGTGAGCAACTCTCTGCGGCGTGATTATCGGGCGTAACCGTCGGTCCCGAGATTACCGGGTGTAACCGACGGTCCCAAGATTACCGAATGTAACCGTCGCGAGATTAGCGGGACTACCACCCATAAGTAGAGGACCTCACTCCCCGATCAGGTCCGCCCAAGTGTTCAGGTCGGTCCGGAGGCCGAGTTCGAGCTGCAATCTAGAACACACTGTTGTGCACATCTTTGCATAAACAGATTCCAACAAAATTTTATCTCGGTTTCAATATAAAACCATTTTGGAAATTTAAAAGAATTTAATATTTAGTTTAGTTTGATTTTTTCAAACTTCTAAATTATCATTAACACCAATATCTCAGTTTTTCTCTTCTTTTAATTAACGATCTAGGTTAATTTTATATTTAGTTTAGTCTATTTGGATTATCATATCTACGTCAAAATATTTTATATTTACGCCACCTGGATATTGATTTTATTTTAACCATACATTTTTAACTGCACTATAGCAAGAAATTCATTTTCATCCCATTATATTTAATTTAACACATATTATTAAATTTTCAAAATTTTTTTTAAAGAAATTTTCAATTGCTATATATACACACACACAAATTATAGGGACGTTATAATATTATATTCTTTTTGCAAAACCGATCTTTAATCAGAACTCCCCTTCAATAGATCATATTTCATATATTATTTTTGTTAAACCATATTTATAAATTTTTGAAATAACAATTTTGACAAATTTGTCCTTCGTTCACCAGTGGATATTTTAAACTAACAAAAATAATATTCGTTCGTTAATTTGTTTTCACTTTTCAAATTCATACCCTCAAAATTAATATAAGACAAAATATAAACTAAAACTACAAAATTACACGTGGAAGGCGAGTGTTTTTTACCTGTAATAATAAAAATCTTGGTGTTGCAGCTTTCTCAAACTTTTCTCTCTTGAATTTATCTCTTTTGAACTCTGTCCCTCGTGAATTATTCTCTCCCTCTTCGTTATATTGCTTTTGTTTTAACTTTTTTCTATAAAATATTTATCTTCTTTCTTTGTATAATTTTCTCTCCTTAACATATATTTTATCTGCGATCCCTTGCAACATGTTTTCTTTCTCACTTTAAATTTAAAGAGTTCAAACACCAACATTGTTGTTGCGCCTCGAAATTGCTGAGCTCGGATGTAATGTAGGTCGAATGTGCAGGATGAACCACGGCCAACGGTCTAACACCTTCCCAGAACAATCTTGAGACCTGCAAAACAAAGTTAGCACTCCGACGAGCAAGTCAGTTCTAGTCCGAGCTAACTTGCCGAGTCTATCTAGAATTGTGTAACTTGCATTTAAGGCAAGGGTTTCTATTTATAGGAATTGGACCCGACAGGAACTCTGATACACCCTAAAAATACGGCGTGTTGTCGGGTTCGGAAGAAACACGTTTACGGACCTCGTTTAACGTCGGCTCGTTCTTTTAGCTCGGCCCATGACCGCCGACTTAAACAACCTTAGGAAAAATTCTAATTTCATCCACACATCAATTCGGCTTACCTCTTTGATCATGACACGTGGCAGGTCCAAGTTCGCATCCAACATTGGCCCCCACTTCGGCGTGGCGTAGGTCGGCTCGGCGAAATAGTTCGAGCTAAGCGAAGGTGGCCGAATCCACGCGTCTGCGGGTGACGTCACCGATGTCGTTAGCCCTAACTCCTGCCTAGAGAACTCAACCGTCGCCACGGGAATTATCTCTCGCTGGCAAATCGCATCCGTTCATTCTCCCCCGATCGGACGACTCTCGTGCTTCCAGGCTGTTCTATAAATGGCGGGGTATCTTTCATTTTCACTTTTCACTTTTTCACTCTCGAGTTTTCGTGTATCTCGGCCGTTTCTAAGTCAGGTACTCTCTCCTTCTTTCTTTAGGTAGTTCTTTTAAGCCTTCCCATTCAGGTATGACGATGAGTAGCTTGTCTAGGGATTCGTCGTCTGGGTCGTCTAGTTCCTCTAGTTCAAACGACGTTTTAGGGGATCCGAGCTTAGCTTCTACCTCAGGTAACCCTCGTGTCGAGGATAGCTCGGCAAACCCTAATATAGCCTCCACCTCGGAAAGCCCTAACCCTTGTCCGGTAGTTGAGCTCCCCCCCTCGACTTGCTCGGTAGGTAGGTTAGCGGAGCTCCGCAAAACCTACCTGATCCCCAATTCCATAGAGCTTAGGGTACCCAACATCCAGGAGCACCTCGACGACCCTCCTCCGTGCTCGGAGCATACGTTCTTTGGTGGGTCCTACGGGACGAGGATGAGGACAGACTCTCGATAGATCAGCTCCTAGTGGCCCACACCGTCAAGGCCTCTAACCAGGGAGAGGGTCGGTACTATTCTCAGCTCGGCGGAATGTAGGTCAGCTGATTAGGAACCCTTCCTCCAACAAAAATTGGAAGGAGTGTTGGTTCCTCGTCTCTGGCGAGTGGCTTCGGAAGGATGGATGGGGTGAGCCGACATGCCAAGTCCCAGTAGAGTTCGGGGATGTAGGTGAGTGTCCTAGCTGCGAGCTAGAGGGTTTTTTTTTGTCTTAACTTACGTATCCTCGTTGCTGACATAGTCCTGTTTGCAGCTCTGCCATCCCCCGTTCCGAGGATCAACAACAAGTCTTGGGAGATTATCAAGCGTGCCCAGAGCTGAAGTTTGAAGTACGCACTGTGGGGTGAAGCTCTCGTCTCGAACTCCCAGCTCTTCTCTTGCGGTATCAGTCCTCACGACCAACTAGACGAGCTCAAGAAACTTCCCAAACCTCGTCAGCACATAAGAGCTTCTTTACCTTATCAAGATTTGAATATTCTTTTCCAAGTCCTTCTAAAGCATTGACAATGTTAGTAAATCTAATAAATATATCGGAAATAGCTTCATTTTCATCAATTTTAAACATTTCATATTGATGAACTAACATGTTAATCTTTGTTTCTTTTACTTGACTAGTTCCTTCATGAGTAATTTCTAATTTATCCCATATAACCTTAGCAGTTTTACAAATCGACACCTTATTATACTCAACTTCATTCAAAGCACAAAACAAGCAATTAATAGCTTTAGCATTTAAAAAACATGCTTTCTTTTCAATTATAGACCATTCTTCTTTAGGCATTACAACTCTAACACCATCAACATCTTTCATTGGAATTTTAAATCCTTCTTCAACAACATCCCACAAATCATAGTCAATAGAAAGCAAGAAAATTTTCATTCTATTTTTCCAATAACTATAATTATTACCATTAAAGAAAGGAGGCTTAGTAATAGATTGACTATCGGTAAAAAGGATGAAACCTAAAGTTGTCATAGCTCAAAAACAATTAAGTTTATCAAAGAAGAGCAACCTCGCTCTGATACCAATTGATTTTATTCTTTTTTTTTTATCTTCTAAAACTATTGAGATCTAAATAAAATACTAAACCTATAATCAAGTTATTGGAATCTAATTTAATTCTTCAACTTCAACTCCAATAACATTTTTGGAAACATAAAAAAGAAGCAACTTGATTGTGTGCACGTGCTTCATTCAAATAACTATTATATTAAAAAAGACATCTATCCAAAGTAATTCCCTCGTTCTCTTAAATTGGTATGGTTTATGACAATCAAATATGACAAGAAATGTACATAATTCGAATTTTATGTCTCTCTTCGTTTTTATGTTGAGAGAAAGATTTCGGTTTCATTTGAAATTTCAAAAAGATAAAGCAAATAGAATAGAAAAGGAATTTTCCATGCTTTATGGTGAAGAAAAATTCCCTAAAAAGAAAGGCTACAATTTAGCTAACCACTCTTTATTAGGTTCTTTTGAATTTCCATTGAATTTTGCTTCTTTTCAAACTATTTTGAAGTGAAAAAGAATAATGATACTTGTATGTGCCTCACTATCATTTTCTTTTCACACCCATCATATATATAAGTTTGGAAAAATAAATCCTTTACCAATCTTCTTCCGTTAGGGGTCGTTTGTTTCGTAGGTATCGACGATTCCCACGTTTTTTTTTTTTTTTTTGCAGTAATATAGGATACTCGAGTATCCTAAGATGTCCATACAAGATCAATTTGAGTTGTTTTAGATGCCCTTTTGAAATATGGGTTTCCGAAATTCCCATGTTGGGGGCATCCTCTCTTTACGTTTTTGGCCCTTGATTCTTTTTCATATATTTTCATTCATCAATTATCTTTGTTCTTATTTTTTAATTTTATAATTTAAATAAATTAATGTACTTATTGACTAATAAACAACTCCATGAAATTAAGTATATTTATATATAAAACATAAACTTCAATTAAATTATATAATATCTCTATTTATTTTTATTATTTGGAAGGCATTATTACAAATAACATTTATTATTTTAAATGTATAGTTTTAAAGTAACATTTTTCTTAACGACGAACATACATTTTGTAACGCCCCGAGTTCCTCATGTTAGTTAGGCTCGAATCAGCAGATTTTCATTTAAATTTAATTTTTTTTAAATTAAACTTTAATTAAAATCTGTACATATCGGGTTCCGCGGGATTGGTTCTATAAGTAGGGGTGGGTTTCTTTTCTCTTGGGCTTGGTCATGTTGGGCCTTTATTGGGTTGGTTTGGTTTTAAAACAAAGGAAGAGAGGAAAAAAAAAAGAGAAAACAAAATAAAAAATAGGACTTCATCTTCTTTTTCTCCTTCTCCCTTGTTGCCCTAGCCGCCACCCCCTTCCCCTTCAATTTTTCGGCGTCTTCTCCGGTGACGACAATAAGCAGCACGAGCGGTGGTCGGTATCCTCCGACGGCAGCAAACTGCGGCGCGATTCCGGCGTGGGTACACGGTCTGCGGCGGCGGCTCACTATCCGAACGACGACGTCTTCTCCACTAGCGGCGGTGGCAGAGTTTCCCGGCGTTCCAGCATCTCCATGGCGACGGCATCCCAACGGCGTGTAGCAGCAACTCTACGGCGGCGCTGCGACGAACTCCAACAGACCCGTAGCGTTCTCCCTTCCGGTGCGGTGGCGTGACCTCCAGCAGCAGCGGCGACTTAGTTCCGGTGTCCCACGGCGTCGCTCCCTCCTACACGACCACATCGGCGGTGCGCACGGCAGGTGGAGCAGACCCACAATTTTTCAGCGACGTTTGACGCTTACCCATCGTTGTTGAAGCCCGATTGAGGCTACCTACACCTTGGCGAGGTAGATCTAGGCGACCCACACCTATACGAAGTCGGTTTTGGTGGTAATGAGTCATTTGAACCCTCTTAGAATTGATTTCGAAGGCTGAATAGTATACATAACTTGCTGTATTTTTATGTTTTAGTGTCTAGGTGTGAGATAGACGCAAAACTTAAGGACGCGGTTGTGGGTAAGTAGACAAGGGGCGTGTGCGTGCGTTAATGTGTGTTAGATGGTTTCTAATGTGCTGGTTTTGTGGTGTTTAATATTGATTTTGATACACTAGTGTGCTAGGTAACTCTCGTTTGTGTTAATTTGTATACTTGGAGTAGTGTTGAATGTTTGTCGGTGATAATGGTGTAATTTCTGTTTTGCTAAACTGCTGAAAATTGTTGTGGGGATGTTTGTTGTCTGAATATGCATGAATTGTTCGGCGTGTTTCGTGTGTTTTATTATATCTAGCAATGCTTATTGAATATTGATGTTGGATATTAAGTGTTTTGGGTGAACTGTGTTGGGCTCTAAATGTTTAAAAATTTGCTTGGTTTTGGTTTGTTGTGACAAAACTCATTGTGGAGCTGTTGATAAGAAATGTTATATTGTGAAAACATGATTGGTTTATTATTTCATTATTAGAATGTTTTTTATGTTGTGGAAGCATGCTGAATTGTGTTTGTGAGTTAAAAGATGCATGGGTCATGGCTTAAGAAAGCATATAGTAAGACTCTGGTGAGAGTTGGATTCTTGGGGAAAGTGAATGGGTGAGTGTCAGGGCCTCGGGTATAAATGGTCGGGGGTTGATACGATACTAATTGAGTATCGAGGCCTCGGGTAAAAATGGTCGAGGGTCGATGCGAGGAGTCTTGTGGAAGGAAAAATATTGGGACCTTTGGTAAAAATGGTCATGGGCCGATAGGTGGTGAAGTCATCGGGGCCTTGGGTAAAAATGGTCGAGGACCGATGCAGTAGTGTCGGGGCTCTGGGTAAAATGGTCAGGGGCCGACTCTACTCGAAGGGGTTAGCTGTGGAAGGCTAAGATAGCTGAGATAAGCGTAGAGGTGCTTGAGATGTTAGGGAGACTCCAGGGTGGTAAGTAAATTGTTCATGGTTGTGGTTGTCGCCGAATCTTACTGAATTTGTCTATGTTTGATGGTATAATGTGATGAAGAGCATGACTATGAATGTTTCATGATTTTGTGTGAGCATGATGTTAGTGTGTTGTGGTGAGGGCTACTTACGGAGTATATTTTATATACTCACCCCCCCCCCCCTCTGCAATTATTGTTTCAGGTGAAGGATTCGTTGGCAACCATGGTGATAAGACAGAGGAGACATGACGAGCGAGGACCATAGGCTACGTAGTTCTTTTCACTTAGCTTAGGTTTACACGGTTAAGACTTTATTAGTTGGGTCATTAAACTACTTGTTCTTATTTAAATAATTGGGAGGTTCCCACTCGTTGTCCACTGTATTTCGGGATAGGTGTTTATTTTGGTTTTCTTCCATGCATTGATTTTGCCTAGTTGAAATAATGAGGTTGCCTCATGGGGTTGTCCACGAATGATATTTGATTGATATGCTATAGAGTTGATTCATCGGTAAATTGATGAGAGTTAAAGCTTTATGTTATATGATTATTTCACACGGCGTTGTCATCTCGTGTTTGGAGTTAAGTTTAGACAGGTGAGTAGTTAACGTGACCTATAAGTGTGTGGAAAGTTCTGGGGCGTTACACATTTAATATTTTCCTTCTTACAAAAATATAAGTCGATATTATAATAAATAAATTTCACCTCACGTAACATTAATTATATACTAGTATTTTTGAAAAAAAAAATATTCAAGTTGAAAATAAAATTTATATTTTATATAAATTATCTTTTTAAAAAAATCTTATATTATTATATATTCTACAAAATAACATACAAAAAATAATATATACAAAATGAATATAAAAGAACAAAATATTAAATTAATATAAACAAATATATTATATAAACGTAAATTATATTAAATTAATTTATACATTATATGAATATTCATAAATGCATTTTTGGATCATTATATAAATTTGGAACATTCCCAAGAATAAATTCTGCAAAACAAACGTGGTTATCCAAATATTCCCGAACATCCTTATAAATTTTCATACAAAACAAATGTGGCCTTCTGAAGATGCTGGACATTTAAAATTCTGGACATCTAAAGGTGTCTGTCATCTACCTTTTCAAAAAACAAACGGCCCCTTAAACCTTTGTGCTTTCATTAGAATAACAATTTATGCAATGCTGCAAGCTTAAACTTCAAACTAGAATTTGGAATCTAAATACGGCTTTTGGTGCCCTTAACATTGTCCCTTGTGACTTGGCTACGCCATCTGCTTGACATGAGTTGTTTCCTACACGTTGTGTTCTCCTACTCACATGCTTCAAGAAAAATTACCTAAGAGGTCATCCAACCTAAGACTAATCTAGGCTAAGCTCCAAGATAAACACACTCAATTTTGGAATTCATATGATTGAGCCACCGAAAAAGAAGGTGCATCTTGTTGGTATAAGTAATTACTATCAATTTTTTAAGTTTTTCTTAACCATGCTTGCATGTTCTTAAGATCTATCTCATTCGAATGTGGCATTAATTCATTCACGTACCTCCTCTCACTTAGCACGTAACGATTTAGTCCCTATACTTTACAACTTGTAATAATTTACCCTTTAACTTTATTATGTAATACTTTAGTATTGTTGTGTAATGTTGTATAATGATTTAGTTTCTACCATGACAAAGTTTGTTAAGAGTGAATGAAGTTTCTTGTATATGTAGATTGACAAACTTGTAACACCCTGTAATTTAATATTATAATATAAAATAATGAAATATGTTTTGATCTTATTCATTTGAATAATTCTTTAAACTCGGCCATAAGAATCATTAATTAATTTAGTAATTTTTAATAATAAATAATTAGTGTAATGTCTTAAGCCAAAGATTGAACCAAGATTGGGAATATGGATTCGATACCTGCTGGAGGTTGTTCGTATATACGAACACGAGTCCAGATTGCTCAAAGAAAAGCACGCTTAACTTTGGAGTTCTTATGACTAGGCCACTGTAAAAAGGAAGGTGCATCTTGTTAGTCTCGGTAGTTAGTATCAATTCTTTAAGCTTTTCTTAATCATGCTTATATGATCTTAGGATCCCTCTCATTTAGATATGCTGTCGGTTAAGCCCAAAATTTGGAATAATCGAGATTCGGCACTTGTTGGCCCCAGCATTCCTCTACATCTTCTACAACCTATATGTGCCACTGGCTTGACCTCAACTAATTATAAGAGTGAAGATCGTCCCTACAGATGAACATGAGTCCTTTTAGTATACTGTGTCTCCACTTACATGCTTCCTAGGAAACTCTCCTAGAAGGTTATCCAATCTAATATTGCTCCAAGTGAAGTACGCTTAAGTTTGGATTTCTTATCATTGAGCCAAATCGAAAAGAAATGTGTACCTTGTTAGTGTAGATAGTTAAAATCAATTATTTTAAGTCTGTCTTAAGTAGGATCTCAAGTAGGAGTATTCGTTTGTTTTGTTGAGTTTGGTTTATGGCTAGTTTAGGGCCAACCCTTGTCCTTCAGGTTGTAGATTCCTCTAACTCAAACTAACCGTTACTAAATTAGCCAATTCGTAAAAACTTAGTTTGGTTCCGCTGGTTTTTTATCTTGCCATGAGATAAAAAGAAAAAACGAAACATATACTTACTTTAAATCACATTAAGCACCTTCTTAACCTCCATGAATTAAAAGAAGACATATAAAATCAAATAAAAAATTATATTCATTCATCTCTGTTTGGGGAAGGGAATACCCTGGACACGTGGAGGACCCCCATTGGTGCTCCAAGATGGCTCATGAGCCATCCCAGCTCGGATAGCCGAGACGGCTGCCACCAACACCGAAGAAAGCTAAGTATGAGGGCCGAGGTGAACCTGGCCCAGGTCCGACCTACCGGGGAGCTCGGTAGAGGCCGATGTGAGCAACTGTCTGCGGCGTGATTATCGGGCGTAACCGTCGGTCCCGAGATCACCGGGTGTAACCGACGGTCCTGAGATTACCGGGTGTAACCGTCGCGAGATTAGCGGGACTACCACCCATAAGTAGAGGACCTCACCCCACGATCAGGTACGATGATTTCTGGCTTCGAACAAGACTTGGAATCCGACCTATACTGACTTGATCGTCGGAGTGCTCACCTTTTTGTGCAGGTCCGCCCAAGTGGTCAGGTCGGTCCGGAGGCCGGGTTCGAGCTACAACCAGGAACACACTGTTGTGCAAATCTTTGCACAAACAATCTCAACAATAAAACATTAATTAGATCTCATGACCACAAGAACACAAAGTCTCCAAAATCCGCACACAAAACATAAATATGATACCACAAGAACTTAGTCTCCAAAATCCACACTCTTCATACATAACATCACACAAGAACATAGTGTCCAAAATCCAAAAAATATAGTCCTAAAAAAAAGTATAAAGTCTCCAAAAGATCACGTTGAACAACATATTCTTGTATGCTCATTGATGATCTTGTATTATAGGTATGAAAATCATTTGAGATATTATCAAATATTTGTAAATATTTAATCATTAACTACTTACCACAATTGGTGTGAATGTATGTAAACTTAGCATTGTCCCTTAAATCCTAAAAGAGATTGCAAAAAGTAATCATGCAAAAACTACAACAGTTTAAATACAATATAAAATAAAAACATCATAAGTAACATTACTTAACAAAATGTGATCACAAGTTTCAAATTCTTCATGTTTTAGAGGATGATATAACAAGATTGACTTCACTCAATCTTATGTGAAGACTCTACCATCTTAGGATTTAAAAAGCTCATAAAAGAGTTAAGTATATATATTTTACCCCTCGTACTAAATATTGATTCAAAAGCGACCATTGACACTGGAACAAGTAAGACATCTTGTGCAACTTGTAATAGGAATGTGTAGTTATAAGCGTTTAATTTCTACGAATTCAAAAAAACAAAACTATCGTTAAGATGATCCTCAGGCTTTTGACAAATATCGATCCACATCATTTCTCATTTCATTCGAAATTTTCTCTTCTCTTCTCCTTTTATATTCTAAATGTAAATCTATTTCCATGTCATCACAATCATCATTAATTTCAACTCTATGATTAATATAACATGACTGTTTAGAGTCCTGGCACTTGAAGCACTTTCCTGGTAAAAATCATACAACTGCAACAAACTAATTTTCACCTTATTAGTCCTTGTTCTATAAACTTTATCCTCATAGATACTTTGTGAAACAAAAGGATACACAATCTGGATTTATATCTTGGATCATGCACAACAACTAGAAACAATGCTTTGTTCATCTTGTCAAGTGATTCAAATTTTATTCACGTATTAGAAGCCATGGTATACAATCTATAATTTGAATTTAGGCTCCAACCTATTAAACGTCATTGAGTCCCACAAAATTCATGGAAGAATGTATTAGAGGTTACAAATGTCGAACCAGTAACCTTCAATGTAAAGTCATAAAACAGGGACCATTACTAAGCCTACCTAAAATTTTCACATAAACAAGAGAATTTTCTTCACAACAATTCTAAGCAATAAAACTACCACGCTTCTCCTGCGCTACTCTGATTTTCAACACTCACGAGAGCTTGAACAATTAGAACAACAACACTAAAGTTTTAAGAGAAACTCAAATCCTATACAGATAAACCATTTAATACCGATTTCACATTAACCAAACCCTTCAAGGAAACCTTTACTAACTATAAACCATCCACTAAATGAATTTTAACATCTCGAATGGCAATGAAGCAAAAACAAATTCAAGTACGAACAACTTAAACAAATGTATTCATAAATATCCTAAGTAGATTACAATCTCGTAGTTCAAAAGGCTAACAAAGTTAATGCTCTAAAAGAATAATGAATCGGCACCTTTACAACATCCTTTAGACAATAAAACTAAACAAAACCAACCACTACCAACTCAACTACAAGATTAAATGGCCACAACTATCCTAACTAAAAGAAATTAATTGCACGCAGCATAGCTCATGGTCTTTCCGATCAAGCCTCCTCCTCGCCATCACCATCCCAAGAGCTAGCTCGATACCTGCAAACTGGAGAGGAAAAAGGGATGAGTACAACTACAGTACTCAGTAAGCAGCCCTTATTCGAAGGGTCACGCTCAAACAGCATGCTTATCAAGGTAACAACGTGTAATGCTTATTAAAGAATCAACATATCATGCTTATCACAACTCTCAAGCTTTGAATAAATAGAAACATATCACAAGAAGCAGTTCATGCAAATGTTTAACTGTACATGTACCGTTCATGTCAAACTCATCCTTACACATTAACTACCAACCTCTAGTCTCCCTAACATCTCAAGTACCTCTACGCTTATCACAACTATCCTAACCTTCCACAGTTAACTCATTTGAGTAGAGTCGGTCTCTGACCATTTATACCCAGAGCCCCGACACTGCTCCATCGGGCCTCGACCATTTATACCCGAGGCCCCGATGACTTCACCATCTATTGGACCTTGACCATTTATACCCAAGGCCCCAATAGTGTTCCTTTCAAAAGATTCCTCGCAACGACCCTCGACCATTTATACCCGAGGCCTCGACAGTCATCCTTATCCAATATTGGTGTATCGACCCTCGATCGTTTTTACCCGAGGCCTCGATACCCAATTAGTGACGTATCAGCCCCCGACCATTTATACCCGAGGCCCTGACACTCACCCATTCACTTTCTCCAAGAATCCAACTCTTACCAGAGTCTTACTATATACTTTCTTAAGCCACTACCCCTGCATCTTTCAACTCACAAATACAATCCAGCATGCTTCCACAACATAGACAACTTTCTAATAATGAGATAATAACCCAATCATGCTTAATATCCAACATCATTATTCAACAAGCATTACTAAGTATAATAACCCACAAAACCCGCCGAACAATTCATGCATATCCAGGCAACAAACATTACCGCAACAATACTCAACAGTTTAGCAAAGCAGAAATCTCACCATTTTCATCGACAAACATCCAACACTACTCGAGGTATTTCGACCAACACCACGAGAATTATTTAGCACAATGACGTAACAAATTAGCATTAGACGCCACAAAACCAGCACATTAGAGTCCATTTAGCATACATTAACGCACACACTCGCCCCTTGTCTACTTACTTTGTTATGTCCCAAAGCTCTCACAAGAGTCCTACTTGCTACTACGTCATGCCTCATGCATCAACAATCTCATAACAGTCCAATATGCGATACACCAAAATGATCATATGCAAATTCCAATCAATCTAAAATAGTCCAACATGATCCAACAGCTCCAACTGGCATCGTTCGCAGCAAGGCACAACCAACAACTTAACCAAAATATAATTGATAAGTACCCAGCATACATCAGACACAACCGATTTCTCATAAATATTCAATATGCTTTCGAAACAACAGATTATAGTACCGGTATACAAATTTCATCACGAAAACCAATTAGAACATAACAACAATTCAATTATGGTCATCCAAAATTACCTGGCTACAATTGATTCACACAACCACATAATTTTCCCAAGATATATCAACAGTTTTATCAACAATGACGTTTACTAAATGATAACAACGACAAGCAACATGCAAATATCACACATGGGCACACGAGCAAACAACCATATCATATCAGCACACGACAACCAATCCCTCCAGTAAGAACTACTTACAATCATTAGCCAATATTCATAAGACACAATGAATTTACATGTTAATAAATAATCAACACACTGAAAGCACCACACTATTCATACATATTCAATCAGCAAACTTCCCCCAAGTAAGAACTACTTACAATCAGGAGCCCTAACATGCTACTAGGCTCGCCCAAGGATTCCATTGAAATCCCTTGGGTTAGGAGTGGGTCAATGCCGAGGAGGTTCGGGCTCCCAATCCGAGTTCGAATGGTCTCGGACTTGCTGGTTCGATGCCGAAAAGCTATTGGTAACGTTGATTCGGGTCCAAATAGGAGTGGGTCACTGCCGAACGTCCTAAGAACACTACTGTATTGTAAATTCCCGTTGGAACGTCACTGGTCGCTCGTGGGTAACTTCTGTTCGTCGAGTACTATCGCGGTTCGTGAGCCACCACCACCTAATGCTGCCGACCCCAAGCCTCAGCTGCTGCAAGACGCGCCGCCGCACTGTTTTTGCTACAGATCACATCGGAGAACTGGCCGCGCGCAATGCTGAGCCATCGGAGAATGCCCAAATCGTCGCTGCCACTGGATCGGGTCGTGGGTACTCCGTTATGCAGTTGTGGCTGCTGCAGAACTTGTCGCGCCACCACTACTTTCGGGAAATCGCGTCGCCGCCGAGGGTGCGTCGCTGCAAACGCCTATTGTTCGTGGGTCTGCTCATTGGATGGAGAAGTGCCGCCGAATAATGGGTGGCTATTGAGAGAGGGGCGGCTGGGTTGAAGAAGGAGAAGAAATCGGGGGGGGGGGGGGCTGGCAAGGGGAAAAAGAAAACAAGATGTTGTTAGTTTTTTTTTTTTTTTTTTTTTAAAGGAGGCCCAACTAAAACCACAATGGTCCAACCAATAAGCCCAAAAATTACACTCTAGAAATCAAAAATGAAATCCAAGAGGAAAAATTAAATTTCCAAAAGTTTAATTAAGTTTTAATTAAAATCTCTTTTCAAAATTTTAGGACTTAATTATCTATATAAAAACGAAAATAACTTGATTCGAAATTATTCAAAATTAAAACTCCAAAATAAGAAGTTCCAATAATTTCACTTAACGAGGAAAAAGAAGAAATCCAAAGGCAAAATTTTAAATCACAAAATAAACGAGTCAGAGAACGCGGGGCGTTACATTTTCAGCCAAGCTCTGGTTGGCTGATACTTGGTCAACTAAGATCTGGTTGGCCGAGACCAAGCCTGCATTCCATGGTAAAACAGAACAAGAGAAGAGCTACACAAATTAGATGTGGCAGCAAAGTGAGATTGGTTCGATCGATACTAGGTTGACTGAGATCGGGTCGGCTGAGATTTGGTTAGCCAATCTATTGTCGGCTGAGATTTTATTTGTCAGGCTTATTGGTCTTGTTTCAGTTGTCTATTTGAACCTTTTTGGATTTGCTTTGATCAACTTGATCTCTTGCTAGTTTATAGCATCCTAGCATCCTTTGAACTCTTGCTCCGTCGGAATAAGTTTTTAATCAAGTCTCTTTGGGTCCACGAACTTGTTGAGTTACATTTAGTTTCACATGCCTTGGGTTTTAACTGGTTGGACCTGTTTTCTTGCCTTTTTCAGCACCTTTGGGTCTTTATACCGTTCGTTTACTAACTTGCTTAACTTGTTCGTCTCCTTTTTGTTTTAACTGGCTAAGCTCATTTAGCTTCTCTTTTTTAGCACCTTTGGATTCCTATATCTTTCGTTTCACTGACTGGCTTGGTTTGTTCACTTGTTTTCAGTTTTAACTAGCCTGACTCCTTCGCTTGCCTGTTTCAGCACCTCTGGGTTTCTATACCCTTTGTTTCATTGATTGGCTTAGCTTGTTTGCCTACTTTTTGTAACACCCACGTTCTTGGGTTAGTTTTATTTTAAGATTTAATTTGTGCCTTTGAATTTCCCCCTTTTTAGTTAAGTGAAATTCTTGGAACTTATTATTTTGGAGTTTTAATTTTGGGTAAATAGGAATCAAGTTTATTATTGTTGGCTTCAGATAAATTAAGTTTTATAAATTTGGAAAAAAATTTTATTCAAATCTTAATTCAAAGTTTTGGAAATTTGATTTTTCTCCCATTTGAATTTCATTTTTCATTTTAAATTTAAGTTAATCTCTTAAATAAATTTCCCAAACCTTTTAAAAATTGGTTTTATTTTTGGAAACCATTTAGGAAAATTCTCTTTATTTTTAGAACCATAAACCATAATTTGTTATATTAATTTGGGTTGTTTTGTTTGGAAAACAGAAGAGAAATAAAGAAAACAAAGAAAATAAAAAAAAGGAAACCCTAAATGTTATTTCTCTTTCGACATTGGGGTTTTTAACCCCACCAATAGTTCAAATTGGATAAATGAACCCCTTTTTAAAAAACCTTGTATCTAACCCCAACTTCCCTTAATTTTAACCTCTCTCCAAACAAAGTTACCATAGTACCCTCATGTTTAAAAAATCAACTCCCTCCAAGTAAAAAAGGGGAAGCAAAATTCATCTCTTTTAACCATAATTTCCACCCCATCTCGGACCTTTCCTGGTCCCAACGAAAATTTCCACCCCATCTCGGATGTGTCCTTGGTCCTAAAACCCTAAACCCCATCCCGGATTGAACGCTATCTTGGACGTTGGACGAGTCATCCACACCATTAGACAATCACTTCCAAGACTTTCTCTTCCATTGTTTCGCACTACGAAGTCATCGATCGCAAGGTTAGTGGTCGGGTCAAGTATAACAAAATTTTTAATTATTTGTTGTTCTAATATCATTATCGGCGGTATCCGAAGCAGCCATGTAGATCTAGGGTCATTTTCATGTTGTGCTTACAGGACTGAGAAATTTGGGGAAAAAATCAATCTCGAATTCTTGACCTAATCACTGACCTCAATCATAGGATGTTTAGGGTAGAAAACGATATTCCTGGCCGACGACTTAGAGTACGTTACTTTAAGGATAGTGTCAGGGTTAAGTGTAGGGAGTTGGAGAAGATTTTTATGGAGGCAGTTTTTTACGACGACGAGGATGCTGTCAAGGTTGGCATAGTTTACTTCATCGAGTTTGCCATGATGGGGAAAGAGAGGAAGCAGTTTATAGATACGACCCTTTTAGGTGTTGTGGATAAGTGGGAGTTGTTCTGCAATCACGACTGGAGTTTGCTGATTTTCGAAAGAACAATTTGGAGCCTGAAGAACGCCCTGAAGGATAAACTATCGGGGTACCAACAGAAGGCGAGAAAGGACCCCACACACCAAGAGACTTATAGTCTCTATGGGTTTTCGTACGCTTTTCAGGTCAGCGAGCTTTAAGTCAACTATAAAATTTAATATATTATTTAAATGCGTTATTTATTTGACTTCACTGGATTCCAGGTATGGGCGTACGAGACGATCTCGACGTTGAGTCTGCGCATAGCTATGAGGCTGAGCGACGACGCCATTCCTCGACTTCTTAGGTGGTCGTGCACTTATTCTCGCAGGTTTATTACTCTGGAGAGAGACGTGTTTGATAGCACGATGGTAAGTAATTATCTTGTGGCCGTACGATTCAAATTTATTTTTTCATTTAGGTCTAATCATAAGTTTTTTCCAGTCCAAGGTTAAGGAATACTTGGTTTCGACCAATACTGAGGCACAACACATGGTCCGTATCATGCGTCCACCGGAAGCCCGCGCTATACCTGATCCGCCTACTGTACCTGTCCCGCCGGCTGTACCTGACCCGCTGCAGATGTGGAAAGGGGTACTCAGGAAAGAAGGGTGAAGGACAAAGGGAAGAATATCGTAGAGGATCCAATAGAAGAGGCAGAGGCATTGGACGATGATGCATTATACGATCCTACATTAGACGATGCTGGGCCCAGTGGAAATGACAGTTAAGCGCTACAGAAAAGGTTGAGACGGAAAAAATTCAAAAATAAGATCAGTAGACAGTTGAAGAGGCTCGATGACCGAGTTGGTGCTATCGAGGCCATACTAACTGGCTTTAGGGTCGCCCTGAAAGGTATCTAGAGATACCTAAAGAAACTGTCAAAGGTACGCATTTTATATGTATATAACATTAATTATGCTTAGTTATTAATTATGATTAGTTTGGTCTTATATAACGCTTATTGGTCCGTACTTTTCGTGCAGGGTAAATTCCCTGATCCGACCAAATATTTTGGACATGGGAGTGGGCCTGATGATGATGATCCATCGGAACAAAGGCCTGATGAGGCCCCAAAGCCAGATGGTGGTCCAAAGAGTATGGACGAGGACCGGAGGCCTGAAGAGGCCCCTAAGACTGACGAGGATCGAACTATGGAGCATGGTCCGAAGAATATAAACGAGAATCCGAAGAATATGGATGAGGATCCGATGATTATAGACGAAGACCAAGGTACGATAACAGATGGGGATAATGCATCAGATGCTTACCCTGATCGTCCTATCGGTTTGTTTAGGTAAGTCCTATTTCTATAACACTAGTATACGTTTGTGCTTCCATATTGTAATATGATTAATATTGGTTGTATATTAGGATGTCACTGTTGGTATGCAAGAGCCGGATGTTGCATCAGATATGCGACCCGTCGGCCGACGCGTTAGGCGTCCCTATAAGGACTAGGCACCGGACGCAATCATTAAGGTAAACTTAATGTCATACATATACATATTGGCAACTGTCATTACGCGAACTCATGTGTGTATTGTGTTTTAGGTTGAACGTTACCTTGACCAAGACGAATATGACCTTCAGCAGGCCCCAACTGGGCGTGGGCTACGCAAGAGTCATTACTCGTGGAAGCTGAAGGATATATGCACACCAACCGGTCAGCATGGGATCACCGTGGATAGCTACGACCAAGTATGTCCCATTCCGCCGTAGTTGGACGATAATTTCCAGAGATGGATGGATGACCCGAAGACGGACGGGAGATTGCGGTCCACTGCAACTGGTTTCCAAAAGAAGGAATGGTATCACAATCTATTGGACCCTAGTGTTGAATTGAAGGACGGAGTAAGTACATGTTACTATATTCGTAGTACTATATTCGTCAATCGTTTGATTACATCAATGTGGATTGGTTAAATGTAACAGGTACTTGATGGTCTCGTCCTGTTTACGGCGAAAAAGTTGGAGAAGTGTCTCCATCTATGTCACAAGAAGTTTGCGATAGGCTACGTACTTCTTTCGGTAATTACTTTTTACTTCTTTTGGTTCGAACTAATAAATGCTATTTTGATCAATTATTTAACTAATGAAATACTTTTTCAACTGCTATATTAGACTCTGTTGAATCGAAGAGACAGTTCATATGCGGCCATGAAGTCGGGTGTATTGTCCACTAGGATCAACTACCCTTGGAGCAAGGAGAATACCATCTTTCGATATGTCTACGGTAGGCAATCAGACCACAACGTGTCCTGGAGTGATGTAGACATCGTGTACACCTCCACGAACGTAGGTGGGAACCACTGGGCGATGCTCGGCATCGACCTTGTAGAGGGCAACATAACCGTATGGGATTCACTCCAAACGGTCACTCCACTTGATGAACTTGAGAAGGAGCTGAAGCCCATGTATACAATCCTACCTACGGTGCTGCATCATGGCGGGATATTTTCAGTTCGACCCAACTTGCCAGTGGTGCTGTGGAGGGTGCGTCGAGTTCGCGTACCACAGCAGAGTAGCGCGACTGATTGTGGGATTTTCTGTGTCCGGTTTTTCGAGTACGATGCCACCAGGTCAAATATGGACACTTTGACCCAATATAATATTGTATATTTTAGGCGTTAGTACGCTGTACAGATGTGGGCGCGTCGTCCAATTTTTTGAATAGTATATGCATTTTCGATACTGTTTCTATGTCATGATTCATTATTGTAGCATAATACATGAAACACATTAAAATACAATCTCCGCATTAATAATAATAATAATAATATAACACATAGGGTTTCCAATGCATGCATGCATGATTGGTTGCTTGAGGTACAAGTTACCTTACAAATTTTTGAAAAAACAAGTTACCAATACATCATACATTCACACTGTGTTAAGGGGTTCATTGCATGTTTTGCGATTGTGTCCTGACGTACCACATCGATCGCACTTACGTGTTTGGTGCACCTCGCATGTGGAAGGAATCCTAACTGTCCGCCTTCTGCCAACTCTAGGAACCATATATGGTGCTTCCACCGGTGTGTCGACAAAATCTGGCGAACTGTTCCATGTTGAGACGTGACCGATTGGAAATATTGGTTCTCCATAAGCCATTATCAAGGAGTTCGTCGTGTATGCCTCGTCACACAGAGTGTATGGGTTTATGTTTCACATAATCGCCCCGGCAATAGCATGAGAGCATGAAATTTTAAAATAATCAAACTCCCGCCAACTACATGTCTTAAAGTTGAAATCAACAATCCCGTCAAGGTTGCCATCGCGTACCTGGACATGAAACTGGTCGATGTTCACTACAACGTGTCTTCTAGCACTGTCCAAGTATACAGCAAACTTATTTTATGCATAGTCGGACAATGTGGTTGATCGGAAAGAGGCAAGCATCTGTAGATCGTAGAACCAAGTCTGTAACAGACCTCTGATGTGGTCCAATAAAGTAGTTACTGGCAACCTACGCACGTGTCTAAAGAGGGCATTTACGGGCTTTGCATTATTACTCGTCATCTGTGTGTACCTCTGTTTGGAAACAACGAGCCCAACGCTCCTTCCCAATGTCATCCAGATACTCCCTCACACCAGGTTACGCACCAAGTTGAGCTCATATTGAGTTGAAATAAGACTGTTGATATGCTTTCACAGCTTTTAGAAATAGTTCCTCGAGTGCCTTCGCATCGACTTTAAATTTTGCTATCAAGGTTGTCTTAATATGTTGTATACAAAAGCAATGAAATGCAATTGGAAATACCTTGTCAATTGCCTTACAAATGGTTTGATGCCTATCGAAAACGAAAACCAAATTGTTCACTTTGCCGAGCGCACCTTTTAATTGAGTCATAAACCATACTCATGATGCTACGGTCTCACCGTCGATAATAGCAAATGCAACTGGGTAAATCTGGTTATTCGCATCCGCACCAGAAGCTGTTAACAATACCCCTCTGAACTTCCCTTTTAGGTTGGCCCCGTCGACAACCAACACTGGTCGAATACAAGCCAGAAACCCTCTAATCAATTGACCCAAAGCCATAAAGACATATTTGAAATATTTTCCATCTTTGAGTTCCAATTCGAAAATAGTACCTGGGTTCATGATTTTTAATGCTTCACCATAAGCTGGTAGTAGGCCGCATGACGATGCTGGATCCCCTCTAATAAGTCGAAGTGTTTTTTCACTGGATCGCCAAGCTTTGTCATAACTTAAATTCACACCATACTCCTTCCTCATGTCTTATATTATATCCTTCTGTCTATACGTGCTGGAGACGTCTGTAAACTTCGCTTGGATAAGATGTCCGACCACCCAAATCTTGGCTTGCCTATGATCCTGTTTCAAAACTCCACCATTGCATATATGGATGGTATAGTATTTTTTTTATCTTGAACAGATTGCAGTCCCTCAGCTTTGTAGCTCGAAGTCTTCAGGTGCAACTAGTATCAACGCCGCGCACTATATATAGTTCCGGTGTCGACTTTTTTACTTTAAACTGAAAATTCAGCCGCATTGCAACTAAATGCATTCTCAAACTCAACTCCTTCTTCGTATCAAATACTTCGCCATCCATAACATCATTTGTTTCAGAAGACTGTACTATGAGTTGCAACTTCACATCATTAGGCTGTCCAGTAAGACCATCACACCCCATTTGTCGGACCGCTGCTTCATCCCTACGAATCTCAGCTTGTATCTGTTCCATATCGGGCTCAGACTCTTCATCATGTGCATCGTCATAGTCATTATTCACAAATTTTGCTTCATAGTCTCCTTCTTACTCTCTCAATGGGTCATATGATTCATCACTTTCATCTTCATCATCATTCCATTATCCCGGCACATTCCAATCACATACCCTGTCATCTCCTAGGTTACATGGAACAACATCTGATTCCAATGGTGTTAAACCCGCTATATCATGACCTAAATGCCCGTAGTAAGGGTGTGGTTGTTGAGAAGAATAGGGGTTTTGATGATGAGGAAGGAAATGAAGGTATCGGATTTGTGGGTCTCTGGAATGGGGGAATACAAGCTGTGGGCATACAAGTGAAGGACACGTTTTGGCCTACATGATATGGGAAAGAAGGCATGTACGTTTCATTCCCATGTACCTGCTTTGGCGTAGTAGATATGTATATAGGCAATTCAGATACATCCTCACCAGTTAAAAAAAAAATTCAGGTCATCGTCATCAGTTATCTCCATTACACAAACTTTAGTTTTAAAATGATATGCACATCTAATTATAATATCGAACTAAAGGGGGTTTATATTACTCAATCTATACATGTGACCTAGAAATTATATGTACGTGGTTGTACTATCCACTGTTAATCGTCTCGTGCGACCACCAACGTAATCTTTTTCACTATCGTTCCATTCTCCACGAAATGTTATGAAAACACGAGGCATCCTGCAAAAAGATAAAATTAAGTGAGATAAGAATATCGTCCAAAAAAAGTAATAAAAAAATAACAAAACACATGCCATCCCGGACCGTTTGGACCAGTCTTTGTCCGAGACATATCCTGGACCACAGTGGTTCGGGATTGGTCCGAGATGTATCTCGGTTCATTCACAAACCAAAATCAACCGGGATTGAACCTGGATTTGTTCGGGATTGAATGTTCAATTCCGAATCTCGAAACTTCAATCTCAGATCAATACTTGGTCCGGGATACCGACTGAATTTTTTTTCTTTTTTCAAGAAGCCAAGTGAAAATGTATGAATGGAAAATATTTCAGATCATTTCAGAAATTTTAATTTACAGTGTAACGTACCTCTAACTCTCGAAATGTGAAAATGTGGGACAACGATTTTGGATAGTGTGGGGACAATGATCAAACACGTGGCAATGTTTCTTTAGATGATTTTAAAAAACGTGATCTTTGAGGAGTTTGGATGGTGTGAGGATTTTGGATTGTTTCAAATTCAAAACATAAGTAAAATATGAGTTTAAAAGTTTGGTGAAATGGTTGGGTGGAAGTTAATGGGGAAGTTGTTGGGTGTGTTGCCCTAAACTCGTAGTTTGTATTTTGTAAAAACAAATGTCTTTTTAATAAAGTTTTATTCAATAAATTTGTTGTTGAATCATAGCTTTGCATTATCGAAAATCAAATAAACTAAACATCCAAGGTTATTTGTGATGTAATCGGGACAGTATATATACTGGGTATATAGTTGATATAAGGGGTATATATTTGATATACCCCTGATATATGAATGGATAATGTCCCGTGAACAACCTAAAGGGTCTATAGTATATGGATAAGGCTGGGTACCTTATCCTGGCAACACTATGGATACGGCCCACTCTGTAAAGGTTACAGACGACTCGATCCAGGTCGTTTGTGTGGAGACATGCGAGTGGGGGTATCCTGTACAATGAGTTTGTATAAGACCGGACCGCGAAATAGGCAATCTTTAGATGTAACACCGTTAACTAATAGATTGCTATTGCTTAGGATGACCAGGCAACTCATTCTCAATCCTGAGTGAGTTATGGACTCCTGCCCGTGAGGGCTCGTTCTTTGATCTGTATGGGTGAGAGTGGCCCGAGTCGCCGACTCAACATTCCTACCATTTTGGGGACGAGACCGAGTGGGGAGCTAGGAACCTAAATACACTTAATTATCCACCTCAAAAAGGGTCCCCCGCTCTAGAAGCAGACATGCGTAGTGCTCAATTTTTTCCTCCAACAATAATTTTTTTTAATCAAGTTATCCAACGGTAACTTTTGTAGTTCTTTTTTTTTCATTTTTTTCATTTTTCTTTTCTCTTTTCTTTTCTTTTTTCTTTTCCTTTTTTTTAATAATACATTTTTTCACCTATCGACTTCTTATTGATCCACTGGGATGACTCAGCCGCCACATCATCCTCTCGGGTATTTTTTTCGTTCAAACTTGTTTCGACTATAACTTCTATGATTGAGTTTCGATTTGGGTGATTCAAGATGTGTTGGAGTCGTTGTATGGAGCTCTACACAGCTTTAAAATATAAAAACACTTTGTTAGATAAAACATGTATTATCAATAAATTATATAATATTAGTGAAACTCATAATAAATTTATGCTTTGTAACAATAATTCTTACCTACAAAAAATAATTAATAATAAGTGTATTTGTTATCATCAAAACATTAATTAATTAAATTAAATAACCAAGATTAAGGACCAAAAAACCAATAATTTTTAGAATGTCAGTGGCCCAAAGCGCAAATGCGCAAACGCGCACGCCTTATAGCGGTGATGCCTTCTCGACCCGTATGGCATGCAGCTCTCTACTTCCCTATTTTCATCCGCGCTTCAATCCCAACACGTCCTGACTTGATCCCGACTCATTTCTAGCTTGTTCCGATGTCGTTTTGGCTCTATCAATCCTAACAGTATTACGGTATCAAAGACAAAGCTTTACAGTGATGGATTCCTCGAGTTCAACACTAGTGAATAATGGAAAAACAACTCTTCCTAATCAAGGCAACTTAATTAATGAATATGGGTAATAATATCTTAGTGGTTAAACTCATAGGTATCGATTATTTCCCATGGAAAGTTCAGATATTAACTACCATTCAAGTGCATAGTTTACTGAAGTACATCAAAGGAGATGAAGATCACTTTCCATTTTGAAGCTACAATTACTCGGCAGGGATGAGTGCATCTTTCAAACTTGGAATGCTTTTTTACAACTCCTTATCAAACAAGAAGGATTTGTTTTGCTTGAATAAATTGCATAGGGTTTTGAGATTTTATAGGAACCTTTTATAATTTTTTTAATAGAACCCTACATGTCGTATGAAACTTTTGAATCCCTTGACTAGTGTAGGTGGAGGAACTTTGTCAATCATATTTGCTTTAGCTCTACTGTGACCTAGAACAATTCCTTCCTGTACCATGAAATCAAAATTTTCTCAGTTTCAGATAAGGTTATATTGATGCAAAAATTTGGTCTCCTGAGATCTCGCTAAATTTGCACCAATCTTCCAAGTATGAAAGGATCGACGAGACCTGCAAAACAAAAAAGCACTTGGACCAGTGTGGCTTTGCCCACACGGGCTCCAATGCTTAAGTTAGTATCGGAGAAGTCGAGTGAGGAGAATAGGCGGAGAGTAGGGGGTTTTAGCATACGTCTAGGGTTTGGATTACTTCCCTATTTATAGAAGTTGAATCCTAATCTCCTTAGGGTTTACATGAGTCGAACCCTAGTATCTTTAGGAGATCTGGACTTCTGGGCCCCTGTGCTTCATCGTGGATCTAACATCAAATCAAGGGTCAAGATCAGGCGGGGTTTCGGATTGGATTGCACGAGGATCGAGGGGAGTCGAGTTAGGGTTCTCGGCCTTTTGGCCGAGAACACCTCGGTGTCGAGGCTTGCTCGGCGCTGACCTCAGGTCGGTCCAGGTTGGCCCGGGCAAACGGTCTTCGACGATTCCCCTTCTGTCGCTTCATCCGTTCTGTATTTCTCTTTCTATGACAGGTTAGTTGTTTCACATCTCCCAAATACATGCTCAAAATTAGCAAACACAAATTAAAAGTTTAACCAATGAATTAAAAATGATCCACAAGTAGCTCTAGGCATTTTCTCCATCATATGTAATAAAATGACCATCATGCATCTTTGAAATATTGTTAGGACATTGTAGTGCCCAAATGACATTCTTCTGAAGGTAAACGTTCCATAAAGATAGAGGCTCAAGTCTGTCAAAATTTTGATCAATGAAAGGTAAAAGAAAAATAGTCCTTCCTAGTTGCCTTTTATAGTTTCCTATTGCTGATACATACATGCCAACTAGTTATAGTTCTATTTGGAATGAATTCATTATTCCGACTTGCAACTATACTTACTCTCTTTCTTTGCACACACAACCTAAAGTTCAACCATGAGCTATTAGAAATTGAGTAGATTCTCCATGTATCTAGCCACTTTATGATGTCTAACTTTACCGTTTCTTTTATAATGATATTTAGTCTTTTTTGTTGTTCTGTAGAATTTTTGCGACTTTCTTTCTACAATATTTTGTGCATGCAAATTGAGAAATTAATGTAACTAATATAAAGTCATTGTCCACTCAATAGCCATATTGAGAAACTATAGTTACTCTCTTTGATGAACTATACTAGACCTAGACATGATATAGTATATAATATGAGTTGATTGAGTAGGTATACTTACAGTGTTAGTAAAGACCATTAGACTGCCCTTCGTCGTTTATTAAGTTATGATACAATGAATTACTATTTGCATTTTAACAAAATTCATATTGTGTTAGAAGAACGTTATTGTGACGCAAATTGGATAACAAATAACGATGAATTGAGCTCCACTAGTGGATATGAGTTTCGTTTAGGTGAGTAAGTTATTTCATTGAAATCAGAAAAGCAGACCTGTATAGCATGTTCCACCATGGAATTTGAGTTCATAGCGGTTAAGCTAGTAGGGCAAGAAGCTGAATGACTAAGAAGTATTCTTGGAGACGTGCCATGGTGGGGGAATATGTACCAGTATCCCTACATTGAGAGTCACAAACTACTATAGAAATTGCCAAAGATAGTATATACAATGGAAAGAGAAAACATATACGTTTGAGACATTGAGCTGTGGAGCAATCGCTGAAATGTGGAGTTATCTTTTGCCTTGTTTATATGGATAAAAAGAGGTTGCATTATATACTTTTCAACTTTGTTTTTCTTAGAAATTGAGTACAAAAGCTTAGTTTATTATCCAATTCATATTTAATTATTACATCATGATATAAATATCTGTATATCGACTTTTGGTGGCAATTGGAGTTGAAAATAGCAAACCTTACATTTTTGTGCATATTCATTAAACCAGGAGCCAGGTGCTTCTACCATCTGCCAAAAATGCCCTTTAATGAAATGCACCATTTAGCTCGTTTTGACGAATTGCTTTCTACCTCACCTATCATGTTGTAACAAATGCAGCCTACACTTAAAACGATTAGATAAAATAATCTAAAACATCTAAGTAACAAGAATGATAAATAAAGATTAGGGAGAAGAAAATTAAACGCCGGATTTTTACTGGTTCACCCAGTGTGGACTACGTCAAATTCTCTACTGCCGTTGTAGGTTCTACTAAAATGTCAGGAAGAATCTCCCAAGAGTTTACAGGCCCCTTAAAATGATTTCTCTCAGCTTTCCCTCACATATAAAAACGCTCACGAATCACTCTACAAGCCTTTCAAACCCTCGAACGGATACACAAGTATTTAGCTCTCAAACTCTCTCTTCTTGGAGAATTTCTCACGACTCCCTATTTGTGCACTCCAATCAAATGATTCATCTATCTCTATTTATAATAGATGGCATTGACAAAAACTAAAAGAGAATGGGAAAATAAAAAAGCCCAACCTAAATATGACAAGGAAAAATTTAAATAGACATTTTTCCTTATAGGAAAAAAAATTTCTACTTGGTTTGGCTCCATAATCCCAACAATCTCCCACTTGAAGATAAAGCAAGCAATATGTCTCCTCTGCAATGGTAGCGACTCGTCTCTAATCGTAGATGAGTCCAACTGAAGTTGCACACAACTTCAATTTATCAACAGGGACGATCTTGGTAAACATATCCACTGGATTCTGACAACTTGGAATCTTTTCAAGCAACTACATTTCATCTTCCAAAGCTGATCTGATAAAATGGTATCTTATCTATATGTGTTTCATTCTCGAATGAAACACTAGATTCTTTGCTAAATGAATAGTGCTCTGACTGTCAGAATGCAAAGTCTCTTTTCCCAATCTCAAGCCAAGTTCTTCCAATAAAGGCTGAAGCCATATCGTTTCTTTGCTTGCTTCAGTAACTGCAACGTACTCAGCTTCTATAGTAGAAAGTGCTAATATCTTCTACAGTTTGGAGATCCAGCTAATCGCAGTATTACCCAACATAAAAATATATCTGGTAGTACTCTTTCTGCCATCTGTATCCCCTGCCATATTTGCATCTACATATCACTGCAGTTTAAAATCTGATCTTTTGAAGTGCAGAGAATAATCAGTCGTCTTCCTCAAGTATCTGAATATCCACTTCACAGCCTCCCAATGTTGCTTTCCTGCGTTACTCATATACCTGCTGACAACTCATACTGCATGTGCAATATCAGGTCTTGTACAAACCATGACATACAGCAAACTTCCTATAGCTGAAGCATATGACACTCTAGCCATATAATCTTTTTCTTACTCAGTAGTCGGTGAATGCTCTTTAGTTAATTTAAAATGACTAGCTAAAGGAGTACTCACAGGTTTTTCATTTCTCATGTTAAACTATTTCAATACTTTATTAACATACTCTTTCTGTGACAGTGTCAAAATACCATCTTTTCTCTTTATCCTCATCCCTAGGATTTGTTTGGCAGCACCCAAATCTTTCATGTCGAACTCTTTAGATAAGTCAGCCTTTATCTTCAGAATTTCTTCTTTTTTTGGTCCTACTATCAACATGACATCAACATATAGCAATAAAATGATGAATGAGTTTCCCTGAGTTCTTATACAACAGCAATAATCTGCCTGACACCTCTGAAATCCACTATTGCACATAAAACTGTCAAACTTCTTATACCATTGTCTGGGTGCCTGTTTGAGACCATACAAGCTTCTCTGAAGTTTGCATACCATTTTCTCTTGCCCCTAGACTGTAAATCCCTGTGGCTACACCATATAAATTTTTTCCTCCAAATCACCATGAAGAAAAGTTTTTTTTCATCCATTTGTTCGAAAAACAAATCTTCTTCTGCCACTTGACTCGTGGTTTATACTGAACGCATGCACTAAGCGTGGTAACAATTCTATAGATGCAAGCGCACACCTGTCAGAGTAATATAAAATGGATGGAGTATCCAAGTATCGATCCTCAAGGACTTCTAAATAATTTCCAAACTCTAAAGTTTTAAAGAATAGTGAATGTTGATATGAGTGATTCTTGTAAAATGGGAAGTGGTCACAAATAATGGTTTTGGATTTGGGATTTGGACTTATAATGGTAAACCCTAGCCCGAATTACTTCAAGTTAGCCAACAAAGAATGAAGGATATGCTAAGGACGATATGCATTTTACTTTAGGAACCAACGACTACGCTTTTCACTTGACTTATGTCTAAGCAAGTTCAAAGTCCTAAGACATTCCCTAATATGTCTATTACGAGAGATGTCTTAATTTTAGGATGGAAATAGTCGCAACCTCGGGTTAAGGTCCTATGTCTAGGCTACTTAAGCGGAACCCTTATGTCTAAGGCGCTCCTCTCCTCGGTTTAACCACTCAACAATGCAAATAAGCAACCTTTTCAGTATTGACTTGTTAAGACTTACAGTGGCCTTCTCTAAATCCTAACTTTTTAGGAAAACATGTTGAGCAATGAATGGAAAGCAAAAACACTACTTCTTAGCAACCCTTATTAGAAATAAAAGGCTAACTATCCATAACCGGGCTAGAGACGGAAATTTAGAAAGACATATTGAAGAAAATACAGCAAGTAAAATGGTTGAAATTGAAATGCATGTGTGAAAAACAAAAGTTAACTAAATGAGAGTTTTGCTCGGGATTGAGAGCTTCGCCCTTCTCTTTCAAGCAAGGGGGAGTGTCACGTGCTCTTTCTTCCAAAAACACAATTCTCTTAACTAAAAATAAAGTAAAGGCAAAGGGAAGATCAGCAAAGTGCTGGATTTTTATAAATTTGAATAGGTAGAAAATAACTAAGTATAAACGGAAACAAAACAAAGCTCAATAAAGGAATGTAAAGTGCTCGGGATTTAAAAACCAAAAGCAACTAAAAAGTACTTAGAAAGCAACAAAGAAACACTAAAAGTGATCAAGAGAAGGAAGCAAGGCTTGATGAATTTGGTGGAGAAGCTGCTGGAATTTATAGCTGTGCAGAATTGGTTAGGTAGGTCCTAAAACGATGGTGAATCACCCATTTCCAACTCCTTTGACTGACTAAATCGTGCTCAAACTGATAGTGGAACACTTCTTCTACACGTATGCATCGGTTGGAACCACCAAAACGCATTGGAAGACGCGTTTCATTAAGGGCAAAGTTGGAAGAAAAACTGTTTTCTGCAGCCTTCCCAGGCGTCTGGCGCCTCCCATATAGGTTTTTCCGACTTTTTGCTTCTTTTGATTAATTTGCACTCCCAAATGGTCCTAAGATGTCATAAATACAATATAAGCCAACCACAAACCATCATATATGAATTTTGCATGAATTGGAACTCAAACGACCGAGAAAAAGTCTGGAACAAAGTTAAAACATAGTAAAAACAGTATCTAAAACCTTCTTTTTACGCATGTAAACAAGCGTAATCACACCCCCAAACTTAAATTTTTGCTTGTCCTCAAGCAAAACTTAGCAACTTTAATCAGCTTCCTAACACATGGACAAGGTAAAGCAAAAGCAATCGAGATGTTCAATCATAAATTGTCTCAGGGAAAAGATGTCAAAGCCTACCATTCTATTGCCTTTGTAAGCTTAGTCACTATAAACCAAGTTTGAAATGATAAAAGCTTTGTCTTTCAAAATCATTTTTCCTTTCAAAAACAGAAAACGTTTTCAAATACCCCTAAAGAATCTGCACACTCCCTTTTTACATTGAGACTTTTACATCTGAAAGACCGGCTACTAGCCCCTGAGGTTTCCACACACTAACATCGGTTTCAACCACAGCTACTCGTAGAAAGACTTTGAAACTAACAGCTAGGTCATAAGACGACGACAATGAGAAACACGAAGTCACTTATCACCATCCTTACTGCTATTTTCAAAGTCAACACCTAAAACTAAATGGGTGTCTACAGTAGGACTCAGAAATCATAAATACATTTTCTTTAACTCTCATTGTTTTTACCACTCTTTTCTTTCTAACGCAAGTCTTTTCCCCACTCTTATTTTCTCTTAACAAGACTCTTTTTACTCTTTTGCAACTTTTGTCTTTTTTTTTTTTTAAGCAAAGTGCTTTTCAACACTTTCTTTCTTTCCAACTGACTCTTTTTCATAAGAAAATAGCATGATTTTTCAAATATAAATAACACTTTATCCTTCTGAAACAATGACTGACACAACGACTGTCCCCCCCAAACTTAAGAGATACAGTGTCCTCACTGGGAAAAGACTTTTGCATCTGATGAAAAAGGCTTAACAGTAAAAAGGACAATGACTTCCTATATAGGGGCAAAGAAAAAGTTTAAAGTCTGTAAAGATCAAAAAGACATAAAAGAAAATGAGTTTATCACATAAACGAAGGAAATAGCTCAAAGCTTAGTCAGGCATAGAACAGAAAACTCAACAATCTCTTATAATCATCATCGACATGAAATCACATGCACAGCACAGATGCTTCAAAGTAGGCATGTGAAAAGCTAAACTAAGGTTAAGTGAAGGCATACTTTAAGTGATCAGAAGATAAACGATACTAATTTATACATGCTTCAACTGAGCTCGAAACATAATCAATACAAAAAACATGCATAGTAAGGCTATAATATGTAAACGACGTCATTAACCAAAAGAATAAAACACAAAAAATAGCAAAGAAGGAACCTCCCTTTCATGAAGTTAGAGGTTGTGGACTAGGATCAGTGTCGGTACTGGAAGATGGATGACCAAGGATAGCAGCTAGCGCTGGAGGCCATGAAGGTAAAACCGCAAAATCCAATGAAGCCCTCAAGTTGTAGATATGCTGCACGACTTCTCGAACCTGATCTCGCAGCTGTTGGTTCTCCTCTCGAAGACGACGGATCTCCGATGTAGGAGACGTCCCAGTACCTTCCCTTCTTTGTAACGCATGTGCGATAATTCTCCGAATATTATTCTCTTCCACAATTGGGGCATCTCTCTTAATTTGATCCTCAGGGAGCTGTACACCTTGCGCAAGCATAAAGAAGTGACCAAGCGTGGGTGATAAAGCTTACCACGTGTCCGGTGGGCACACTCATGGATACTGGTATTGATCAATTCTCCATAATTCACATCTATGCCCTTTAGCATGGCATAAACCAGCAGTGCCCTATCCTGAGTGACATGCTCATCATGCTCCGTTGGCAGAATTCTGTTTTTGACTATGTATAACCATCCTGCAGCAGCTAGGGAAACATCCTCGGGTTTAAGTCGTACCTTGCCATGAGTAGTCAAATCCCAAGTGGCAGAGGGCTTCCCAACACATTCTAGAGCCTCATCAAGCTGTTCTAGAGTCGGAGTCACTAACATCTTATTTCCCACAGCATCTCTGATATTCTTAATGTTGAAGGTGTAGTTGATCTGAGTGGCATCAAACCTGATTTCCTTCCCACGCACTGTGGCTATATGTGACTGGGGATGGACAGCAGCGTAGAACTCTCTGACTAACTCCAAAGCCTCACATTGTATGGGCTGAATGAGTGGTCTCCATTCTTTATCTCTAGCGGTCTCCCTCCAATCATCAGGCACATCTCCTAGAGTGAGATCGAATCCCAATTCTGTCATAATCTTACGGGATTTCATTAATGAAGTTCGAGTGGCTAAATTTGCTGCGTTCCATTGCGTCTCGACCTCCTCGCCCTCAGACAAGTCCAGTTCGATTGTATCAACTGGCCCAGGTGCCACTACCTTCTTTCAAAACGGATAAGAAGGAAAAACATTTTTCGCAAACATTTATTGACCTGAAAGTTGAATAGAGGTTTTTCCTCTATCCACTGGTTCTCCAAAATATGGCTTGAGTCTCTGCCCATTTACTTTAAAAACACTTCCCTTAGAATCAACTAGATCCACTGCCCCATATGGGTAGACTTTAAAAATTTTAAAGGGACCAGACCATCTAGACTTAAGTTTCCCAGGAAAAAGTTTCAACCTAGAATTGAATAACAGAACCAGGTCACCTTCTTGAAGATTGTTCGGTCGAAGATGCCTATCATGCCACTGTTTAGTTTTTTCCTTAACTAGTTTAGCATTCTCATATGAAAATTGCCTGTGTTCTTCTAATTCCAACAATTGTAACGTCCTCGCTTTACCTGCAGCCGACAAATCAAAATTTAATTTCTTAGTAGCCCAAAATGCTTTATACTCTAGCTCAAAAGGCAAATGACATGCTTTTCCAAAGACTAGCCTATAGGGGGACATACCGAGGGGAGTCTTAAATGCTGTCCTATATGCCCAAAGTGAATCATCAAGCTTCAAAGACCAATCCTTACGGTTAAGATTTACAGTTTTTTCTAAAATGTTTTTTATCTCCCTATTAGATATTTCGGCTAACCCATTCGACTGAGGATGATATGTTGTTGCAACCCTATGACGCACATTGTATTTAGCCAGCAACTTTTGCATAGACCTATTCACAAAATGAGCCCCCCCAACGCTTATCAGACAACGCGGGGTTCCATAACGCGTAAAAATGTGTTTTTGCAGAAAACAAATGACAACTTTAGAATCATTGGTAGCAGTTGCAATGGCTTCTATCCATTTCGAAACATAATCTACTGCTAACAATATATAAAGCTTACCATTAGAAGATGGAAATGGACCCATAAAATCTATACCCCACACATCAAATATTTCAATCTCAAGGATCGGGGTTTGAGGCATTTCGTGGCGTTTAGATATATTACCTGTCCGTTGGCATTTATCACAAACCTGGGCAAACTTATGGGCATCTTTGAACAGAGTGGGCCAAAAGAACCCACTTTGCAAAACTTTGGCTGCGGTTTTGTGTCCTGCAAAATGTCCTCCATATGAAGACATATGACAAGCGTCTAATATCGCCTCGTGCTCTTCTTCTGCTACACACCTGTATAAGATATTGTCAGGTTCTAGCTTATATAAAAACGGCTCATCCCAACGATAAAATCGAACTTCATTTAGAAATTTCTTTACCTGTTGCTTGTTGAACTCATAAGGAACTATTCGATTTACCAAATAATTTGCTATATCGGCATACCACGGAACTGAATCAACTCGCAAGAGTTGCTCGTCAATAAATTGTTCACGTATAACAGTTCCATCATCACAGAGCGGGGATTCCAATCTAGACAGGTGATCAGCAACTTGGTTTTCAGTACCCTTCCTGTCCCTAACTTCAATATCAAACTCTTGAAGTAACAAAATCCATCGTATCAAACGTGGTTTAGCATCTTTTTTAGCAAATAAATATTTTAAAGCAGAATGGTCAGTAAAAACAATGACTTTTGTGCCTATTAAGTAAGACCTAAACTTATCAAAGGCGAACACAACTGCTAACAGTTCCTTTTCAGTAGTAGTGTAATTGAGTTGTGCACCGGTCAGAGCTTACTAGCATAATACACAAGATGCAAGATCTTGTTTTTACGTTGTCCTAACATAGCTCCTATTGCATAATCACTAGCATCACACATGAGCTCGAAAGGTAAATCCCAATTAGGTTCGATAATTATAGGGGCTGAACTTAAAGCAACTTTCAACATTTCAAATGATTTTAAACAGTCATCATCAAAAACAAATGGTCTATCATGTTCTAACAATTGACACAAGAGTTTAGAAATTTTAGCAAAGTCTTTTATAAAGCAGCGGTAAAATCCCCCATGCCCTAAAAAACTTTTAATCCCTTTAACATTCGTGGGAGGAGGTAGCTTTGAAATGATGTCTATCTTAGCGTGGTCTACCTCTATTCCTTGCTTGGAAATTTTGTGACCCAAAACAATACCCTCTTGTACCATGAAATGACACTTCTCCCAATTTAGGACTAGGTTTGTTTGTTCACATCTCTCCAATACTCTCTCCAAATTAACTAAACATGCGTCAAAAGAATTTCCAAAAACAGAAAAGTCATCCATAAAAACTTCTAGAATATTTTCTACCATGTCAGAGAAGATGGCCATCATACACCTTTGAAAAGTCGCGGGTGCATTGCATAATCCAAAGGGCATTCGCCTGAAAGCGAACGTACCATACGGACACGTAAATGTTGTCTTCTCCTGGTCTTCTGGAGCAATAGTAATTTGATTATAACCCGAATATCCATCTAAGAAACAATAGAAATCCTTACCTGCCAGACAGTCGAGCATCTGGTCAATAAACGGTAGAGGAAAATGGTCTTTCTTCGTTACCTTGTTGAGTTTGCGATAGTCAATGCAAACTCTCCACCCACTCATAGTTCGGGTTGAGATGAGCTCATTCTCCTCGTTGGCCACCACGGTTATACCCCCCTTTCTTTGGTACACACTGTACTGGGCTTACCCAGCTGCTGTCGGATATTGGGTATATAACACCGGCGTCAAGCCATTTAAGAATTTCTTTCCTTACAACCTCTTTCATCTTCGGGTTCAACCACCTTTGACTCTCAATAGAGTTCTTAGCATCTTCTTCCAATAGAATTTTGTGCATGCAAAAGGCCGGGCTTATCCCTCGAATATCTGCTATCGTCCATCCAATGGCCTTTTTGTGCTTCTCTAAAATCTGCAATAAAGAACATTCATTAGTAGGTGATAAATTGGAAGCTATAATAACTGGTAAAGTGTCGTTATCCCCTAGATACGCATATTTCAAATGCGACGGCAATGGCTTCTGCTCCAAAGTAGGTGGTTCCACTATGGACGGAAGTAACGACTTGCATTCTTCTTTTTGTATTTTTTCAACAGGATTAGTCACATCTTTCAGTCCTTCTGCTATCTTTTCAAGCTCTTCTTCAATCTCTGTAACTAACAAGTCATAAAACTCATCAAGCATAACAGGATTCAAGCTAGTTATAGCAGAGCACTCTTCAAAGTCTCCTGGTAATTTCATGGCGTCTAGAACGTTAAATTTAACTTCTTCATTATTTACCCTCATTGTAATTTCTCCCTTCCTCACATTAAAAACTGTATACCAGAAATGGTCTTCCCAAAATAATGGGAACATCTAAGTCCGCCTCGCAATCTAGAATGATAAAGTCCGCAGGGAAAATGAATTTGTCCACCTGGACTAGAACATCTTCTATCTTTCCCTCAGGTCTTATGATAGATCTATCTGCTAGTTGGAGGGTCACCGTAGTAGGTCTAGCTTTTCCTATGCCTAAAGATTTGAAAACTGATAATGGCATAAGATTAATGCTAGCGCCTAGATCACATAATGCTCTGCCTAAGTTTTTTCCTCCTATGGAACATGGAATGGTAAAACTGCCAGGATCGTTACATTTCATGGGTAGCGGGCTGCCTACAGCTTCACAACTACATTTTGTCATGGCTACCAGTTCATGCTCTCCTATCTTTTTCTTCCTAGAAACTATATCTTTAAAAAACTTAGCATAATTTGGCATCTGTTCTAGAGCATCTACTAATGGTATATTTATATGCAATTGTTTTAAAATATCTAAAAATTTTCTAAACTGGGAATCATTATTTTTCTTAACTAATCTTTGTGGAAACGGGGGAGTAGGGGTAAAAGAAGGTTGTACCTGTGGAGGAACACTCGGGGTGTCCTCATTACCTTTTCTAATATTTTCTTTTTCTGGTGTTGTTGGATTCTCTGGTATCTTTACAATTGGTTCAGTGGACGGAATCTGTACATCTGTTGTTGGCATTGTTGGTCCATCATATGCCAGTCCACTCCTAAGCGTGACAGCTTTGCACTGTTCTTTCCCTTCTCGTTTTGGTAATTCAGTATGGCCTGGAAAAGAACCTTGTGGTCTATTCTTCAATTCATTGGCGAGTTGTCCCAATTGGGTCTCGAAATTCCTCATTGATGCCGCTTGGGATTGTATCACTGCGTCGGTTTGGGCCATGTACTCCTTCATCATATTCTCAAGATTTGAGTTGTTATTTTGAACTGGTGGAATCTATGTTCTCTGATTGTACTGCTGTTGCGGTGGCGGGATGTATTGTTGTGTAGGTGGAACATAGGGCTGCTTGTTCTGTTTGCTCTGCCTTTGATTAAAACCGCTCGAACCTCCTTGACCTCCCCATGAGAAATTAGGGTGGTGCCTCCAACCTGGGTTGTAGGTGTTCGAATATGGGTTAAAGTTCCTATTGTTCCCATGTCCTACATAAAAAACGGAAGCAGGGTTATGTGGACAATTATCATAAATATGGTTTTCACTGCAAAATGAACAAATGAGATCGTTGACTTGGCAAATAGGGGCAGGAGTGCAATAATCCGACTGCACAGGTTGTGTCGGCGTGGCTAATGGATTTTTTATTCCCAACGCCATCTCTTTCAGCCGCTGGTTCATTGTAACCATCTCTTTTTGCATCAAGGTCGCAATGTCCAGAGCCAAAACTCCACTGGATCTTGCTTCTTTGGTGCTGCCCTAGATCTTTGCGAACACCATAGTTCGTTGTGTGAAGCTAAGTCATTTAGGATGTCGACTATCTCGTTGAATGTCTTCTTTGTAAAGGCTCTGTTGGCAGCATTGTTTAGCATCATCTTAGTAGGATGATCTAAACCTCTAAAGAAATGTTCTATCTGGATGCATGCCGGCAAGCCATGGTTCGGACATTTCCTGATTAGTTCTTTAAATCTCTCCCACGCCTCGTGAACAGGTTCACGATCATACTGTCTAAAGGAGATGATCTTCTCTCTGATATCAGCGTGGCGAGTAGGTGAGAAGAATTTTGTTAAGAACTTTTCCACTAACGACCCCCATGTGGTGATGGATCCCGGTGGAAATGCATTGAGCCATGCTCTAGCTTGGTCCTTCAAAGAAAATGGAAAAAGTGTTAGTCTAAGAGCATCGTCTGTTATACAAGGTAATCGAAATGCATTTGCAATTTGAATGAATGATTTGAGATGATCATGTGGATCCTCATGTTCCTGCCCTCCAAAATGTCCAATTGTCTGCAACATTTGGAACATCATTGGTTTAAGCTCAAAGTTTGCGTGGGCTGGAATAGGGTTGACTATCCCTGAATCAAAATTCTGAAAAGCCGTGGCGGCATATTCTCGCATTGCCACGTCTCTGTTGTCCGCCATCTGGATATGGTTGAATTCATCATTTCTTGCATGATCCCTCATATTACCGTTAACAGCAGGTGGATCAACTGGATCACGAGGTGGAATATCTGCCATTGATGTGCTCGTACTCTCTACCTCACTTTCAGGACTGATTTCACCTTCTCTCTCTTTTTGCTTTTCTAGTTGTTTTCGAAGTCTTTGCTTTTTTCGAGTTTTTCGAAGGGTCCGCTCAATCTCAGGGTCAAGGGGTAGAAGAAAAGATCTTGTGCTCATGCACTTTAACTTACCCTTGTGAGATAAACGACCAAAAATATAGAACAAAAACGGTGGATGGATATTACACCCAACAACAATTCACAAAAATAAAAACTAAAAGAATTTGAAAATAATTTTAAAACTAAAGTCCCCAGCAACGGCGCCAAAAACTTGACTGGTGGTTTATGCTGAACGCACGCACTAAGCGTGGTAACAATTCTATAGATGCAAGCGCACACCAGTCAGAGTAATATAAAATGGATGGAGTATCCAAGTATCGATCCTCAAGGACTTCTAAATAATTTCCAAACTCTAAAGTTTTAAAGAATAGTGAATGTTGATATGAGTGATTCTTGTAAAATGGGAAGTGGTCACAAATAATGGTTTTGGATTTGGGATTTGGACTTATAATGGTAAAACCTAGCCCGAATTACTTCAAGTTAGCCAACAAAGAATGAAGGATATGCTAAGGACGATATGCATTTTACTTTAGGAACCAACGACTACGCTTTTCACTTGACTTATGTCTAAGCAAGTTCAAAGTCCTAAGACATTCCCTAATATGTCTATTACGAGAGATATCTTAGTTTTAGGATGGAAATAGTCGCAACCTCGGGTTAAGGTCCTATGTCTAGGCTACTTAAGCGGAACCCTTATGTCTAAGGCGCTCCTCTCCTCGGTTTAACCACTCAACAATGCAAATAAGCAACCTTTTCAGTATTGACTTGTTAAGACTTACAGTGGCCTTCTCTAAATCCTAACTTTTTAGGAAAACGTGTTGAGCAATGAATGGAAAGCAAAAACACTACTTCTTAGCAACCCTTGTTAGAAATAAAAGGCTAACTATCCATAACCGGGCTAGAGACGGGAATTTAGAAAGACATATTGAAGAAAATACAGCAAGTAAAATGGTTGAAATTGAAATGCATGTGTGAAAAACAAAAGTTAACTAAATGAGAGTTTTGCTCGGGATTGAGAGCTTCGCCCTTCTCTTTCAAGCAAGGGGGAGTGTCACGTGCTCTTTCTTCCAAAAACACAATTCTCTTAACTAAAAATAAAGTAAAGGCAAAGGGAAGATAAGCAAAGTGCTGGATTTTTATAAATTTGAATAGGTAGAAAATAACTTAAACGGAAACAAAACAAAGCTCAATAAAGGAATGTAAAGTGCTCGGGATTTAAAAACCAAAAGCAACTAATGAAAGCAACTAAAAAGTACTTAGAAAGTAACAAAGAAACACTAAAAGTGATCAAGAGAAGGAAGCAAGGCTTGATGAATTTGGTGGAGAAGCTCTGGAATTTATAGCTGTGCAAAATTGGTTAGGTAGGTCCTAAAACGATGGTGAATCACCCATTTCCAACTCCTTTGACTGACTAAATCGTGCTCAAACTGATAGTGGAACACTTCTTCTACACGTATGCATCGGTTGGAACCACTAAAACGCATTGGAAGACGCGTTTCATTAAGGGCAAAGTTGGAAGAAAAACTATTTTCTGCAGCCTTCCCAGGCGCCTGACTCCTCCCATGTAGGTTTTTCCGACTTTTTGCTTCTTTTGATTAATTTGCACTCCCAAATGGTCCTAAAATGTCATAAATACAATATATGCCAACCACAAACCATCATATATGAATTTTGCATGAATTGGAACTCAAACGACCGAGAAAAAGTCCGAAACAAAGTTAAAACATAGTAAAAACAGTATCTAAAACCTTCTTTTTACGCATGTAAACAAGCGTAATCACCACTATCGATAAAATAGTCCTAATGGTAGTTAGTTTAACTACGGGAGAGAAAATCTCATTAAAGTCAAGACCTTCCTTTTGTTCAAAGCCTTTGACTACAAGCCTTACCTTGTACCTTTTGCTGCCGTCGGTCTTCTGTTTAATTCTATATACCCATTTATTCTGCAAAGCTTTCTTACCTCTTGGTAACTTAGCAAGTTGCCATGTCTAATTGATTATTAGAGAATTCATTTCATCTTTCATAGCTAATTGCCACTTAACAGAGTCTTCCAACTGAACCGTCTCTTCATAACATCCAGGTTCACCTCTGTTAGTCAGTAAAATGTAATTCAATGTAAGGGAATACCACTGTGGTGGTCTCATTGTTCTGCTAGATCTTCTAACTGTTGGTGGTGGTCTTCTCTGAACCTGATCAGTTTTCACAACTGGTTCATCAGATTCCACAACCTGTTCATCAGATCCCACAGCTATTTTTTCAGGAGTAATTATATTTTGATCTTCAATCTCTATTGTTTTAGTCTCAACCTCAGGAGGACTTATATACTGAGTCTTCTCTATGCTTCCATCTAACTCTGTCTTTCCTGAATCAACTTTATTTTTGTCTTTGTATAAGACTTTCTCATTGAAGATCACATTCTTGCTTATGATAATCTTCTTGTTTTGGTCATCCCAAAATCTGTAACTTATCTCAGCTCCACCATACCCAATAAAGAAACATTTCTTGGATTTGGAATCCAATTTACTCCTGTATGCAACATAAATGTGAAGGTAAGATACACAGCCAAAAACCTTTAGATGGGAAAGGTTTACCTGTTTACCAGTCCAGATTTTTTCAGGCAGTTTGAAGTCTAATGATGTGGTCGGGCTCCTATTGATCAGATAGGTTGCACAATTGATTACCTCTGCCCAAAATATCTTAGGCAATTCTGCATGTATTCTCATGCTCCTAGCACGCTCATTCAGCATCCTGTTCATTTTTCTCTGTCACACCATTTTGCTGTGGTGTCCCTTGAAGAGCTTTTACCATCACAATTCCACTGTTTTCACAATATTTCTTAAATTCCCTACTAACATCCTCACCACCATTATCTAAACTCAAGCTTTTGATTTTCAGGTCTGTCTCATTCTCTACCATAGCCTTCCATGTTTTGAAAACAGAAAACACATCAGACTTATGTTTAATAAAATAAGTCCATACCTTCCTGCTTGAGTCGTCTATGAAAGTTACATAGTATCTGGAACCTCTAATGGAAGAAACTTTAGAAGGCCCCCACACATCGGTGTGAACCAACTCCAATTTTGTAGACTTTGGCGTTGAACCTGTCTTTGAGAAACTGACACGACTTTGTTTCCCAAATCTGCATCCTTCGCATAACTTGTGTTCCATTGCCTTAAGTCCTTCTAGCTTCCCTGTAGAGTGAAGAATTTTCATACCTTTTTCACTTATACGTCCCAGCCTACTGTGCCATAATTGGGTATGACTCGAATGATCTACAATAGCTATCATATCTCTGTGGTTGTCGTTGAAATACAAAGTTCCTAACTTTCTTCCTTGAGCGATCACCATGGAACCCTTTGTAACTTTCCAGTTTCCTTGACTGAAAGATATTTCACATCCTT
This sequence comes from Momordica charantia, assembly GCF_013281855.1. Classification (NCBI taxonomy): domain Eukaryota; kingdom Viridiplantae; phylum Streptophyta; class Magnoliopsida; order Cucurbitales; family Cucurbitaceae; genus Momordica; species Momordica charantia. Next base: position 5,938,589 of record NW_028275157.1, on the reverse strand, counting down.
TATTATCCAGCTGCCCCACGGAAATCAGGTTCTTCATCATATTCGGAACATGACGTACCTTGCGAATCTTCCAGACTGAACTATTTGCCATTTTTAAATTAACGTCACCAATCCCAATGATGTCCAAAGGCTCTCAATCAGCAAGATACACCTTTCCATGATTTCTTGCAACATAATTCTCAAGAATGTCACATTGTCTTGTAGTGTGAAAAGACGCATCTGAATCCACCGCCCATGTGTTATGAGCGCCTTCAACTGCAAGAACTAGAGCATCATGTATTGCTTCAGCAACAACATTTGTACCAGCTTCTTTCCCCTTAGCTTTCTTTGGGGCTTTGTAGTTCCTTCTCAAATGTCCTGTCTTACCACAATTCCAACATTCTAGTATGCTATTTCTAGACCTGCTTCTGTTGTTTCTTGACTTTCCACGTTTTCCGTAGTCTCTGTTATAATTTCTTCCTCTGTTCATATTCAATGTTGTACCAGAAGTAGACGCAACACCAGAATCCTTTCTGCGAATCTCCTCTCCAAGAGCTGCATCTCTGATATCTGCAAATTTTAATTTCTCTTTTCCACAAAGAAATTAAAATAGCTGCTTTCATAGGCTCCTAACTGTCAGGTAATGATCTCAACAACAAGATAGCATTTAATTCATCCGTAAATGTTAAATCGACAACAACTAGTTTGTTAACCAACGTATCAAATTCATTTATATGGGCAACCACAGATGTACCTTCATCCAACTTGAAATTAAAAAATTTAGTTGCGAGATACACCATGATATAAATATCTGTATATCGACTTTTGGTGGCAATTGGAGTTGAAAATAGCAAACCTTACATTTTTGTGCATATTCATTAAACCAGGAGCCAAGTGCTTCTACCATCTGCCAAAAATGCCCTTTAATGAAATGCACCATTTAGCTCGTTTTGACGAATTGCTTTCTACCTCACCTATCATGTTGTGACAAATGCAGCCTACACTTAAAAGGACTAAATAAAATAATCTAAAACTTCTAAGTAACAAGAATGATAAATAAAGATTAGGGAGAAGAAAATTAAACGTCGGATTTTTATTGGTTCACCCAGTGTGGGCTACGTCCAGTTCTCTGCTACTGTTGCAGGTTCTACTAAAATGTCAGGAAGAATCTCCCAAGAGTTTACAGACCCCCTTACAATGATTTCTCTCAGTTTTCCCTCACACAGAAAAAAGCTCACGAATCACTCTACAAGCCTTTCAAACTCTCTATTTGTGCACCCCAATCAAATGACTCATCTATCTCTATTTATAATATATGGTATGACAAAAACTGAAAGGGAATGGGAAAATAAAAAATCTCAAACTAAATAGGACAAGGAAAATTTTAAATAGACCTTTTCCTTATAGGGAGGATGATTTTCGATCAAAATTATTACTGGTAAACCACAACATTATTTATAAATTCCAGCATATTATTATTTTCTCTTCATCTCTTTTTGAGTTCTTTGTAATCACGCGTAATTGTGGAATTGAACAAGTTTTTACTCACCTTAGCTTCAAAGAGAAGGGTAAAGTTCGTTTGGACTATAATTTTCCTAAAATTACAATAATTTTCCTAAATTACAGCTTGTCTCTCATTCTTTCATTCTATAAACATGTCTTATGTTTATAACTTCATTCCATTTATATTTTTTACATTATAATTAAGTGTTAGCTAATTTTTAAAAAGGGGCAGCAAAAGGTCAAGGACATCCATAGTCTTTTTACCAACTAAGTTGTTTACAAGAGTTAATGAATTAATTTGGCCAATTAATGAGTTGCAAATTTATTCTATGCCGAAAAGGTTGAACATATTCTTACAATTTAGTTCTTTAACCGAAGAGAGGAGGGCTTTAGACATAAAGGTTCCACTCATAGGACCTTGACCATTGATTGCGATTGGTTTTTAACAAACTAAGGCTTCTTCCTAACGGACGTATTAACTTGAGACTTAGTACTTCGTAAATCTTTTATACATTAGTAGATTGAGAAGCAAAATCGTATATTATCTAAGGAGGGACGCCTGCCATGTAGGTGTTGTCCTCCATCTTGTTTTTAGTTAATTTGAAGTAGAAAGGTTGGATCTTTCATACTTAGTGTTTAAATCAAAGCCAACAACATTCAACTTGTTTTATCCTCAAATCAGTTAGACTTTACTTATCACCATCATTTTGAAAAGATACCTTTTGTTCTTGAGGATCGATACTCGAAATACTCTTTCAAGTTACTACTTGTGATGGGTGTGCATTTATACTCTATTCTTTTGCTATTAAGCGGAGCCTCGAACATATCTTGCCTTGGAGTATTTGAGGCCAGGGAGGAACTTAGTAAATCCTCTCACGAAAGGCCTACGAGGAGGGTAATTTTTTATTCTTCATTATGTATGAGACTAAAACTCTGATGCTTCACATTTATGTTGTGATGTATTGTATGAATCCATGACCCTTTATTTTGGATGGTCTGTGTATGGACATGATGGATAATTATTGCACTAGTTAGATAAATATATAATATTATTAAGATTGTCTAAAATACAACTTCACGACCAAAAGTATAAGTGTAAAAATAAGTTGATCAAAATAGGAACTAAATCTGTCAAATTGAACGCATAACTCAACAAACTAAGACATTAGTAACGTCCCCCAATGGACATAGGTCAGAATTTCCCGTCCCTTATTAGGATTATAATATTGTCCAAGAAAAAGAAAGAACAACAAGAAAATATGAACTAAATATATATAAGCAAAAAAATGTTATATATAAAAACTGAAAATCTTGCTTTACACAAACTAGTTGGTGAGGTTTGGATGATAGGGTTTTTGTTGTTTGCACATTTCTTGTGTAAAAAACTCACTTTGAATTTGGGATGAGAACATTGTTCCTTGTCTTCATCTACTTTTGTCTTCAACTCTATGCATTTGTTTGTTTCCTTCTTTCATTCTAGTTAGCATAGAATTAATAAAATTCTTATCATTGTCAGATGGCATTTATATTTGTATCTATCTTTAATATCTCTAAAAATAAAAATTATATATATTTTTTCATATGCTTTGTTTTTCTAATGTAATTGGCAAATTGTATTGAGAGAGAGTAGGTGTATTAGTTCAGAACAATGTAATTTTTAAGAGAAAACATATAATATTATTTTCCTCTAAGCATTATTATAATCAGTAGTATTGATAATGTTAATGAATTAAATAAAAATAATTTATCTTATCAAAAATCTTTGGATCTAGTTAAAAAGAATGATCCATTATTTTAGAACACTGCCAAAAAAAAAAGCCTAAAAAATTAATTTAGAAACATTGAGCCGACCAAATTTGATTTAGACGATTTATAGAACAGCCTAGATTGACAGATTATTGTTACCCTCTTCAACATTGAAAGCACATTATTATTGAATAAAATTAGATAATTACAATACCTAAATGGAAAAAAGATGTCAACATCAGCATTGCTCAACTGTTTACGGAATCTATTTTCTACTAAAGTTTTGGAAGTTCACCCATCAATACCTTGTTGAAGTCGAGAAAAAAAAAAACAAAAAGAAGAGTATAAATTTAAAACTCCTCAAAATGTCTATTTTATTATATGCATGTACTTTTTAAAAATAAACATTTTGGTCCATTTAACTATCATAATATTTGTCAAAACGAGTATAGTTCAGCAGTAATTGACATATATCGAACACCAAATATTAGCAACCCAATTGATATCTATCTTAGCTAATTTATGCGGCCGCAAATGTTCACATCAATTTCGAAGTTACATAATTCATTTGTTTAAACAACTGACCATAAACTATGAATGATAACCAAAATAGTTAGTTTTTGAGTTTTTTTAAGTATAAAATATATGAAAATAGAGAATTGAACTCCAACTTCTATTAGAAGTATAACCAAAATAGTTATTTTTTGCGCATGCCATTAATTAATTTGACACTTAAATTATATGGGAGAAATAAACAAGGAAAAATGTCAAGCTAATTGGACCTTCCAATGACTTTACTAAAATTAATAATCACACCCATAGAACCAATTAAAGTGCTTGAGATTAATTATGAAATTTCCTTCTTGTTCCCAAACTTTATTATTATCTTTCTCTTTGGGTATGAAATTGTTTTTTTTTCAATTTAAAAATAGAAGATTAGTGTCAATACCAAAATTGTATTTTTTTCAAGCACAAAAGATTTAAGAAATTGTGTGGACTATCTCTATAAACATTACATTTACACAGAAGATTGAATTTTTATTTCTTTTAATAATCATTTTATTAATTAGGACAATAATAAATCTTGAATTAAATCTTGTTCCATAACTTTTAGAGTTCTTCTATGTTAGTTCTTGAACTTTGGAAACATAAATTTTAATCCATAAATTTTAAAGTTTTTTCCCCTGTTGGTTTTAATATTATATCATACATAAATAGATGATAAATATTTATTGTATAATCTTTCTTAATTAAGTCGTTACAGACTGAATATTAGAAAAAATTAAGATATACGAATTTTCAAATCCTAATTTTTATGGAGATGTCAATAGTTAATATATTTACCAATATTTTAATCGGTCAATTTTCTATAACAACAAGCAACTTCACATTATTTAAATAACAAAATATGAAATCTTATGAAATAATGAGTAAGTTTTTCTTGTTTCTTTTTTTTCTCTCTGTTTTCTCTTTTTCTAATAAAAAACGAAAGAATAAGAAACAAGCCTAACTATGAAATTATTTTTCAAATAATTAAATATTAAAACATTTTATGTTATATTTATTTTTATATTTATTAAGCATTTTATAATTTAAAAATGATAAAAAAAACACTTTTATCCATGTGTTTGAAAAAAGAAAAACCAAAAATAGGAAGAAGAAACTTGATTAATAACGTTTCCTAAAATGAGCAAAGAAAAATAGCAACAGTTATCAAAGTCGAGGGGCTAAAATAGAATAAGTCAAAGAAAAATGGTATTTTAACGATAAATGTCTGTATCATAGGTTAATTGTTTAATATTCGAGCAAGGAATTGGAAGACCAAACAGAATCTGTACCAAAATGGAAAAGCCAATGTCCTAAAAGACAAGAATCTTTGGCAGAGGCACTCTAAAAAGTTGATCGTTGGCTTCCAACTCTTATCTCTTTCTGCAAATTAAAGCTGTTCATAAGAAACAGATGGCAAATTGTTTTATTTTTATTTCTTATAAATTAATTATGTCCACATCTAAATGCATATTCTATACGAATTTGCTTCTATGGCCTTTTCATGCTTCTTGATGATTCATCTTAGCTGGACGCTGCCGTTTTGATGTCTGCCTCTTCGCTCCTCCAAAAGGCAACACAATGAAACAAACATATTCATTTTTTCGTTTTGTTTTAAATACTATTTTTGTTACTGTATTTTTCATAATATTGTTTCATTTTGGTATCTCTACTTTTAATTTTTGTTTATTTTAGTCTCTCTACTTAAAAAAAAAAGATGAATTTGGTTCTTATTTGCAGAATTAAATTATAGACATTTAGATACTATTTTTTATTTCATTTACTTACGGTTTTGGTTTGTTTTGGTTGTGTACTTTTAACTTTTGCTCATTTTGATGGCTACACATTTTTTTGTTGGTACAACAGGTAAGATTTTATATTAATGCATCATAGAAATTAACATAGCATTTAACTTTTTGTTAAAAAGAAAAATATATATGATAAGATTTCAAGGATGTTTTATAAAAATAGAAAAAATATATTTTTTTTGACTTGGAGTTAATCACTAGTTAGGAAAGTACAACAAGATAAAGAGTACAAACCAATAAATCGGGTTTATTACCTATTTTATTACTTCGCTTTAACTCGAAAGGTTCATTTTGATCTGATCCCTATATTTTTTTAAAGAATAATTATTTAAAGACTAAAACAAAATATTTAAAAAGTTTAGAGAGTAAAATTAAATAATTATAAAAGTTGGAGATTCAAAAGAAAATTTGAACTTAAATTTTTAAAGAATATATAAATCTTTTAAATGTCAACAAGAAGAAGAAGGAAAAAAAAACCTATTTTTAAAAGATATAACCCACATGGGGATTCTGATCACAGTTGGACTAATCGTGTTCATGGCAACTAACATATGTGTGTGAAAGTTAATTACTTTCCCTCCAATAGCAATCAAGGGACATAACTGAAAAAGAGTAATTTGTTTCCAATTATCATCCCACGAATTTAGTTTTCTAAATCAATTTAATTAGCATACAATTAAAGATTTCAATGAATAAAGTGTAACTCAACTGATTTTATTTATTTTTTAACTCTATTATTTAAGAAGACTCGTAATGTGCTGGCTTACAATCTCCTTTTTCTTTTTTTTTTTTTTGGAGAAATAAATAAACTATTTGATAATAGAAGATCTCATGTCCGTAAAAGAGAGATTAGTAAGAGGAAAGATTAAGGAGTTACATGTGAAGATTAGTTGTAGAGAATGTAAGCGAATGGAGAGAATTGTAGAGAAAACATACGTAGACGGCAGCCAGAAGAGTTACCAAGAGAAAATGTGTAACGAGAGAAGTTAGCCAGTGGTGCGTGCATAAAGTAATTAAAAAAGAGTATAACTAAAGGTTAAGAATGATTGATCGTTTAGCCAAAAAAAAAAAAATACTCTAGAAATAGCTATAAGTTTCTTCTTAAAGTACTTTACTTTTGACTCTCCCGAGGAGTACTTTTAAATTACAGTCAAACATCGACATTTGAGATCGAAAGTATTTTTAACTATTCGAGTGTGCTTTTATCATAGTTAAGAAGTATTCCGAAACACACTCGAACTCTTTTACCATTGGTCAATTCCTCATGAAAGTAAAAAGAAATCCTAAATAATGACAAAAAAAATTTCAAAGCCTTTCAACTTGAACTGACAATGTCAAAGCGAACATGGCTCAGCGGTGTAATTGGTATATGTCTCCAACCAAGAAGTTGTGAGTTCGATCTCCCACCCCCACATGTTGTACTCAAACTTGAACAATTAACGCAACTAAAACTTGTCCCCACACACACGCGTAGTTCGTGAACCCAATTTCCAAAAGTTTCTATATTCAACAAGACTCTGTAATATTTACCATTTTTCTTTTTGTTTTGGTTTCTGCAGAAGAAGAGGCTCCTCAGTCTGCAATGGCCATAGTGAGCTCCCGATGAGTGTGTTTATATACAGGGGCTAGCTTTTATTGGATGGGAATTTGGGCATTTCTGATGCTTTCGGCTGTCGAGATCGGAGGATCGTCGAGATTACGCAACGGGCTGTTCGGAATTGGCTTGTTGAAGCCATTGGTTCTGAAGAAGCATTTGTTAGTTTCCTGTTGTTGGTCAAACATCATCTTAAGTTTTTTCCCCTGTTCTTCAATTTGCAACTGTAGCTTCCTCTGAATCTGTAAGAACAACAAAATAAGGCAGGCACCCACAAATTTGCAGCCAGAATTCTTGATTTGACATTTTCCATTTCTCGGGCAATATGATAACGATTTTGTTTTTGTTTTTATGTTATTAAAAATTAAGCTTCTAACAAGCAAGTTTTAAAAAAGTTTTTTCTTTTTTCAAATTTGACTACGAATTCAAATGCGTTTCGAAGAAAATTGAACGAAATACTAAAGAACGGTGAGAAATCGAGCATAATTTTGAAAACAAGAATTAAAAATGAAATTATTATCAAATATGGTCTAAGATTTCATTTTATTTCATTTTGGTCTCTAAACTTTCAAACGTTCTATTTTGCTCCTTGAGTTTTGAATAACACGTTATTTCAGTTGTTGTCATAAATACTTAGATTTCCATATGAACAAGTATTTAAACCTAAGATAACGTATAATTTTTCCAATCAAAGCCTTCTTTTTTTTTTTTTTTTTACATGCCAAAATAGGTTTACAACATGAAAATAGAAAAAAACATAGAGAATGTCAACGTTTAAAACCTTTTTAGTATGTCAATTAGCTGCTCGTTTTGACGTCAATAGTTAAAACTTAATGCTTTGAATTATAGTGAAGGATGTAAATATAAATAATACCTCTAGTTGTTCATGAAGACGCCTCTGAACATCTAGCTGCAGTTGCAGTGCTTCTCTAATTTGCATGCCACTGTAATACAACATTATTCACTCGAATTAGCAGGTTAGACTCGGGTAAAATTTTACGTTCTAACTTTTTAAGATCTAAAAGGAGCTCACGTTTTCATGTCCAGTTGGGCAACTTCATCCAGGCCGTTTCTTCTATCAGATTTCCCTGCATTGCAAAACACTTTTTGCTGAAGTGATTTTCATTCAAAAAATTGATGGCTACTTCTATTGGAAAAATTGGCTAGGTTTGGCAATAAGTTTGAACAACCAAAAAAAAAATAAAAAATTGGAGTTACAGGAAAAAATTTATTGTTGATATAAGTCCAGATTCAAAGCTTCAAGCAAACAGAACAGGGTATTGAAATAAATGGATTTGCACTATGGAAATCTCTACTTTCTGCAGATTCTGGCATGTATTTTGCAATCCGATATTTCTACAAGGAAGATGAAATTGAAATCAGTAATCATGGGTCAAAAAGATACTCAAATGATCAAATTGAAGAAATGACGTATAGAGATTTCTTTCTTCTGTACCTGCAAATGGCTCTTCACATGAAATATGGTCAATCCCTCTGAATCCATCAGCTTCAGAATTGCTTTAGGCGTCGCCTCTGTAACACTAACAACAAATCAGCTTTGAAATTCCTACATCTTCAAGAAAAAACTCCATAACTAAATAAGGTTTGGTTTTAGTTTTACTTACTCTCAGCACCACCAAGGCGATTAACACAGTCAACAAACTTCTCATGGAGATCTTGCGTCCATCTGATTCTTGTTTTGGTGGTGAATCCATTCCCGCTGGAGGAAGAAGAGCTTCCAGAGCCAACAGAGGCACCCAAGTAAGAGAAACTTGGAGAGTTCATCTCTTGTTGGGAGCAGAAACTTGGCTGTGCCATTGAATAACTGGTTGGATTATAAAAGCCCTGAATCAAAATCAAACACGACAGATACATCCATAAAAATTGGACAAACAGAAGCAAAGATTTATCAGATGGTGCGTGGAAATTACGTACTCCTTGGTCGTGGAAAGGAGCTTGGCAGTGCTTCGCGATTGAGGGGAAACTATTATCAAACACCTTGTGGTCATGGAAAATGCTCTTCGGGAAGCCATTGAAGCTTCTCTTACAGAGTTGCGATTTCACGACCGATTGCAAGGTGTTTCCGAATTCGGAATCTGTGTCGCTGTGCTCCGCCGATTCGAGACAGAAGTTCCGGCCGGAAGATTGGAAAATCGTGGAAGAAGTCTTGTCGAAAGACGAAGAACCAGGCTGAAACTCAACCGGAGGAAACCCCATACATTGCTCCGTCGCGAAGAAAGCCGAAGCAGGAGATTCGAATAGGTTGATGATAGTGGAGCTGGATTTAGACGATCCAAAAATCTTGCTGTTCTGAAGATTCTTCTTCTTCACCCATCGCCCCGGGGAGATGAACGCAAGTTCCCATACTCCACGGCTGCTGTGCCCTAAACTTTCGATACTCGAAACCAGAGTAACAATCAGCAATCACTCCAAGGTTTCGTCGGATTTCTTGCTCGGAATCGATTCTGGGATCGTTCATTTACAGATTGAACAAAGAAACAACCCCAATTACAATGAGTCTCCGTCGCGTTTTTCAATTTTCTCGCCTTCCAAACAGAGGATCGAATTTTGTTCAATAAACCAAATCAAGAAATTGCAGGAAAAGGAAGATGGAAGATAAGGAGGATAAATAACATCAAAATCGGAGTTGAATTCCAACGCATGGCATAGAATTCCTTGTGATATTCTTCGAAAACTTGATGCGTAAGATATGAATAACTGCGAATTGCTTCTGAGATTATTCGATAGAAATCAAACTAAGAACCAACCAACCTGAAGAACAAAAACCAAATCATTCTTCCATTTAAATACTATAACAACGTATGGGTGGCGCATAGTTCAACATTTATGAAAAGTTGTAACAAAACTTCTATTATTATTTATTTATTTATTTGTTTTTGCTCTCTGTCAACCTCCATTTAATTATTTATATCTGGCAAAAGAAACCCCCTTAAAATATCATTGGATTAGGGGAACAAAAAAATCTACAATTCCAAATTGTAAAGAACATTGGAATGGTCATCAACTAAATAATAAGGAATTATTATTTCTCATCCATTACTCATTTTAAGTTATTTTGAATTTAAATATTCCTATATATTTTTATTCCTTTCTTTCTTTCTGAGTTCCGGTGGAGATGGAATCTTCAGCCTTAACAAAGGTAATAGATATTTTTAATTGAGCTCTGTTCATATTGACTTATGTTTGTGCAACAAAATAAGGTTTCGACCGACCAGGTTGAGATGGACTGATTGAGCGAACTTGGTAGAATCGGAGTGAGCTGAAATATCATACAAGAGGGAAGGACTTGCACAAGGAGGCAAGACTCCGACGCTTAAGTCAATAAGGAGATCGACCCTAATATTAAGATCCAAATAGAATGAGATACCTGACTATAGAGTGAGAACCTCTATTTATAGGTTTATGTCTTTGACGGTGTATCCAAGCTGTTGAGCATGTCAGGTTTCTGCTATTCCTGTTGAAGCTAGTTGTGCGGAGTCTTATATCTCTTGACCCAGTATTTGACTAAGTAAGGTTGGTCGTTCCTAGGGTGGAACGAGCATCTGGAATCGTCTTGCCGGTTGATCATTCTATTCTCTCTACTCAATCATCTTGAATCGTTATATGTTGAATCATTCTGGGTCCTCCATGTGGCAGTTTCGTTTAACGTCTCCAGTTATGTATTTGTTGGATCATTATAGTGATGTTTGAGTCCAATCTTACCTAATTTAATTTTAGTGGGAAGAATTCAAAGAGAGGATTTTTAGATTATTGTGTATCAATTTTAGCTAAGATAAGGAGTTACTTATGCATCCTCAAACTAGGGGAAAGATCATCCTTTTGCCTCGTGTGGATGCTTAAAGCAGCCCTGCACACAGCGAAGGATCAAAATGGGCCAGCTGATATTGTTTTCCAAATAAGGAAATACGAGGAATGAAAAATAGGCGCCAGAAGCAAGAAAGGAAACACGCTATGAAAATCCCTAATGATTTTTTTTTTTGACAATAAAAAAATCCCTGAATTTAAGAAGGATAAATGTAGAAAATATTCCTGTTAGAAAATGTTAAGATGAAGGAAGAAATACGTGAGATTTGTGCCAAAGCGAGCATATCTTACCCTTTGTACTCAACCAAAAATAATGAGATATTTGTACTGATTAAGTAATATTAGTATTTCATGATTATCCATAATTGTTTCTTTTCTCTGCATTTCTCTAATGCACTAAATATATATATATATACACCAAGATTCAAAATGTCGATGTTGACAAATATTTTTTAAAAGATCACGACAATTGTAGATATTGATGCAAATTATTTGAATTAATAAATAAAACTTTAATTGTAGCTTAATTAAGCTCTAATTTACCAATTTTAACCATCATATGTAAAAATATCAGTAACTTATCTATGAAAAAGTCGATGTCGATGAAAATGTCAGAGCAAGATAATGACGATTGATAAAAATAATCTGAATTAATAAATTAAAGTTCAATGTTGCTTAATTATATTTTATTTGATAATTTATAATAAAATTTAGTTTTTAGTTACATAATTGAACAAGATATGAAATATCGATATGTATATATAATGAAATAATTGTAGAAAATTTGAAATATAAATGTTTATTATATACAAGTGGTAGTGATACATTGTAACGCCCCAAGATGTTATATACCATCCTAGGTAATGCTAAATAATCCACCTGTCTAACCTTAACTCTAAACACGAGATAACCAACTCCCTGGGAAATAATTTAAATAAAATAAAGCTTCGACTCCCATAATTCCACCAAAAATATCAATTTTATAAACTGTCAAAACTTCGCTCTCCGTGGGCAATTTCAAAATAAGACATCTCATGTCCGCCTCAGTGGCAAAAATTCTTAAATAAATAAAACAATCGTACACCTAAACTCCAACGACAACAGTGACGCGTTTAACAATAACATCCATAAAAAAAAATAGTTCTAAAGGAAACAAAATCGCTCCTCGGGTCCACACCTAGCAATAAAATAAATCCCAACGCTACTCGTACCAAACGACCCTTCCATCTATCCTCACTAACTCGACTAGTGATCCCTCCTGGGTCAAGCCCCCTCCACGTCATCACCACGGTCGGTCCTGTTCACACCTGAAAACAAATAAGGATAAAAAAGGGGGGTGAGTACATAAGGTACTCCGTAAGTAGCCCTTCCTAACTAACACAAAAATCATGCTCACAGTCACGGCATATAAAATAAAACGATGGCAAGACAATTAAATAGACAGCGAAAGATAAAAAAAACAATAACTTGACATTTACATACAACAACCATGCGTCGGAACTACCAAGACTACAACCATATGATTCACTAGCCCTTGTCCCACAGTACTAAACCTCCCTCTACACCCCCCTGTGATACTCCCCGTTTAACTTCTCGAGGCATGACGGCTCTTGACATTTATTGCCAAGATACCGCCCCCCTCCTTTTACAGTACTTGATGTTCGACCTTGTCATTTATTCCCAAGGCCTAGCACCACTACTTCGCAAGCACCACTCTACTTTAGTCCTTCAAGCCTAACTCCTCGAGTCGCATTGGCCCTTGACATTTATCCCCAAGGCCTCAATACTCCTCTACAGAAACTTGATGTTCGGCTTTGCCATTTATTCCCAAGGCCTGAACTGTGCACCGGTCCTTGCCGTTTATCCCCAAGGTACCGATGACTTCTCAGCGTATTGGTCCTTGACATTTATCCCCAAGACCCCAATACTCATTTACAGAAATTTGACGTTCGACCTTGTCATTTATTCCCAAGGCAACTACTCAAGGCTTTGAACTTCCAAGCGATTTATATGCATTTTCAGTTCAGACCACCCATAGTTTAACGGACTGCCAACCCGTCCCTTCACCCTTCACTCTTCACCACTCCCACTAGCACTCCCAAGACCACCTACAAGTATATTTCCCACATTCCAATTCACTGCACAGTTCACAAGCATGCTTTTCTTTGTAATAAACAAGTCACCGCCCAACAGCTCACAACTAAAACAATATAAACTAATTATCAGTTTAACAACGCGAGCATTTCATTTACCACATGTTTGCAAAACGTCATGAGCCAGTTACGTTTAACCACAACAATTCAGAATCTACTAGTCACCTCCAACAATAAGAATAGAAAGCATGTTTCCTCATAAGTGTTCAATAATAGAAAGACGGCAACAAAATCACTAGAAGTCCACAAATCAAAACTAACAATCCCTACATGCACAATTAAATTATTTTAACTAAAAATCAGCATCAAAACCATTCCGTTAACGCTAAATAACGCACGCACTCGCCCCCTGGTGCTACTTACACAACCACGTCTTTAAGTTTGCGTCGAACTCACACCTAAGCACAAAAACGGAAAAATACAGCAATATAAAATATACTGTTCAGCCTTCGAAAACAACTCTAAGAGGGTTCAAAGGGTCTCATTACCGCAAAACGGCTTCGTGTAGGTGTGGGTAAATTAGATCTAGCTTGCAAAGGGGTGGGTAGCATAAATCGGGCTTCGAACGGATGAAGATAATCGCCGGACACCACCCAAAACACTATTGTCCACGTTTTTTTACAGCAGCGAAAAACGCCCAAAACGACCTCCAACGGCTTCGATTTGATGTCCGTTACTACAAAACAATTTCGCTTAGGTGTGGGTATTCCAAATCGATTTCGTTTAGGTGTGGGTAATCCAAATCTAACTTCGAAAAAAGGTGGGTCAAAGAAAATTACCGAGCTTCCCGGATCTAAGCTATTCGAGTCGTTGGAGTTTGTCGGATCGAGGGAAAACACCGCGAACAGCCACCACGCGACGCCGCCGCACCTGCTGCTGCCCGAGACCATGCGCCGCCGTCTGCTGCTGCCCGATGCCCGCGCTAGCTGCTGCCCGACGCCGCCTGCTGCTGCCCAAGCCCGACGCTGTTGCTGCCGTGCTGCTGTCCCAACGCCGCACCTGCTGCTCCGATGCCGCCGCTGTTCGTTGCGTCGCCTGAACAGAGCTGCTCGCCGGAGAAGAAGAATCCGAGTGGGGGGTGGCCGGCGGCTTCAACAAGAGAGGGAAAGGGAGGAAGAAGAAGAGGAAAAAGAACAAGGGCTAGGGTTATTTGTTTTAAACTATTAACTCCTTTGGGCTTGGGTTTTTTTCCTTTTGTTCAAGGCCCACTTACCCAAACCCTCATTGTTAAAACAAGCCAATAATATAATTTCGTAATTGGCCCAATGGCCCAAAACAAGTGTCACATAACGGAATCCGTACTAAACCATAATTTAATAAATAACTACACGCGACTAACTCACCACTAATTCTGTAGCAATACACAATAACCGAGATGCCACACTTAAATTAAATAAAGATAAATGAGGAATCAAATAAAATAAAATGAAATAAATAAATAAATAAATAAAAAGTCTATTTTGTTATAAAAATTTCCCGGAACTCGAGGCAAGCTAACCTGAGTAACGCGGGGCGTTACATACATGAAGTAAAACAAGCAACTTAATTAATTGGAGCTATTTTCACGACAGTAAATTTTGTTGATGGAGAAAATTTTGGACAATTATTGTAATAACTCGTATTTTCCAATACGGTCATTCTGACAAAATGCGGAAGCGTAAACAACTAAACACTAAATTAATGGAAAGACTTCTTTATTTAATACGATACTATGACAAAAGATAAGGACAAGTCCAACTTTGACACAAAAAAAAAAAACCTACACTATAATAAAGCCAAAAAATAACTACCAGAACTAACTAAGTTCTCTTAAGCTAAAAACAATGGAAAATACTAAAGATTTCAACTCCTCATGCCATAACGCTATTCCTCAATCACTATCTAAGCAGTCACTTGAACTTTCATCTGAAAACATTTAGAAAACAGAAAAAAAAAGAGTACAAAAATACTCAATAAGCAATTTCCATATCGAATTTAGAAATTCATTTTCCTTTCAAAACTTTTGTAAACAAAAATACGAACAAATCAAAACTTTTAAAGTCCTTTAAAATATTTAATACAATTTTCAAAACTTTCAAAATAAACTAGATTTTCGGAAACAAAGTCTTCAAATAAGATAAAATTTACAGTCCATCAAAACAAACTTTCATTCTTTCAAAACAAACTTCCATTCATTCAAAACAAACTTTAATTCGATCAAACTTCAAATCCTTCAAAACAAACTTTCTTTCAATCAAAACTTTCAAAGTTCATTCTAAAACACTTGGTACAACTTTCAAACTTTTGAATAACTAAATCATTCAAACATTCAAAACAATCTTACATTCATTCATACTTTCAAAATCAGAATGGAAGGTTGCATTATTTGGGTAGCCTACAGAACATATGTGGTTACCCGTCGGTAACACCAATCAATCAGAAGCTTCCATCAGAGTTGTCGAATTAATATCGACCAGAACAGAGTTGTCGAAGTAATATCGACCAGAACAGAGTTGTCGAAATAATATCGACCAGAACATAGTTACTTAAGTGTGAGGCCATGTGAGTGAATAACACACACATGAATCTTTATTCCCAAGGAATGCCAAACCACAAAAGTGTCTTCCCACAAATAAGCCAGAACATAAATCCATCAATTCCAAATTAGGCTACTACCCAAATAAGCAAAACGTTCCTCAAAACAAAATCATGACATATCCGGATAGCCTTATCAAATCAATCAAAATATCTTTCAAATAAAATGCAAAACAAATACAATATTAAATTAATTCAAAACATTGAACTAATTTAAAACAAACTTTACGAATCCAAAACGTGATTTCAAATATTTCGCAAATAAACAAAATATCAATTTCAAATCTTTAAATAAATCTAAACAAAACTTTATCAAATCATATAAGAATATTTCAAATATTTTGCAAAAAAACATAATATCAATTGCCAAATTAGTTTTCAAATCCATATTAAAACTTCAATTTCATATGCAAAATATCAATTTCAAATCTTCATATCAAATCCAAAATACATTTTAGTTTTTGAAAGATATGACAAATCACTTACAATACTTTTCGAAAGGATACTAAAAATTATTTACAATACTTTTTCAAAGGGATATGACAAATTACTTACAACATTTTTCGAAGGGATACGGTAAATAACTTACAACACTTTTTCGAAGGGAGATGACAAATTACCTACCTCTTTCAGAAATCCTACGAATCTAATTTACTGCTTCCTTGGTAGTTGTCAACTTAGAGGTCTTGAAACAACCAATATCCAAAATAAATTCTTAAATCCTATCCAAGGATTTAAAATTCAACCAATTACTAACCCAAATCTTATCTACCCAATTTTCCCATTCAAAACACTTTTTTATGCAAAATAATTAGGAAAGTATGGATTTGGGCTACAAAACCAAAAACCAGATCTGAAAACTAGGTTAAAAAGCCTCTAAATTTAACAATAACAAACTTTAAAATTAGAACAATCGATATAAATCAATACGAACTAAATTTACAAAAAGTTTCTCAATAAAACCAGCTTAAAAACCTTTTAAACAATTGAAAATTTGGGGATTTTAAATCTGAAAAATTTTCTGTTTTATAAAATAAAACTTCCAAGAAATTTCCATAAAACAATTAACAATTTACTAATTTTTATAGAAAAAATCAGATCTGAAAACCGTATAGAAAACCTTTAAAACTTGGTAAAAACATATGATTTTTCATGTAAAAAAATCATAACAACAAACTATAATTTATAGGATACAAATAGGTAAACTTTTATGGAAAAAGAGTCTCAAAATATCCAAAAAACAGTGTTATAAACAAAAAGATTCAAACAAAAAATTCTGGAAAATTTTTAGGGTAAAAAGTCGTTAAAATCTTTTATTCTAAAAAACAAAGACCTCAAAACTTTTCCTAATAAACTGAATTAAAGAACTACAAATCAAGAAAAATAAAACTAAAACAATGAGGAAGAAAATCTTACCGATCTTTGAGAGAAAATACAAAAACTCTTCTTCTTTTCTTTTCTTTTTCTCTTAGACAGAAAACTAGGTCTAATAGTTTAAGAAAATAAAACCTAGGGTTTAAGGGCTTTTATAACAAACCTTAATGAATCCTTATTTAAAAAGGATAATAAAAAGATAAAGATTTAATAAAACTCTTTCTTTTAATTTTTTTTTCAAATTCTAAGAACAAATTATCTTTTAAAAATAATTTTAAAAACAAAAATTTATATTTTTTTGAGAAAATAAAGAAAACAACTAAATAAAAATAATAATTTAAATATCTATATTTATATATATATATATTTTTTTCGGTTGTTACAATTATTAAAGGACACATCACAAATTAAAATTATATTTAGGACTAATCACAACTTTACACGTGTCCTAAATTAAATTTAAAATCAACGAGCCAAATTATGCCACGTGTCTCTTTTATGGCTGTTCAATGAAATAAATTAATTGGACCAAACCTATAAAGACATTGGGTCCAAATCCTTGACCTATATAAGACCCACCAAAGCTCTATAAATAGAGGGAGTCACCTCTCATTTGGGATATTCAGAGGGATCTAGAAGCATTGGATATTTAGAGCATTCAGAGTCATGTACAATCATTCAGAGTGCGAAGCATCCAAAACCAACCAGACTTGAAGAACTTAAGCTTGAAGACTACGAGACTTCAAGAATTCTGAATCTTCTCTTTGTCAAGCAAGCGACTGAAGAACTTCAAAAGCTACAAAGCCGAAAAACTTCACAACCTACAAGCTGAAGAATTTCAACAAGCTACAAAGCCGAAGAATTTCACAAGCTACAAGTCGAAGAACTTCAACAAGCTGCAAAGCTAAAGAACTTCACAAGCTGCAAAGATGAAGAGCTTCACAAGCTACAAGTCGAAAAACTTCAACACAAGTTGCAAAACCGAAGAAATTCGCAAGCGTAAAGTCGAAGACTTCACAAGCCGAAGACTTTCATCAAGCTGCAGATTTCGTCACGCGAGCTGAAGAGAAGATCAAGCCTCAAACATCGACAATGTTATGGATGAGAAAATCCAATTTTCTACAATTAAAATTCCCTTTATTTAAGGAATTCAAAGGGGAAGATATCTTGATGGCCTTCTGATTCAGAGGAAGATATCTTATATTCAAAAGGATAAGATATCTTGATTGCCTCAAGATTCTCCCTAGATTCAGATAACCAGATTTCCTAGATGTATTAGGATTCGAATTCCACAATCCCTAGAAGGATCAGGATTCAATTCCTATAAATATGGAAGTAAGCCAAACCCTAAAGGTATGCTCACAACACTCTACACTTTATACTCAACTACTCCGATTTTGACTTAAGCATCGGAGCCTGTGTGGCAAGAGCCACACTGGTCTTTAATGCTATTTTGCTTTGCAAGTCTTGTCGATCCCTTTTATTCTTGAAGATAGGTGCGAACTTCGTGGAATCCCAGGAGGCCAAATTCCTGCATCAACAATTGGCGCCGTATGTGGGGATCGACAAAAGCAATATTCAAAACGTAGCATTCAAGCAACGAAAGTAGTTTCAAGGCAACACGCTTATATAGTTCGACATGAATAAAAATATGGGAGTACAGGGAAAAGGGAATAATAAAGAAAAATATTTGGTGACTTGTTGACCTATCTCTTTCTTGAAAGAAACCCTAGCCACCATCCTCATTCTCTCTCTTCCTCCTCACGTGTTCCAGCCGCCTACGCCTACACCTCTCCATCATTCTCCCTCAACTCTCTCTTACCCCCTCTAAAATCTAGCGTCTAGTAGGCCACATCCCGATCCTTCTTCACTGGCGACAGACATGCGATGACAATCATCCAGTGATCCATAACGGCGAGTGGTAAGTGCCGACGCTAGCGATGACACGCGATGGCATGTTTCGGGCAGCAGACCCACGCGCGTGATTTGAAGCAACAATACTCGTCCCTAGTGCGAACGTCGGTGCGACTACCTTCATGGATGACGAGATTCACAGCACCTCGACCACCGGCAACCAGGTCCGTTGCACCCATGAATGATAACCGTCAAAATCTGAAATTTCGGTGCCCATACACTCGAGATCTACGACGTTTTCCCCTCCACTGCAGTAGCTTTCGGCCGGCGACTAATAGCGTCAAACGGTGGATACCTCGACGAGCCCAGATGTGTGTCACACCACCCACCGACGATGAGTTTTTCACCTTTGCCGATGGCTCTCCACGAACAGTAGATCCTCGTGCAACCGACGACATCAAGCCCAGATTTGGGCGATTGCAGCACCGACAACTTCCACGATCTGGCTGACCATGATGACGAGGAGCAAATATAGGCGATTGCAGCAGCGACGCTCCTTACTCTGGCAACACTGGTGATAGATCCTAAGTAGACTCGATTGGCATAGCGACTAATAGTAACATTGAACTGTGGTAAGTGATGCGACCATCTTGCGGCGGCTTCACCTCATATCTACTGATTGTTGACAATTTCTCTTTGACAACCAACGAACAACAAGATATGTGATATGCATCATCCTTGACATCAAAATTGTAAAAGGAAAAATATTTCAACTAACAAAGATGTAGTTGAATCTTGACTAAACAAACCCCAAATTAGGGGTAAAAGAAGCGACATAGAAGAGATGACAAACTATTGGAGACAGACCACAATTTTCTAACGACGAATGCCATACGACTCGGGGGCTTCCCCTACCTGAGGTAGTCGAGAAAATAAAACAAATCAATAAGTTCTGAGACATGACCCAGAACGAACGAATCAACATATTCTAGGACTAATCCTGGATGAGATAAATCGACAGATTCCAAAACATAATCGGGATAAACGAGTCAACAAATCCCAGAAAAGAAAAAGGAACTGATTAACATACGGAGTTTCTACTTCAAACGATGGTAAGTTTGCTATGTAATTCTGGTTGTTTATGATTACGAGAGTTTAGGTTTAATTTTCTGGTAACCGCATATTTGGTAGATCGCATAATTTAGGATTCATTTTTTGGTAACTACATGTTGATATTATGTTTTCAAAGATACTTACTCGATTTAAAAAAAAGCTCCTAGCATCTAAAATATAATTACATCTTTACTACTTGAGCGTTTATCTTTTACACTAAATGAAAATCCCTCAAGTGGGGGCATGGGTAAGTAAATCAACAGCTGGTCAAAGAACTCGAACAAGAACAGACCTAGAAGTAGGCCGATAAGCTAAAAGCCAATCAGTGAAACCAGGGAAAAGAATCCCAAGGTGCTAAGAAAGGCATGCATACAGACCTAGCAAGGTTAAAACAAAAAGCAGACAAGCCTAACCAGTCAATGAAACCCAGGGGTAGAAAACCATTTGGTAAAAACCAAAATAGGTTAAAAACCCAGGGATGTTGATTAACTTAGGATAAAAAGCCGGCAGAAGCCAAATATGTTAAAAATCCAAGGGTGCCGACTAAACTCATAAAAACCATTGGCAAAAGACAAATGTGTTAGAAACCCAAAGAAAGTACCACTGGCCCTGTTGAAAGTTAGATACAAAGGCCAAAATCTAACGGTTAAAACTAACCATATAGTAGTGCCTAAGAGACTTGATTGCAGCCAACTACAACAAAAGAGAATGGGGGCTATGACAAGTAGCCCATAAAATGATAACCGACAACAACAAAAGGGTATCGATTGGACTCAGGGTAGAAAACCATTGGCAAAAACCAAGTAGGTTGGAAACCCAAGAGTAAACCAAGAGACTTGACTACAGCAAACTACCACAAAAGGGTATGAAGGCTATAATAGGCCGACCCATAAAAATAACAACTAATAACCATAAATACTCTCAACACTAAAGGACTCGATTGCAGCCAACTACAATAAAAGAAAATGGGGGCTATGACAGTCAACCCATAAAAAGCGACAATTGACAACGACAAAATGCTCTCAAAGCAGAAGTCTGTCAATCTTCAACTTTGAGAGTGGGAGCTATTGTTATGGATGAGAAAATCCAATTTTCTACAATTCAAATTCCCTTTATTTATGGAATTCAAATGGGAAGATATCTTGATGGCCTTATGATTTAGAGAAAGATATCTTATATTCAAAAGGAGAAGATATCCTGATTGCCTCAAGATTCTCCCCAGATTCAGATAACCAGATTTTCTAGATGTATTAGGATTCGAATTCCACAATCCCTAGAAGGATCAAGATTCAACTCCTATAAATAGGGAAGTAAGCCAAACCCTAAAGGTATGATCACAACACTCTACACTTTATACTCAACTACTCCGATTCTAACTTAAGCATCGAAGCTTGTGTGGCAAGAGCCACATCAGTCTTCCGTGGGTCTGCCTTTTTCAGGAATTAGATGATCGTGCTATTCTATTTTGCAGGTCTCATCGATCCCTTTTATTCTTGAAGATTGGCACGAACTTGGTGGAATCCCAGGAGGCCAAATTCTTGCATCAACAGCCAAGCATCAAACTCACAGCTGAAGACTCTAAAGATTCTTCAATACGCCAGAAGTCGAGGGCACAAACTCATTGATTTAAGAACAAGCTCACAAGCCCTTGAATTAAAACTCACATATGAGAGAATTAATTAGAGGATCATATATTAGAGATTGTACACAACATACATTTAATACAAATCAAGTTCATAAATTTGAGTTTTCTCTTATTTGAATTTCTCGTGGAACAACTCCATAGACATAGTTTGGACGGTAAATATATATACACACATTAATTTTGTATTATATATCATTATTGTTAAATCATGATATTGCAATTTTATTTAGCATTGATTTAATCTAATTAAAAATGTGATATTATAAATATTCAAAGGGAACAACCCATAATTTTAAAGACCATAAAAAGACACTCAATGGCAAAAAAAAAATAAATAAATAAATTGTAACAATAAATAAATAATTAAAGGAAAAAAGAAAAGAAATAGACCATTGCAGCTCTCCCATCCCAAATCCCACATTGACTGCATCGTGAGGGGGAGGGGAGCACCTCCTATAAAATGAGCTCCCCTTCTCTTTATTTTATCATTCCGGATCAAAAGTGTTCCTAAGAGCTGTGCCACAAGTATAATTTTTTTCCCTTAAATTTTGACGATATTTCGTCGAAATGTTGATTTTTCTCGACATTTTGACGATAAATTAATTTGTTGTCGATAAGGGGGGAAAACGACTTCCCCCCTTGTCGACCTGTCAAACACCTTGACACGTCGACATATCGACATGTCACTCGACATTTAGAATCCTGATATATACACACGCAAATAATTATTGCTCTATAGAATATGCTTTAAAAAAAAAAAGTTTCTAGTACCTCATCCTTTAAAGTTGCATCCAAGCATCATGTGATAGTAGCTGCATAGCTCAAACTCTTTTTTTGCTGACTAGGATATAGTGTTAGAATTTAAGCTAGATCTATTCCTTAGACACATACACAAATTTCTAGATACATGAATTGTTAGGTACATGTAAGTTAATATATTAGGATACATAAATATTATGTATATACGTATCCATATTTAATTTGTTTCTCTTGAATATTATATAAAGGGATGATTTCTCTCATTGGTAAACAACAAGAAAATTGAAGCAATTCAATCAAGAAAGAATAAGGATCAATATTCTTCTCTTGTGTGTTCTTGAGTTTCATAAGAAAACAAATTTATTCAGCAAAGTGGTTCAGAGCTAGTTTCAAAAGATGTCATCCAACAATATATTGCAACCTCAACTTCCTCATTTTCAAGGAATTAAATATATCGTGGCGTCAACAAGTGAAGGTTTTCTTTTTTATTTTTATCTTAAGAGCTTTGGGATATTTTTTATAGAGGATATTTTGAGCCAGAAGGTGATGATGGTCTTTCACAACAACGACTCAACGAGTTGAGAGATTATAGAGAGAGACATAAAGGCATTTATTTTTTCTAAACTAAGTTTTAGATGAATATATCTTTGAAAAAATTTTAGGATTCTCAACTACTAAAGCCTCGTGGGATGCATTGTAGAGTTTGCATGAACGAAAGGAAAAAGTAAAAATGGTAAGATTGCAAGCAGTTCAAGTTGAACTTGATACCATTAGAATGGAAGAAGTTTAAACTATTGAAGAAATTTTCAATCATGTTATCTTTATTATTAATCAATTGAGATCAAATGGAGATGCAATTAATTGAAGATCAAATAGTAGTATAAAAGATCCTTATAAGCATAACTAGAA
Organism: Momordica charantia; assembly: GCF_013281855.1. Taxonomy (NCBI): domain Eukaryota; kingdom Viridiplantae; phylum Streptophyta; class Magnoliopsida; order Cucurbitales; family Cucurbitaceae; genus Momordica; species Momordica charantia. The sequence continues at coordinate 5,915,207 of NW_028275157.1, read as the reverse complement.
TATATGAGCATATTGTAGTAGTAATTGAAGAGTCCAAGGATTTGCCAACTCTCTCCATAAATAGCTTAACGGGATCTCTCCAATTTCATGAGCTTATATTGAAGTGGTTTGATTCTACTCCTTCGGAAGAAGCTTTTCATATGAAAACTTCTTCTAGAGAGAGATCTAACAGAAGAAGATGTGGATGTAGTGGTCGAGGAAATGGAAGGTCCAAAGACTTTTTGAATCAGAGAGAAGAGATAATCGAACTTCTTTGAATAGAGGAAGGGGAAGAAGTCCAAGTACAGGAAGAAGTAGAGGTAGAGGTTTTGGACATTCTTCTGACATACAATGTTTCAATTGTGGACGCTATGGGCAGTTTCAAGAAGACTATTGTTTGAAAAGACTAATTCTAATCAGGTGGAGAATACTCTAATTTATGAATAACAAGATAATGATCAACACCTACTTTTTCTCACAATTAATATTCAAAAAAATAAGTACTTGAGATATATGGTGTATGAGAAGAAGAAATGCTATTTTCATAGTTTTTGGATGAATCTTTTCAAAATGAAATGAAGACTGGTGACAACAAGAAGCTCACAGTCAAAGGAAAATAATATATTATCGTCAAGACAGATAATGGAGCAAAAAGAATCATTGATGTTCCAGGACTAAAATACAATCTTTTGAGTGTTGGCCAACTTCTATTAAGAGGACATGATGTTATCTTGATGTTATCTTAAAAGATAGTATATGCGAGATCAGAACCAATAATGGAAGTCTCATAATGAAGGTATACATGACTCATAATAAAATGTTTCCAATCAAAATATACTATGAGAGGCATCTTTGTCTTTAGACTTTGACAAAAGTCACTTCATGGCTTTCTCATTATTGGTACGGGCACTTGAGTTTTGACACTTTGTCTAGCATGTTTCAACAACATATGATGAGAGGAATGCCAAATATTAAAAGGGAAGATCAACTTTGTGAATCATGTATTTTGTGAAAGCATCATCGAAAGCCAATTCTGATAGGAGGTTCTTAGAGAGCATCAAACCTCTTGAGCTAGCCCATACAAACTAATATGGACCCATTCGAACTACTACGCTTGGAGGTAAGTATTAGTTTCTCACATTTATTGATGACTATAGCCAGAAGACATGAATTTACCTGTTAAAAGAAAAAAGTTCTACTATTTCATGTATTTCAAAATATTCAAGGCGATGGTTGAAAATGAAAGCAACTTGAAATGGAAAATATTGCACCATAATAGTGGAGGAGAGTATATTGCTTTTAAAGATTCTTTTGAAGGAAATGGAATCATGCATAAAAAAACTATTTGAAGAACTCCTAAAAAAACATACCTGCAAAGAGAAATAATTGAACAATAATGGAGCCTGCAAGAAGTATGTTGAAGGTTAAGAATCTTTCAAATGAATTTTGGGGAGATGTAGTGACATGTGTTGTTTATGTCTTTAATCGAGCTTTGACCAAAAGTGTTCAAAGCCTTACTCCACAAGAAGCATGGAGCGAATTAAAGAACACTATTAGTCACCTAAGAGTATTTGTGATACGCGACAACTCAAACATATGGACTTCTCGAGCCTCTAGCCTAAGAGTATTAGATGGATTACCTTTGCAGTCAATTACCTTTATCAAATAGAATACTCACTATGCTCTAGGCCCGAAACAATTTACAAGTTTGGTGACCAACCAAAACAAGTATGCTCCGAGCGTAAACAAAGAGTTCCTAAGTTCGACCACACAAAAGAAAACACTATTGGGAAGGGGAAGGGGGTTTGTAAGGGTCAGAAAACTCTCGATCTTTGTATTCAATATCAAATATGCAAGTTGTATCTAAAACAAATGGGGGAACATGACTATTTATATACTAAGGCCAATGACCTTTACAAGGAAAATTGCAAATTAAAATAATCCTAAAATCTAAGGAAAACAAATTATAAATTCTTTCCTAAATTTGAAAATAAGATTTGCTAAAGAAATAAAATAAACCAAATAAAATTCTAAAGCAAATAATATAATTCCAACACAAAATAAGGAAAAGATCTTTACTAATTTGTTAAGGAGTGGGCGGCAAGGCATCCCAATTGGCGTAAAAATGGGTTGGCGCCTAAGGGGATGAGAGGTTGGCAGTATCAACAGGCAGGCATGCACTCGGGGCTGATGGCATGGACAGACGGGCGCAGGGGGGTGTTGGTGCTGGGCGATGGGTGCTAGGCATAGGCAGGGCACGCTGGACGTGTGTGAACTGCGCTGGTAGAGGCAGGCGGGCGTGCGGGTGAAGGTGGGGCGACCATATGGGCGAGGCGAGACAGACGCGCTGTGGGTATGGGTGCCTTGCAAGGCTAGCAGCGTGGCGGGGGTGCGCTGACACGATGAACGGTGCACGGTGTGAGGTTAAGAGCAAGAAGATGGGGGTGCGCATGGCAGAGCACGCACGTGGCAGGGCATGTGGTTGGGGGCGATGGCCTGCTGAGCAAGTAAGGGCACGATGGCATGTGCGACGTGGAGCGCGCGATTGGCGTGTCCTTGAGCGTGAGGGGCATTTCTATGAGCTTTCGGTGGGCATGTCCTTAAGTTGCGACCATTCACTTGACCTTTCCTCCAATTCCCTCTTCCTCTTAACCCTTGTTGGTTGTTCATGGACCTTCAAGATGGACAAAATTATTTGATGGGTCCAATGAAGTCTTCTTCTTTTTTAGGGTCTTTCTTCCGACTCTTCTTTCTTGTTGATGTAGTTTAAATCTTTGAGCTTTGGGTCAATTATGATCACATCATCTCCTTCTTCTTGATAAGGATTCGTCCTTAAATCAAGTTTTCCACCTACATCCAAACGAAACAAGTTTGACCAATGATAAGCATCAGTAGTAGGACTATTACTTTCATGAAGTGTAGCAACTTCATTTTCCTCTTCTTTCTCAATGATTTCCAATTTTTCTTCTTCTTTGGATTCCGCATGTGGCTCGATCTCTTGAGGGTCTTCGGATCCTTGAGTTTATGGCTCGGATGAGCTACCATGTTGCTCAATTTCTTCATCTTCAATTCTTTTTTCAAAGGATGGTAGTCTCCTGGGCATCTCCTCGGGTAGTATCTAGCTCCTCAATTTCTTGTAAAAGCTCAACACAAACACTAAGCAAAGTATCTTTTCTTTCTTGTGTTAGGAGATTATTACTTTCATGCAAGTATGAAGAAGTAATTGAGTTGCACATAAAGCTCTTTTAATCTCATCTCTTCTAGCCATGAGGGTCACGACTTTCTCACCTCTGTTGGTCGCCTTCTCTTTGTTTTGAAGTTGAATAACTTCTTTCTTTTCGGCTTCCAATCTTCTTTATTCCAATTTTAGTTGATCAACATGCACTTCTTTCGGAGAAAGAGGTACAAGCGTGATTTTCTTTCCTTGATGCTCAAATAAATATTTGCTAAAAAACCATCAAAGCTCACTTTCTTGTCAAATTACCATGGTCTCCCTAGCAAAAAATCACTAGCATGCATAGGCACAACATCACAAGTTATCTCATCTTTGTAACTACCTATAGTAAATGGAACTTGAACTGACTTTTGGAGTCTCACATCACCAGTATCATTTAACCATTGTAAACTATAAGGTCGTAGGTGTGGTGTGGTGGCTAACTTCAACTTCTCTACTAAATCCTTACTAGCAACATTTGTACAACTTCCACTATCAATGATAACAATACAAAAGGTGGAGTTTACTATGCACCTAGTATGTAATAAATTCTCTCTCCGTGCCTTTAAAGGTTCTTTCTTATAATGCACATTGAGGTTACTCCTAGCAACTAATGTTATGTCCTTGGAATCATCTTCTAATTCTTTTTTTTTCTTGACTACTCTCTTCTTTCCTCTTCTTAGCCTTTTCTTTCTCTTCTCCCTCATCATATGTGACTAGTTCTCCCTCTCTAAGGATCATGGCTCTTTGGTTACGGTAATTTCTGCTTATGTGGCCTACTTCATGACACTTGAAACATTTAATGTCACTATTCATAGTCTTAGGGATTTCGGGTTGGGATTTGGACTTTGATGACTCTCCTTTATCATCAGCACTTTTAGATTTTGACTCTAAGGGCTTAGTCTCAATCTTGCTACTGATGTTCTTAGGATTAGATTTAACATACCTTTTAGCTTTCCTTTGATTTTGCTCCTCTATTTTGACGGTAAGGTGTAGAAGTTCCTCCATGTCTCCATAGGGTTGCAAGTCAATCTTGTCGGCTATGTCCGAATTAAGACCTTCTAAGAATTGGGCCATTAGTGGTCTCTTCATCCTTTTCTAGTTGCAATCGGGTCATCAACATGTTCATCTGTTTGTATCAGTCTTCAACTCCTTTGGTGCCTTGATAGAGCTTGTTTAACTTTTTTGAATTGGCTTTATGGTAATGTGATGGCACAAGTCTTCTCTTCACTAGCTCTTTGAACTCGTGCCAAGATTCTATGTCATTAATTATTCCTCCTTCTATGAGACATCACTTTTATCCCACCCAGTTAGTGCATAATCCTTGAAATGAGTGATTGCTAGAATTACGTTCTTGTCATCCTCATAGTCGTGGCATACAAACACCAACTCAATCTCCTTTTCCCATACTTCATACTCCTCAGGTGTGGACTTTCCAAGGAAGTTTGGGGAACTTCAATTTGATGCTCCTTAGGTAGTTCTCCTTCCTTGGCCTTTCTTGAATTGGTTGCATTCTTCCTTTTCCTTGACCATGGTATGCTATCATTGGAGGACTTACATCATAATGATCATAGTTAGCATAATAGTCTCCTACGGTTCTTACCTCTTCATCTTGGGAGTCTTCAGATGCTTCTCTTGGACTCATAGGTCTTCTTCGTTGTGGAACCCTTTGTGGTCTCTCCAATCCTTGAACACGAGTGTTCAACATTTGTAAAGATTTGGTAATGTTCTCAAAACTTTGTGTGGATCATGAAAATGTTTGGATTTGAGCTTCTCTAAGTCTCTCATCGCTCACTTGAGACTTGTCTCTTCTTCTTCGTCGGGAATCTTGAGATTTTCTTCTTGAAACCATTACTACACAAGTAAAAGTTAGAAATAACAATTTATATCTCTCATTCACTTCCTCACTTGAATCTCTCGGCTTACTCTCTCTTTTGGGGGGGGGGAGGTAAAGCTTTATGTGTGTGAATACCCTTACCTTGAGATGCTAGCTTGTTTCTTGTGGCGAATCAACACTAGAATACAACAAGCAACCGTCTAAAGATAATTAAGATGTAATGCAAAACCAAGTGACTCCAAATGATATTCTTTCTTTCTTTATTTCTTTCTTTTTTAATGAAGGGTCAAATGATATGAATCATACCGAATGATAATGAATGAAATAAATGATATGAAAGATACCAAATGTTAAATAAGGAAAATAATGGACAACAAATGAGATGCTAGAAGCAATACATTGAGCCTAATGCTCTTAGTAACAATGACTTGACTACAATATCCAACTCGAAGTCAAAGCACACAAACAAAAAGGATATGCAATAAAAATTAAGGAAAAAAAATTAACTTCTAAAGAAGTACAAAATCTAAATCGTTGTTCAAAACACACAAAAAGTATTTACCAAAAAAATAGTAGCTTACAACAAAATAGGTGACGTTGGAACAAGGGTGTATGATGTACATGGCTTTGATGGGTGCAAACTAAAGGCAACGCAAAGCACAATGAGTAAATATAACTTACCTACACAAAAGGCCTTTTTCGAGTAGGGGAAAGAGTGTGGCGGTTGTCTTCCTTCTTTAGGGGGTTCTACTTTAGCAAAATAATCTAAAACTAATTTTGAAATGTAAATAAATCACATATATGATTACTGACAAAAAAGAATTTGATTTGGACTAGATTTGATAGCCCAAATACTTTCCCCAAATATGGAAAGTTTTTCTGCTAGAACACCTCTTCTTAAAACTGCGATAACTTTCATTTCACATCTCGGATGGCTGTAGTCTTAATCTCTCTAAAAATCACTCTCAAAGACTTTCAATTTGACATAAGATTAGACTACAAACAAGTGAAAGGTTAGTAAGATACAATCAAACGAAATTCACATACGGATTTCTCGGTGGCTGCAGAATTTCGAGAAATTATGTGTGGACTAAAATTGAATAACTTTCAGACCACATATAAAAATTGATCGATTCTGGTCTTGTTGGGTATGTTGCCCCTAACTCGTAGTTTGTATTTTGTGTAAAAACAAATGTATATTCAATAAAGTTTTATTCAATAAATTTATTGTTGAATTCATAGCATTGCATTGTCCAAAATCAAATAAACTAAACATCCGAGGTTATTTTAGTGTAACCGGGACAATATATGTACTGGGTATATATTTGATATACCTCTGATATACGAGGTATATGTTTGATATACCCTGATATACAAGTGGATAATGTCCCATGAATAAGATAAAGGGTCTATAGTATATGGATAAGGCTGGGTACCTTATCCTGGCAACACTATGGATACGACCCACTCTGTAAAGGTTACACACGACTCGATCCAGGTCGTTCGTGTGGAGACATGCGACTGGGGGAATCCTATACAATGAAATTGTATAAGCCCGGACCACGAAATAGCCAATCTTTAGATGTAACACCGTTAACTAATAGATTGTTGTTTCTTAGGATGACCAGGCAACTCATTCTCAATCCTGAGTGAGTTATGGACTCCTGCTCGTGAGGGCTCGTCCTTTGATTTGTATGGGTGAGAGTGGCCCGAGTTGCCGACTCAATATTCCTACCATTTTGGGGACGAGACCGAGTGGGGAGCTGGGAACATAACTTCACAAGATGGAATTCACTCCTCTCCGACTTTAGGGGAGTAGATGAGTGTTCCCTTAAATGCTGACTCCGGGACTTGAACAAGGGGCCCCACCCTCTCATTGGCCCGAGAGGGACTTTCTGTTATTGGTCAGACCATAACCGGGTTGTTCATTAGAGGAGCAGTGGTATTTAAGGAGTAAGATGTAACTCAGGGGTAAAACAGTAATTTGACCCAACTTGAGTTACGAGCACTCGTGAAGGATTGACTCGTCATTAATGGTCGTATATCCATGGACACGAAAACATTCTGCAGTGAGAAGAGTGCAACTGCGGGTCTTTAGTGGAATGACCTGTAGTTAACGAATGTTGATTAACTTGGTCAATGAGTTTGACCGATTAATCTCGTATCGTTGGTGCTTCGGATCTGTAGGTCCATTAGGTCCCCTTGCTAGCTCATAACGGGTAAAACGAGGATCAAATTTTTGGAAGAATTTGAACTGTTCAAATTTCTTAAGGGATTATATGTATATTGATACGTTATAATATATAGTTAATTATAAATTAAAATTATATATTATGAGAGAAATTATTTGAATGAGATTCAAATAAAATTAATATGAATATGATTCATATTTAAACTATAGGTTAAAAATAATGTGCATAAGATGTACATTACAGCTATAGGTTATGCGAGAGAAATGTTTTAGAATATGATTCCAATTTTATAATAAATAATTAAGTGTTAATTATTTATTTGTTTATATATATATATTTATTAATTAATAAATTATATATATATATATTAATTATTATTATTAATTAATAATATTAATATATATATATATATTAATAATTAACTCCCCCGCAAAAGTGCAGGGGAGTGGGCAGCACCCCACGTCACTTCTTTTGGTGTTCTTCTTTTTGCAGTTCTGCAAAATACAGAGGCACGAAACGAAAAATTGTTGAACTGCCAATCTCTCTCAAGCCCTCTCTCAACACCCCCTCTCATTCCAAATGGTGTGCTCTCACAAGCACGGTCTCGAGACCCAAGAGGATAGCGAGGAAGACTCGGTGGTGGTGTTCGAAGGGAATTCGTTGAAGAAAAGTTATTTAAAGGTATGGTTTTCCCCTGTATTTTCATCTTAACCTTTTGATTTTGTTTCCCAAAATATCACGAACAACGGTCCGCTTCACGAACAACGGTTCAAGGGGAATTCCTTTTGATTTTGTTTCCCAAAATATTTCACATCCCTTCAATGTCTCTCTGGAAAGCTAACTGGATTATATTTCAAATGGCACTAGTTTCACTTGATTTGACTTTGGAGCAAAAGGATATGGTATTTCGAAGTTGGCTCTCAGTTTTTGGCTCTCTCAAACCTCTCTCCAATTCTAGAGTTTCATAAAAAAATTGAGTTGGGATCAAAGTGAAATTTTATTTGTTGGAAAGCTCTTTGGATGTTGAACATAAACAAACAAGATCTAGACGCTTTAAAGTAATTTTCGAAATCAATAACTTTCAAGCAAGAGTGATAGAACAATAAGCAAGTGGAAGACAAAGAACAAGGGATGAACTCTTTTTGTGATTTTTCAAATAAGATGGAAAAGTAAAGACAAAGACATAATTTAAAGGCAGAAAAATGACATATATATGATGTAGTTTGGACTCAAGCGTCGTTTGGACTTCTCGAGCCTCTGACCATTTGAATCCAATCGTATAGTTGGTTCAACCCAAAATGGAAAGGTTAGATGCATTACCTTTGCAGTCAATTACCTTGAACAAATAAAATACTCACTATGCTCTAGGCTGGAAACAATCCATGCGTTTTGTGACCAACCATAACAAGCATGCTCCGACGGTAAACAATGAGTTCTTAAGTTCAACCACACAAAGGAAAAAATATTTGGGGGAGGGTGTTTGCACGATGCAAAGGGAGAGAAAACTCTCGATTTTTGTATTCAATATCAAACATGCAAGTTGTGTCTTAAAAAAGAGGAGAACACGCCTATTTATAGGTTAAGGCCAATGACTTTTACAAGGAAAATTGCAAAATAAAATAATCCCAAAATCTAAGGAAATAAAAATTAAACAAATTCTTTCATAAATTTGAAAATAAGATTTGCTAAAGAAATGAAATAAACCAAATAAAATTCTAAAGCAAATAATATAATTCCAAAATAAAATAAGGAAAAGTTATTCTATAATTAGTTAAGGAGGTCGGGCGGTATCAATAGGCAGGCGCGAACGCTGGGGCTGATGGCATGGTCGGGCACGCACGATAGGGTGTTGGCCCTGAGCTATTGGTGTTGGGCGTAGCAGGGCCCGTCGTGTTTGGTTTTCTACCCTAAACTTGTGGTTTGTAAATATAAAAGAAATGATTATCCTATAAAGTTATTGAAGTTTCTTTTAGAATTGCATTAACCAAAATCCAATTAACTAACATCCAATGTTATTTCATGTAACTGGAATAGTATATAACTTATATACATTATATATTTAATATACATGGTATATATTTAATATATAGTATATATTCGATATACATGTGGATAATGTTCTAGTAATAACTATTACAGGTGGATAAGATTGGTACCTTATCCTGGTAACACTATGGACTATGGATACGACCCACTTTATAATACTTACAAATGACTTAATCTAAATCGTTCTTGTGGAGACATGAGAGTGGGGGTATCATATGCAATGAGTTTGTATAAGATCGGACCATAAAATAATTAATCTTTAGCTGTAACACCATTATCTAATAAATTATTATTTCATATGAAGACTAGGTTACTCAATCTCAATCTTGAGTGAGTTATAAACTCCTGCCTATAAGGGATGTCGTTTGATTTGTATGGGTGAGAGTGGCCGGGTCTCCGTCTCAATATTCATACCATTTTGAGGACGAAACCGAGCGGGGAGGTGAGAACATAACTACATAAGATGAAATTCACTCCTTCCTGACTTTAGGGTAAGTAGATGAGTGTTCTCTTAAGTGCTGACTACAGGACTTGAACAAGGGGCCCCACCCTCTCTGGTGCGAGAGAGACTTGTACTTAATGGTCGGACTATAAACAGGTTGTTCATTAGAGGATTAGTGGTACTTAAGGTGAAAGATGTAACTTAAGGGTAAAATGGTAATTTGACCCAATTGTAGTAATAAACACTCATAAAAGATTGACTTAATATTAATGGTCAATATCCATGGGTGCAAAATACTCTATAGTGAGAAGAGTGCAACTGTGGGTCTTTAGTGGAGTAACGAACAGTTAATGAATTTTGATTAATATGGTTAATGAGTTTAATCAATTAGTTTTGTATCGTTGGAGCTTCTGATCTATAGGTCCATTAGGTCCCCTTGCTAACTCTTAAAAGATAGTTAATAACATTTAGTCTTGAAAAGAATTTGAATCGTTCAAATTTGTTAAAGGGAATTAAAGTTAATTGTATGAGATGCAATTAATATAATGCATGTTGATACATCATGATATAAAGTTAATTTTGAATTAGATTCAAAATTAAACTATTTGTTACGAGATAGATGGATATTTGAATTTAATTCAAATATTGTTGATTCATTTAATTAAATATGATTAAATTAAATTAATGTTTTATATTAATTTGATTGAATTAAATTAAATTAATACTTCCTTTTTGTAATTAATTAAATTTGATTTAATTAGTTGTTAATTTAATTAATTCCACAAACCAAGTTCTTAACATCTAGAGGATAGCGATGAAGGCCTTTTGGTAGCATTGATCTACGGTGAAGAACGGTCTTCAAAGGTAGATTCTACTTCCCTCTTATAATGCTTTTATCTTTTATTTGTTGTATTTGTAAAACAAAATCGAAGCACAAGCGTTCACGTTGGGAGTGGTAGGTGAGCGTGTGGGAGAAGGCGGGGCGCTCGCATGGACGAGGCGAGGTGGGTACGCGTGTGGGTGCTGGTGCCTTGCGAGGTTAGCAGCGTGGTGGGGGCGTGTACGGGGGTGCATGATGTAAGGTTAGCGGCAAGCGGATGCGGGCGCACATGGAAGAGCGAACGGCTGGTAGGACGTGCGGTTGAGGATAATGGCTTGCTGGGTGGGTGTGGGCGCGATGGTTCGCGCTTGGTGTGTCCTTGCGCATGTGGCATGTCCATGAGCTTGAGATGGGAATGTCCTTGAGATGCGGCCACTCACTTGGCCTTTCCTCTATTTCCCTGTTCCTCTTGACCCTTGCTGGATGTTCATGGATTTTCAAGATGGATAAAATTTGTTGATGGATCTAATGAAGCTTTCTTGTCTTCAAGGGTCTTTCTTCCAAGCCTTCTTACTTTTTGATGTAGGTTGAATCTTGGAGCTTTGGGTCCATTATGATTGCATCAATTTAATTGCATTGCTTGTTCTCATGTATCAAATGAAAAAAGAGGTAAGTTAGATGATAAATCAGAAAAAATGCATTTTCGTATGGTACAGTGAGAATTCCAATCAATCTTGAAAGTAAGAAAATCATTATTAGTCGAGATGTCAAATTCAATGACGTAGAATTGTGGAGATGGGATGCAACAAATGAAAATCATAATCAATACTTGTTGACCCCTGAATGAAAAAAAGATGCTCAAGACTTAGAACTTTAATAGACTCAACTAGTGGCTTCATCTTCATCTCCACTTTCCCAAGTGACTAATCAACTCCACCAAAGAAGATAAGGAATATTTAATAGATCTATAATGCTTCAACAAGAATACCTGAAAATGATCATGTTGATTTTGCTTTATTTGCATATGTTTATCCTATATACTTTGAGGAGGAAATTAAAGATGAAAAATGGAAAGTTGTTATGGATCAAGAGATTGATGCAATCAAAAGATATGAGACATGGGAGTTAGTCAAACTACCGGGAAATAGAAAAGCTATTGGAGTAAAATTGGTCTATCAGACGGAATTAAAGCAAAATGGTGAAGTTGAGAAATAAAAGGCAAGACTCATCGTTAAAGGGTACAAGCAAAAGTATGGTGTTGATTATGAAGAAATTTTTGAACCTCTGACCCGCTTGGAGACTGTTTGATTGATTCTAGCTCTTGCAACGAAACTACATTAAATGGATGTCAAGTCAGCTTTTCTAAATTGGTACTTGGAGGAAGAGATATATGTTGAGCAACCTCCTCGTTTTGTAAAGATTGGAGATGAGAATAAGGCGTGTCGATGGGAGAAACTATTGTATTAATTAAAGCAAGCACCGAGAGTATGATACAGTCGTATTGATCGCTAAAGAATGATTTCAAAAGATGTCCATATGAACATACTCTCTACACCAAAGAAGACAAAAATTATAATTCTTGATCATTTGTTTATATGTTGATGATTTAATATTTTCAAAAACTTCAATCATGATGCTTGAAGGGTTCAAAGAGAGCATGAAGAAAGAATTTGAGATGATCGGTATGAGCTTACTTCATTACACTACAATAAAATTGGCATTGAATGTTAGTTCCCAACTAACATTATATATATACAATGTTAGTTACTTTACAATGTTGGTCCCCAAGTATCATTTATTGTCCACACAATATCAGTTGTGAACTGACATTGGAATAACCAACATTATTCCTTTATAACTGTCATTGTTTACATTGAATATTAATTCAGATTTACTTGACGGTTATCTATTAAGTTCTTTATAAACTGACATTGTTTTTACATAAACCTGCATCAAGAATCTTAATAAAATATTTTATATGCCACTTTATTGGTATTGAAGTTGAGCAAAGTGATATTGAGATTAATTAATATTTCCGAAAAGAAGTGTGCGAAGGATTTATTGTTCAATTTCAAAATGGAGAATGTTTATCCTGCCAGCACTCCTATGAAAATAGGTTGAAAATAGGTTTCAAATTGAACAAGCACGATGAAAGTGAAGATTTTGATATCACCATCTATGAAAGTCTCATCGAAAATTTAATGTATTTAACAACAACTAGGCTTGATCTTATGCATTTAGCCTTTTTTTTCACAAAATAAAATGTGGTAGAATTTTATAAGGAAGTTCAAACTTACAAAGGGAAAGTAACAAGCTGAAATTTTTATAAAAACTAAGCAAAGCTTTAAAAGAATTAACTTAAAAACAAGGACAATAGTAAAACTAAAGTGAAACTATACTAAGATGAGAAAACGACTTGTAAAAGCTGTCAAATGAGATTATCAAAATTAGCGAGGAAGATGTTATATTTATAGGAAGCTTCAAGGTGGTTGAGAAAGCATTTCATTCATTGATTCCACACTTTTTTTTGACCAATTAATTGTTGAATAAGCCTCTTCCCTTGCATGGAGGACACGTAGTGCTTCTGTGTAGTTTACTGCACAAATATTTGGGTTTTGTTATATTTCCACCTTCAAACCATACTAAAACTCAATATTTATATAGATAACCTACGGTAGAACAGAATAATCCAACTTAACATCAATTGATCGTGAAATCAAGATAAATATCTCATTCCTAACTAAAACAAAGCCGAAACTCATGAATTTAATCTCATTTTACTCTTGTAAACAAGAAGATCACATCCCCAAACTTAACACTTTGCTTGTCCCAAGAAAAACTTTGCTTTTCAACAATCCTTAAACACATGCAAGATATAAAACACATGAAGTCAAGATGTTCAATTATATAGCGTCTCAGGAAAAAATGTCAGAATTCCACATTCCATCGCCTTTCTAAGCTAATTCACCATAAACCAAATTTTTTATCAAACCAAATTTAAAATAATAAAAAGCTTACCTACAAAATCCTTTCCTTATCTAACTCAAAAACTTTTTGACACCCCTAAGAAATCTGCACGATTCCTTTTTACTCAAGCATTTTATCACAAAAACAAAAGACTATCCCCAACTTAAGAAAGTCAGTGTCCTCACTCGAAAAAGACTTTTGCGAAGATGAAAAGAAAGTAAGTAGGACAAGGACTTCCACGAATGAAAAAGTTTCAGTTTAGAGACCAAAAAGGCAAACAAAGAAAAACGTTTATCACAAAAAAAAAAATTAGTCAGAAAACAAAACATAGAATTCATCCAACTCTTAAAATCATAATCGACATGAAATATCATGCAAGGTATCATGATACTTAAAAGAATAAGTGTTGAGATAAGGTGGAGCCAAACATTAAAATGAGGCAGTAGTTATTGGGCCAAAGTAATTAAAGATAGGCCCAATAAATTTATTTCTTCTTCATCAAGTTTCGCTATTTTTTTTTTTTTTGTAAAAAATTAAGTGCCTGCCACCCCAGTTTTGAACAACCCCATGACAGAGAATTTTAATGAGAGTGAGATTTACAGAGAGGAGGGTTTTGGGGATTTTTTCATCGAGGGAGAGAGTTCCTTCGAGGGTGAGTGTTCTGTGTGAATTTTTCATGTAAGAAAAATCTCCAACCTCCATTGAAGTGTTTCAAGAAGCTTGTATAGTGATTCGTGAGCATTTTTCTTTGAGAGAAAAGTGAGAGAAATCATTGTAGAGCGTTTGTAAACTCTTGAAGATTCTCCTAGCATTTAGTGGAATCTGCAATGGTAGCAGAGAACTGGACGTAGCCCACATTTGGTGAACCAGTATAAATTCGGTGTCGATTTCTCTTCCCTATATTTTATTGGTCTTGTTGCCTGAGATTTAGGTTGGTTTATCTACTCTTTGAGCATAGTTCCGATTTGATTTATTTCTGTTATAATTGGAACCAGAATCTGATCTGGGATTAGTTAGCATATATTGTATGGAATTGTGATTGAGATAATATTTGTTAGCTTGTTTTATCCTTAACAAGTGGTATTAGAGCGAGGTTGAAGAACAATGGCAGGGGACGACAAATTGGTCACTTTTAATGGGTCATATTTTTCGTTTTGGAAAAATCAGGTATTAGATTATTTGCACTCGAAAGAGTTGGAATTGCCATTAGAAGGAAAATCAGACGATATGAGAGAAAAAGAATGGAAGAAGTTGGACAGGAAAGTGTTGGGTACGATTCACCTGACATTAACTAAAAATGTTCAGAGCAGCGTGACGAAGGAGACGACCACAATAGGGTTGATGAATTCCCTGGCCAACATGTATGAAAACCCTCGGTAAATAATAAGGTGTATCTTGCAACTAAATTTTTTAATTTGAAAATGGCTGAAGGTACACCTATTACTGCCCATTTAAATGAGTTTGATGAGTTGATTAACAAACTTGTAGCTATTGATTTAGAATTTAGTGATGAAGTTTCTGCTATTTCGTTGTTAAGATCTTTGCCTGATAGTTGGGAACCCATACGAGCTGCTATTTCGAATTCTTGTGGGAAAGAGAAATTGAAATTTGAAGATGTTAGAGATGCAGCACTTGCAGAAGAAATTCGTAGGAAGGACTTTGGTATCGCTTCTACTTTTGGTTCACTATTGAATGTGGATAGAGGAAGAAATAATAACAGAGGTTATCGGAATAGAGGCAAGTCGAAAAACAACAGAAGCAGGTCGAGAAAGAGCAGGTTTGAGTGTTGGAATTGTGGTAAGACTGGACACTTGAAGAGTAATTGTAAAGTCCCGAAGAAGAATGAAGGGAACGAAGCTGGTGCTAATGTTGCTGAGTAGATACATGATGCTCTGGTTCTTGCAGTTGAGAGCACTCATGACACATGAGTGATGGATTCAGGTGCGTCTTTTCATACTATAGGACAACGTGACATTTTTTAGAATTATATTGCAGGAAATCATGGAAAGGTCTATCTTGCTAATGGAGAGCCTTTGGATATCATTGGTATCGGTGACGTGAATTTAAAAATGGCGAATGATTCAGTTTGGAAAATTCGCAAGGTACGTCACATTCAGAATATAATGAAAAACTTGATTTCTGCGGGGCAGTTGGATAATGAAGGATGTGAAATATCCTTTGGTCAGGGAAACTAGAAAGTAACAAAGGGTGCCATAGTGATTGCTCGAGGAAGCAAGTCATGAACTTTGTATGTGAACAACAATGATAAGACATGGTGGCTATTGTAGGTCATTCGAGCCATACTCAATTATGGCATAACAGACTGGGACATATAAGTGAAAAAGGTATGAAAATTCTTCACTCTACAGGGAAGTTACAGGGAATTAAGGCAGTTGACCACAAGCTGTGTGAAGGTTGTGTATTTGGGAAGCAGAAGCGTGTCAGTTTCTCAAAAACAGGTGCAGCGCCAAAGCCTACGAAATTGGAGTTGGTTCACACTGATGTGTGGGGGCCTTCTGGAGTTTCTTCTCTTGGCGGTTCCAGATACTATATGACTTTTATAGATGACTCAAGTAGGAAGGTATGAACTTATTTTCTCAAACATAAGTCTGATGTATTTTCTGTTTTCAAAACATGGAAGGCTATGGTTGAGAATGAGATAGGTCTGAAAATTAAAAGCTTGAGGTCAGACAATGGTGGTGAATATGTTGATGGGGAATTTAAAACGTATTGTGCAGACAATGGAATTGTGATGGTAAAGATATTTGAAGGACACCACAGCAGAATAGTGTGGCTGAGAGAATGAACAGGACGTTGAAGAACCGTGCCGAGAGCATGATATTACATGCAGAATTGCCTAAGATGTTTTGGGCAGAGGCAATCAACACTACGATCTATCTGATCAATAGGAGCTCGACCACATCACTAGACTTGAAATTGCCTGAAGAAGTCTGGAGCGGTAAACAGGTAAACCTTTCTCATTTAAAGGTTTTTGGCTGTGTATCTTGCCTTCACATTGATGCTGCAGACAAGAGTAAACTGGATGCTAAATCCAAGAAGTGTTATTTTCTTGGTTATGGCGGAGCTGAGATGGGCTATAGGTTTTGGGATGACCAAAACAAGAAAATTATCAGAAGCAAGAACGTGATTTTCAATGAGGATGTTCTGTACAAGGACAGAACAAATGATAAATCTAGAAAGTCAAGAGTCAGATGGAAGTATAGAAGAGAAGACTAGGTACATCAGTCTTCCCAGAGTTGAGACTAAAACAGCAAGAATTGAAGATCATAGTACAACTACTCTTGAGGAACTAGTTATGGAATTTGAAGAACAAGTTATTGAACCTGATGGATCAGTTGTTGAAACTGAAGACGTTCAGAGAACACCACCTACAGCAGTTAGGAGATCTAGCAGAACTATCAGACCACCACAGAGGTATTCTCCTACTTTGAATTATATATTATTGACTGACAGAGGTGAACTTGAATGTTATGAAGAAGCAGTTCAGTTGGAAGATTCTGTCAGGTGGCAGTTAGCCATGAAGGATGAAATGAATTCTCTTATGAAAAACCAGACATGGCAATTTACTGAGTTACCAAGAGGTAAGAAAGCTTTGCAGAACAAATGGGTTTATAGAATCAAACAGGAGCCCGATGGCAGCAAAAGATATAGAGCAAGACTTATAGTGAAAGGCTTTTAACAAAAGGAATGTATTGACTTTAATGAAAGTTTTTCTTCAGTAGTTAAACTAACTACCATTAGAACTGTATTATCGATCGTGGTAGAAAAAAATTTGTTTCTGGAACAAATAAATGTAAAAACAGCTTTTCTTCATGATAATTTGGAGGAAGAAATTTACATGAAGCAGCCAGAGGGATTTACACTACATGGGCAGGAGAAAATGGTTTGTAAACATCAGAGAAGCCTATATGGTCTTAAACAGGCTCCCAGATAGTGGTACAAGAAGTTTGACAGTTTTATGTGCAGTAATGGAATTCAGAGATGTCAAGCAGATCATTGTTGCTACGTAAAAACTCAGGGTAACTCTTCTATTATTTTATTGCTATATGTTGATGATGTGTTAATAGTAGGACCAAACAAACAAGAAATTCTAAAGATAAAGGCTGAATTATCTGGAGAATTTGATATGAAAGATTTGGGAGCTGCCGAACAAATTTGAGGGATGAGAATCGAGAGAAAAGATGGTACGTTAACATTGTCACAGGAAGAATATGTAAAAATGGTGTTAAACAAATTTTACATGGGAGATGTAAAACTTGTGAGTACTCTTTTAGTTTGTAATTTTGAATTATCTAAGGAGCACTCACGCACTACTGAGCAAGAAAGAGATTATATGGTTAGAGTACCATATGCTTCAGCTATAGGTAGGCTGATGTATGCCATAGTTTGCACAAGACCAGATATTGCACATGTAGTGGGAGTGGTTAGCAGGTATATCAATAATCTAGGGAAGCAGCACTGGTAGGCTGTAAAGTGGATCTTCGGATACTTGAGAGGAACGACTGATTATGCTCTACATTTAAAAAGGTCAGATGTTAAATTGCAGGGCTATGTTGATGCAGATATGGTAAGTGATACAGATGACAGAAAAAGTACTACTGGGTATGTATTTACTTTGGGTAATACTGCTATTAAGTGTGATGGGACGTGAATCCGGGAGCGGAAGCGGATCTTTGTTCATGATTTTTTTAGAAACAAAATCAAAAGTGTGTAAAAGATGAAATACAAGGGAAAATTTACGTTTGAAGAACTCTTCATCAATTTGATTTCTCGAACAACACCAAAGAGTCTTCCGTGCTATCCTCTTAGGTCGCGAGATCGTGCTTGTGGGAGCACCGATTTGGAACGTAAAGAGAGAATTGAAGAGAGAGCTTGATTGAGAGAAAATGTGGGAGTTAATGTGTATGCCTCGTTCTGTTTTTGCAGAACTTTTCTGCAATAAACTAAAATAAGAACAGTGACGTGGGGAGTTACCCCACGTCACTTAACTCCCCACTCCTCTGCAAATGCAGTGGAGTTATATATTAATTAATATTAATAATAAATAATAATAATAATTAATATATATATATAATTAATTAATCATATTAATTAATGAATAATTATTAATTATTAATCTAATTAACAATTAATATATATATATATATAAATAAATAATTAACACTTAATTATTTATTACAAAAATAGAATCATATCTATAGCATTTCTCTCGTATAACCTATAGTCGTAATTTACATCTTATGCACATTATTTTTAACCTATAGTTTTAATATGAATCTTATTCATATTAATTTTATTTGAATCTCAATCAAATAATTTCTCCCATAATATATAGTTTTAATTTAGAATTAACTATATATTATAATGTATCAATATACATATATTCCCTTGAGCAATTTGAATAGTTCAAATCCTTCCAAAAACTTGATTCTCGTTTTACCTATTATGAGCTAGCAAGGTGACCTAATGGACCTACAAATCAGAAGCTCCAACGATACGAGACTAATCGGTCAAACTCATTGACCGAGTTAATTAACATCCGTTAACTACGGGTCACTCCACTAAAGACCCGCTGTTTCACTATTCTCACTGTAGAATGTTTTCGTGTCCACGGATATACGACCATTAATGACAAGTCAATCCTTCACGAGTGCTCGTAACTCAAGTTGGGTCAAATTACTGTTTTACCCCTGAGTTATATCTTACTCCTTAAATACCACTGCTCCTCTAATGAACAACCCGGTTATGGTCAGACGAATAACCAGAAGTCCCTCTCGGGAAAATGAGAGGGTGGAGCCCCTTTTTCATGTCCCGGAGTCGGCATTTAAGAGAACACTCATCTACTCCACTAAAGTCAGGGAGGAGTGAATTCCATCTCGTGAAGTTATGTTCCCAGCTCCCCACTCGGTCTCGTCTCTAAAATGGTAGGAATATTGAGTCGGCAACTCGGGCCACTCTCACCCATACAGATCAAAGGACGAGCCCTCACAGGTAGAAGTCCATAACTCACTCAATATTGAGAATGAGTTGTTTGGTCATTGTTGGGATTTTCTCTACCTTTAAAAAGATTAGAGACTCGTGCAAGCGCACACGGTCACAAGTAATACTCGGAAGTAATCCAAGGTCGAATCCTCAAGGACTTGTTGCTTTTAAAAATCAAGTAATGCAGTGAAATAGTTCAAATATGCAATTGTGATTTAGGAAGAAAATAATGGTGAAATATTGTTGTTTGGGATTTTAACTATAAGGCAATTTAATGCAACTCAACCTCCTTGCCTCCTACCTTAGTTTTGATGCAAAACATGGAAAACACACTATGTTGGGAAAATGCATCAGGCACAATTCCTGACTTTTCTTGGGATTTGAGTTCTACTCTTTCACTACCGCTTTTGGTTGCTGCAGAGGCTAGGGTAACCTACAATCATATTCCTATGTGTGGTTACAATCCTAGAGAATATCTACCAACTCATTTGCATTATGGGTGAGAGGGCCTATTCCTAGGACCATATTTTATGCGCTTCTTCCTAAGTCACATCTCATATTGGTTTCCTATTATTTTACCTAACTCACCTTTCCCAAGGTTGGGCTTTAGTGTATAAATCAAGTTCCCACTGGCCAAATGGAAAAAAGACGTAAAGAGAAGTTTTTAGAAACCAACCCAAAAAAGTGCCAGGCGCAATTTTGAACAAAATCCCGAGCGTGTTGAAAATCAAATCATTTGACTAAGGCATTCCCCAAGGAGGTTGATAACTAATTTAGAACATAATTAAATGAAAGTAAATGCACGAAAACATAAAGAAAGTATTTTTCATTGAATTTAAATGAATAAATAAGCCGTACAAGAAGTTCTAGCTTGACCCTCTTCTCTCTCGAGCGTGAGGGGAGTTGAAACTCGCTAAAGAACTTTAAAAGAACAGAATGAACAAAAAACGGAAGTAAGAAACTGAATTAAAGGTAATACGAAAGGTAAAAGCGTGAAAAACGAAGAAATGAACAACTAGAACATGAACATAAACCCTAAAAACGTGTTCTACAACTAGAGAGCATCTAAAAGAAGATGAAATGAAGGATGGAAGGGATGATTTGCTGAGGGGTGGATGGCTTCCTTTTATAGCACCATGGGTTGGTTGAAACTCCCCTCCATTTCAGGTGGAAAAGGGTTGAGATTCACCTATCCACCTCTCTTGGACTTGGACTCACGGTTTTGAACATGTGGGAAATGTCCTCGTTGCCCTTCATTAATCAAAACGTGCGTTTTGACAAATTGCCCTCCAAAAATGCGCCGGGCGCAATTCTGCAAAAGACAAAATTATGTTATTTACTTCCAACTTTGACCGCATTTATCTCATATTTTTCCTAAAGTACCATAGTTTGACTTTTATGCATAAATAATCTATGTATGTTCTACTTTTAGAATATATGGTCCTTTTTGGCAAATAATAATGAGAAATGGGTCAAACACGTGGTCATACAAGGCTACCGACATATGTTTCTGCAGTAAAAAGTCAACCCTAACACACCCTCAAACTTAGCCATTTGCTTGTCCTCAAGCAAAAACAACAACAACAAGTCTAAAACAATCAACATGCTAGAAATATGAATGATCAACAATCCAAATGTTGTAAGTAAATGAATCATATAAGTCTCAGGAAAGACTCCACAAGCTAAACGTCCTAACTTTACTCTCAAGCCAACAACCATAAACCATCCTTTGTTTTAAAAATAAAAACAATTCTAAATCCTCTTCTTTTCTAAAACACATAACTCTTTTACAAAACCATGGAATATGCACACTTCTGTTTTGATTCAAAAATTTTAACATCAACTGAACCGGCTACTAGCCCCTCAGGTTTTCAACACACTAACATCGGTTTCAAACCACAGCCACTCATAGAAACTTGTTAGGTAGCAACCCGACATAAAATGATGTCGACAGTGGTTTTCACGAAGTCACCTTAATATGTAGGCTATCACCCTTCAAGATGCTAACGCCACCCATTTAAACAAAATGAATGTCTATAGTGGGACTCGTGAAAAAGTAAGTGCGTTTTCTTTCCCCTCATGTTTCTTACCACTCTTTTCTTACTCTCACTTTTATTTTTCTTTCCCCCACTCTTATTTTCACTCACGACACTTTTTTGACTTGCTTTTCTTCTTTTGTACTCTTTTCATACTAATTTGTCTGCAAAAAATTTCTTGCATATGACTCTTTTATTGCTTGCATTTCCTTTCTTGACTCTTTTTCAAAACATAAAATGCATTTTCTTTCTTAAAACAAAAAGACACACACCGTCCCCCCCAAACTTAAGGGAAACAGTGTCCTCACTGGGGAAAGAAATTTTGAGAGATGCAAAACTTTGGCACAAAAAGGACAAGGACTTCCAAAGCAATGAAAAAGTTAAAGTTTCAAAACAAAAAGAAGCAGAACACAGTTTTATAACCAAAACAAAAAGAATGGAAAATGACTTATAGCTTGATCATAAAACTAGAAAATGTAACCTATTCATGCCCTTAAGAATCCTCATCGACATGATACAAAAACAAAGAACAAAGGAAAGCATTTCATTAAAAAGATGAACATGTTGATAGCTTAGAAAAGATGCATTGAAGAAGCTAAGGACAAGCTAGTAGCTAGAACAAGGAAGCATGCAAGCTTGAACTCTAAATAGATGCAAAAACACAACATGTATACCTTCCTAACAGCACAACATCCCAACACCAACCTAAAACAAAAACTAAACTAAACAACCTATCATGAAAACTAAAAGAACAAAAACAACCTACACAACCTAACATGCAAACCAAACTAACATACAAAATCAAGATCCAAATATCAAAACAAAAAGAGGGAGATACTCCCCTATTCATCATCGGAAGACTCATCGTCGGTGGAATCGGTAGGAAGACGGGAAGAAGATGGTAAGTCGGCCGCAAGCTCATCGGGGAAAGAAGGTGCTTCATCACCGTATATCTTCTTGAGGAAAGCACATGTGGCACGTTGAGTAACCAAAAGAAGCTCGTACTTGTGCCTAAGATCATCATATTGCTCCCTAGTCACCACCCCTCGGGTCTCGGGATCCGTGGCGGTAATGAGAGAATCTTCCTCTCGAACAATGGAATACCCCCGAACTCTTCTTAGAGATGTGAACGGCTTCTTGGGCATCACAACATTGGCATCATCGGCCGCTACTCCCGCCTGCAAGCATAACTCAGTTATTAGTTCAGGAAAAACAATAGGACCTACCATTTTCTCGGAGCAACTTCGTATCTCGTTTCTTATGAGTTCCCCAAAGTTGAACTCAACGCCCTTTATGAGAATGTACACCATCATCGCCCTATTGCGCTTAATGGAGGAATCATGAGAAGTGGGTATCAACCGGTTCTTCACCACATACATCCAAATCGTCACTTGCTCATTGATGTTAAGGGGCTTTAAAGAAAGCTTCCCCGTGGTTGAGATGGTCCATGTCTTGTGTGGTCTACAAATAAGTCTACGCGCCTCCTCCACTTGCTTGTCCGATGGATGCACCAAAATTTCATTACCTATGACATTAAAAACATCCAACAAACCATAGTGAGTATTAATAATGGAAGATGAGAATTTTTCCACTTCACCCCGTACTCTTACTACATCCCCTTGGTTTGGGTTAATGGCAGTGTAAAGCTCTTTCACCAAGGCTTCTAATACATGTGTAATTGGGGCAAACAATGTCTCCCAACCATTCTACACAAGCCTTCTCCTAACATATTCCGGCACCGGCTCTTGGGTCTCATCAAAACCTCTCTCGAGGAGGATATCACGTGTTGTGAAGGTCGGTCTCCTCACCTCCAATCTTACCCTTTTTACTCTTGATGGTGTTTGTTCGGTAGAATCAGTCTTCTCTTCATTGGTTTCGTCAAGTGGCTTTTCTGCCCCTCTTTGCACCCTAGCCCTCTTGGCTTTTTTAGATGGACCAGCCTTGGCTTCTTTTTGTGCAGCCAAACGTGCTACAGCGGCTCGGGTCCTAGGCCTAGAAATTGCGTCAGGTGCAATTTCTGCCACTTTGTTTCTTCTGTTGTGTTTTCTTTACCACTTTGGTCAAACTCACCTCCTCATCTGAAGTCTCTGCATTAGCAACAAAGTTTGGGTCAGAAACATTCAAACTCGACAAAGAAGGGGTCTTACCTTGTGAAGAAGAGGAAGATGATTCCTCCATGGCCTCACTAAGGACATCCACAGGACCGGATGTTCCTTCTTGCTCTTTTGCAGGGGACTCCTCATCAACTTGCTGAGATTCATGCACGGGAGTTCATACTCTCACTTCATATCGTCATTGTCTTCCTCGTCCTCAAACTCATCTCCATGCACTTCTTGGGGTAATTCTCCAAAATCTTCATCTTCTCTATCAAAATTCAATTGTTCTTGTGCTACCCCACTGTTTCCATCATCCTCTAATGGATCTTCTCCCCTTGCTTTATTTAATGCCACCAAAATTTCGGCAATTCTCGGTGTTGTCCTTTCCTGTTCCGAATCATCAAGAACTAGGGCTTTTTAGTCAAGATAGCATTTGGAAAAGATGGAGACAAAATATCTTGTAGAGTGGCCGGTGGAGTCTCATCCATAATTGCGTTAGGCACAATTTGGCTTTGAATTTCGACCGTGGCCGAATCTGAATGCTCTAAGGGCTCTGTGTCGTGTTCTGAGTCTCCACTAACCTGTTCTTGACCTTCAACATGCACAGCAACAGTAGTGGAAAGAGGGGGAGGGATAGACAGTTCTAAAGACTCAGAAACGGGGGTTATCTTGAGAAAGATTCATCATACGACGTATACTCATGCTATTTAACCCAAGTTGAATCTCCCCACTCAATTTCTTTGAGTTTTCCATGAATTCTTGCCATTTTATGTTTAGTTCCTCAATTTTCGCATAAACCCTTTCATTCTCTTTGTCCCTAATTTCGTTATTTTTACTGAACATCTCCGCCCTCTCTTGAAGTCTAGCTATTTCTTCATCTAAAACAACACATTTTTCCTCTAAAGATTGATTTTTTCGAAGATAGACTTTATTAACTCCTCATAATCTCTTTTCAATAGAACCTTCTTTATTAACCCTAGCATGATGAGATTCCATATTGATTTTTTCAGAATTTGAACCAGCTATTGATAGGTTTCTCCTAGGGTTCATTCTTATAGCTTCCTCATATTTTCTTCTTTGCTCCCTAGGATGAAAAACTAACTTTTCATGAGAAATCCTAGGAGGTTCAAGAGGAATCATACCCGGTTTGGTTGGTGGAGGCAACAACACTCTCTTATTTTCCTTCTCTTTGTCGTGTGGCTTGGAGGAAGATGAACCTTCCATGATTCTTGAGTTTGCTTCACGATCGACAACGAAAATCCCTCCAATAAACCCTAAAAGTGCCGAAAAAAGAGAGAGATGAAAGAGACTTTGAGAATCTTTGAGATTTCTTGAGAGAAGATTTGAAAACAAGTGAGAAAATTATGGTAAAAATCGTGAATGAGGTGTTTTCAAATTCTAGGGCTTTTTGTTTTATGTTTTAAAACCGATTAAAGACATAATTGGGTTTAAAATTGGGCCTCTTTTTGATTTAAAAACAACCCAAAGCCCATTTAAACATAACCCACATAAAGCCCACGAAAGCCCTAATCCATAACTCAAAAATCGAAATTGTCTCTTAAATTGCGCCTGGCGCAATTTTGATGAGGGTCGGATCTTGATCCTGCAAAATTCAAATGCAAAAAGAAAAATTAGATTTGGAATCTACACAAAGAAGCCTTAAAGAAAATGTAAAAATTTTGCAAAAAGAAGGCAAAAAATATTTTACGTAAAAACGTCCTCAACACGACCGATGAATTGTTTTAACTGTTTTTTTTTTATTAGGCATGCTTAACAAATATACAGTAGTTTTAGCAGCAGCACAGAAGGCATGAAGTATGATAAGGTGCCTGGGATACATAGAATTTTAATGCTTATATGACCCTAACTTGTAAGACTAAACATGATATATGTTATCCACAAAACATCTCAGCATGATGTCCAGCTTATGCAAATATTTCTACCTAGAAAATATCATGACTAAGCACATGAAGAAAACAACATTATATCAACAACGAAACAAGGGTTAGAAAACTCCCTCGATTCAGCTAATGAGAAAATAACAGCCACCAAGTGGCGTTTTTTCTAAGCATTCCATATTTAAGTCTTGTTTTGTTCCTTCTTATGGAATAATGCTCACTGCTCTTTGCCTTATGCCTCGCTTATTTTCTTGGGAACTCCAATCCTGTACTAAGAGAATGAAATTATTAAAACGTTCACGACATAATAAAAAAAACTAGAAACTAAACAAACATGACACTAATGTACAAAACTTCCCTCCTATTGATTTTACTTTCAAGAACGTTGGAGGCTTTCAACTTTCACTCATTTCCTCAAGCTCATTTGATCTCTCTTCTGCTACTACCATGTCACAGTTTCGCTCCTTCAGAGCACAATATGCTTTAAAGTCTAGCTCGAGGGGTAGGTGACTTACTTGTATGCATTGATTTTTGAAAATTGGAATTTGGGAAGAAACTTTAACGTAGAACCCTTCATCTGAACCTATCACATCTTCTCCTAGTTCTTCATTTACTTGATCCTTGACAGGTTTGGTCAACTCTTCCTTCTATATGTATTGGGTTATCTCTAAAGAGCATCAAGGGAAAGGTAAAAGCGGTCCAATATTTAGAGGTGATGGGTTTAGGTCCATTGTAACCTCATGCTCCATTTCCTCTATCGGTTTCTCGGGTTCAACTTCCTTATTCTTCCATACCTCGTTTATCACTTCAGGGATTGGTGGATCATCATTATCTATTGGGAGCTCAAGTTCGTCATCTTCAAGCTCGCTCCTTTCATTGAATGCCTCACCTTGCTCTTCCATATTGGTAGGCAATGCTTCTGGTGGATTATTCCTCAACTCATCGGCTACTTGCTCAATTTGGCTCTGCAGCCTACGTAATGCTTCATCAGTTCTTGCCATAAAATTTATCATAGTTTGTTCAAGGCTAAAAACTTCCAATAATTGCGGTTGTTCTGGCATCCATGGTTGATTGTATTCCTGTTGAGGTTGTGACGGAAATTCTGGTGGGAATGCATGCTCATAGATGGAATATACTTTCAGGTTGAAGCTCTCCCCACGGGAAATTCGAATGATCCCTCCAATCTTGGTTGTATGGATTTGAATAATGGTTGAATTCTTGTTGGTTCCCATGTTGACCTGGATGATAAAAAGATGAAAGATTAGATGGACAATATTCCAATGAATGACGAATATCACCACAATATAAACAACATAATTGATTCACAGGAGCTATGGGCATGTTACTTTCCATTGGAAAATTATACATAAATTGAGACTCCATTTCCAACACTCCTGTTTGTTGTTGGCTCAATATAAGTAAGATCTTCTTTATTTTTTTATTTCCTTCTCTTTTTCAGTTGTTCTTTTGTTTTCTTGACCTATATTCTTGCCTTAACCTCTTTAGGTACTCCTGCAAGAAAGCCTTTATGCTAAAAAAATTGGCCCGTTAAGGTTAGATATAACAATTAATCTCAAAGAACAGAGGCATGCAACAATCACACTATGAAACAATTCACTTGAAAAAGATTAGAGACTCGTGCAAGCGCACACGGTCACAAGTAATACTCGGAAGTAATCCAAGGTCGAATCCTCAGGGACTTGTTGCTTTTCAAAATCAAGTAATGCAGTGAAATAGTTCAAATATGCAATTGTGATTTAGGAAGAAAATAATGGTGAAATGTTGTTGTTTGGGGTTTTAACTATAAGGCAATTTCATGCAACTCAACCTCCTTGTCTCCTACCTTAGTTTTGATGCAAAACATGAAAAACACACTATGTTGGGAAAATGCATCAAGCGCAATTCCTGACTTTTCTTGGGATTTGAGTTCTACTCTTTCACTACCGCTTTTGGTTTCTGCAGAGGCTAGGGTAACCTACAATCATATTCCTATGTGTGGTTACAATCCTAGAGAATATCTACCAACTCATTTGCATTATGGGTGAGAGGGCCTATTCTTAGGACCATATTTTATACGCTTATTCCTAAGTCACATCCCATATTGGTTTCCTATTATTTTACCTAACTCACCTTTCCCAAGGTTGGGCTTTAGTGTATAACTCAAGTTCCCACTGGCCAAATGGAAAAAAGACGTAAAGAGAAGTTTTTAGAAACCAACCCAAAAAAGTGCCAGGTGCAATTTTGAACAAAATCCCGAGCGAGTTGAACATCAAATCATTTGACTAAGGCATTCCACAAGGAAGTTGATAACTAATTTAGAACATAATTAAACGAAAGTAAATGCATGAAAACATAAAGAAAGTATTTTTCATTGAATTTAAATGAATAAATAAGCCGTACAAGGAGTTCTAGCTTGACCCTCTTCTTTCTCGAGCGTGAGGGGAGTTGAAACTCGCTAAAGAAGCTTAAAAGAGCAGAATGAACAAAAAACGGAAGTAAGAAACAGAATTAAAGGTAATACGAAAGGTAAAAGCGTGAAAAACGAAGAAATGAACAACTAGAACATGAACATAAACCCTAAAAACGTGTTCTACAACTAGAGAACATCTAAAAGAAGATGAAATGAAGGATGAAAGGGATGATTGGCTGAGAGATGGATGACTTCCTTTTATAGCACCATGGGTTAGTTGAAACTCCCCTCCATTTCAGGTGGAAAAGGGTTGAGATTCACCTAACCACCTCTCTTGGACTTGGACTCACGGTTTTGAACATGTGGGAAATGTCCTCCTTGCCCTTCATTAATCAAAACGTGCGTTTTGACAAGTTGCCCTCCAAAAATGCGCCGGGCGCAATTATGCAAAAGACAGAATTCTGTTATTTTCTTCCAACTTTGACCGCATTTATCTCATATTTTTCCTAAAGTACCATAGTTTGACTTTTATGCATAAATAATCTATATATGTTCTACTTTTAGAATATATGGTCCTTTTTGGCAAATAATAATGGGAAATGGGTCAAAAACATGGTCAAACAAGGCTACCAACACATGTTTCTGCAGTAAAAAGTCAACCCTAACAGTCGTCCTATTAAATAGCAATCTGTTAGTTAACGACGTTACATCTAAAGGTTGTCTATTTCGCAGTCCGGTCTTATACAAACTCATTATATAGGATACCCCCACTCGCATGTCTCCACAGGAACAACTTGGATCGAGTCGTCTGTAACTTTTACAAAGTGGGTCGTATCCATAGTGTTGCCAAGATAAGGTACCCAGCCTTAGCCATATACTATAGACCCTTTAGGTTATTCACGGGACATTATCCAGTCGTATATCAGGGGTATATCAAATATATACCCAGTATATATACTATCCCAGTTACATGAATATAACCTTGGATGTTTAGTTTATTGGATTTTTGACAATGCAATACTATGAATTCAACAACAAATTTAATAAATAAAACTTTATTGAATATACATTTGTTTCTACATAAATACAAACTACGAGTTTAGGGCAACACACCCAACAAACTCCCACTTGAACTAAACTCGAGTGGGGTCTACATTATCATAAGACAAAAGGGAAAATACAATAAACTAGGGCATACACTATACCCATTAAATTTCTCCCACTTACCCTAGACTAATCATACAAAGCTCGTAGACCTAGACTTTCTAGAGGGCCCTCAAACACTTTAGCCGTGAGTGCCTTCATAAAAGGATCAGCAATGTTGTGCTCCGAAGAGATCTTTGTGACGATCACATCTCCTCGTTGCACTATCTCCCGTATAAGGTGGTATTTCCTTTTGATGTGTTTGCCTCTCTTGTGGCTTCGAGGTTCTTTAGAATTTGCCACAACACCACTGTTATGACAATAAAGTGTGATGGGCAAGTTCATGTTTGGAACGACTTCTAAATCTGTTAAGAACTTTCTCAGCCAAACTGCCTCTTTTGCTGCTTCACAAGCTACAACGTACTCAGCCTCCATGGTGGAGTCTACGATGCATCCTTGTTTGATGCTTCGCCAAACTATCGCTCCTCCGTTAAGAGTGAATACTAACCCCGACGTGGATTTCCTTGAATCCTTGTCTGTTTGAAAGTCAGAATTAGTGTATCCTGTAATGATCAAATCTTTAGAGCCATACACGAGCTTGTAGTCCCTCGTTCTCTTAAGATACTTGAGGATTCCCTTAACAACAATCCAGTGATCATATCCTGGGTTGGATTGGTACCTACTGACCATCCCTAGTGCATAGAAAATGTCAGGCCTAGTGCATAACATAGCGTACATCGGACGGCCCACTGCTGAAGCATAGGGTATACGTCTCATATCTTCAACTTCATGAGGTGTCTTAGGACATTGTTCCTTAGACAGATGAATTCCATGCCTGAAGGGCAATAAGCCTTTCTTGGAATTCTGCATCGAATATCGAACAAGCATCTTGTCGATATAAGTTGCTTGAGACAGGGCTAACGTTTTGTTCTTGCGATCCCTTAGAATTTGGATGCTAATAACATACTGAGCTTCTCCCAAATCATTCATTTGGAACTCAGTTGCTAGCCAGTTTTTTACATCAGTGAGGTATCCTACATCATTCCCAATGAGTATGATATCATTCAAATACAACACTAAGAAGGCTACAATGTTGTTGACGATCTTCTATATACACAAGGCTCATCAACGTTTTGGTCAAAACCATAAGATTTGATCTCAGTTTCAAAGCTTATGTTCCTAGATCGAGATGCTTGTTTCAGTCCATATATGGACCGTTTAAGCTTGCAAACCTTTTGCTCTTGACCTTGTGCTATGAACCCTTCGGGTTGAGACATATAAATACTTTCTTCAAGATTGCCATTCAGAAAAGTAGTCTTGACGTCTACTTGTCATATCTCATAGTCATAATATGTGGCAATGGACAAAAGTATTCTGATGGACCGAAGCATAGCTTCACGGGAGAAGGTTTCTTCATCGTCCACCCCTTCCCTTTGTGTGTAGCCTTTTGCCACAAGTCTCACCTTATAGGTCTGTACCTTTCCTTCGGCATCTCGTTTTCGCTTATAGATCCATTTGCACCCTATGGGTTTTACCCCGTCAGGTTGATCTACAAGTTCCCAAATGGAATTGAAGTACGTCGACTCCATTTCAAGGTCCATTGCTTTGACCCATTTGTCCTTGCCAGTCTCTTCCATTGCCTTTTTGTAGGTCAATGGATCCTTGACGCCATCATCATGTATGACAACTTGGGTTTCAGTTAAACCCACGTAGCGGTCAGGTTGTGACACAATCCTCCCACTACGTTGAGGCACCCTCAATACTTGAGGTGGATGTGACTGACGTGATGTACTGGCTTCATCAACAACTCTTGTTATACTGCCAGTTTGGTCAACAACTCTTGTTGACGTGTTTGTAGCCTCTTCAGAAATCTCGTTAATCACTACCTTACTCCGTGGTTTATGATCTCGAACGTGGTCTTCTTCCAAGAAAGTGGCATTTGTCGATACAAACACTCTGTTTTCTTGAGGATCGAAGAATAGACCACCTCTCGTCTCTTTAGGGTAACCCACGAATAGGCATACTTTTGAACGAGGTTCCAGTTTCTTTGGGTTAGTCATGCGCACGTGTGTCGGGCATCCCCAAATGCAGAAGTGACGTAAACTAGCTTTACGACCCTTCCATAGCTCAAAGGGTGTTTCAGAAACACTATTTGATGGAACTACGTTCAAAATGTAAACTGCAGTTTCCACTGCGTAACCCCAAAACGAGTTAGGCAACTGAGCATAGCCCATCATTGATCGAACCATGTCCAACAGAGTTCTGTTTCTCCTTTCTGATACATCGTTTTGTTGAGGTGTACCAGGGGCTGAGAGTTGGCACGTGATTCCATGTTCTATCATATATTCCTGGAATCTGAAGTCCATATACTCTCCACCCCGATCAGATCGAAGTGTTTTAATGGTTTTACCTAATTGATTTTCAACTTCAGTCTTGTACTCCCTTAACTTTTCAAGGGCTTCAGACTTATGTTGCATTAGGTATAAATAACCATACCTTGAATAATCATCTATAAAAGAGATAAAGTATTCATATCGTCCTCGAGCTTTAACATTCATCGGACCACAAAGATCTGAATGTATAAGTTCTAAAGGCTCTTTGACTCTATAACCTTTTCCAGTAAAAGGTCTTTTAGTCATCTTGCCTTCAAGACAAGACTCACATGGTAGTAAAGATCTCTTCCTAAGGAAGGTTCTGTCTAGGATTGATGGGACGTGAATCCCGGAGCGGAAGCGGATGTTTGTTCATGATTTTTGAGAAAAAAATCAACAGTGTGTAAAAGATGAAATACAGGGGAAAACTTACGTTTGGAGATCTCTTCCTCAATTTGATTTCTCGAACACCACCAAAGAGTCTTTCATGCTATCCTTTTGGGTCTCGAGATTGTGCTTGTGGGAGCACCGATTGAAACGTAAAGAGAGAATTGAAGACAAAGCTTGATTGAGAGAAAATCTGGGAGTTCATGTGTATGCGACGTTCTGTTTTTGCAGAACTTTTTTCCAATAAACCAAAACAAGAACAGTGACTTGGGGAGTTACCCCACTTCACTTAACTCCCCACTCCCTTGCATTTTTGCAGGGGAGTTATATATTAATTAATATTAATAATAAATTTTAATAATTAATATATATATATATATATATTTATTTAATTAATCATATTAATTAATAAATAACTATTAATTATTAATCTAATTAACAATTAATATATATATATATGAATTAAATAAATAAATAATTAACAGTTAATTATTTATTACAAAAATAAAATCATATTCTATAGCATTTCTCTCATATAACCTATAGTCGTAATGTACATTTTATGCACATTATTTTTAACCTATAGTTTTAATATGAATCTTCTTCATATTAATTTTATTTGAATCTCATTCAAATAATTTCTCTCATAATATATAGTTTAAATTTAGAATTAACTATATATTATAATGTATCAATATACATATATTCCCTTGAGCAATTTGAAGAGTTCAAATTCTTCCGAAAACTTGATCCTCGTTTTACCCATTATTAGCTAGCAAGAGGACCTAATGGACCTACTGTAACGCCCCGAGTCCCTCAGGTTAGTTAGTCTCGAATCATGAGATTTTTCTTTTAATATTAAATCAATTGTTAATTAAATTTATCTTTTTATCGGGCTCTAATAATCCAATTAAATTAATATTTACCGAACTTTGTATGTTGAGTCTTGTTTTAAGGGAATGGACTTCTTCTTCTTTGGGGTTGGATGGTTGGGCTTTCATTGAGGGAAAATTGGTTTTAAAACAAAACAAAAGAAAAGAATAAAATAAAATAAAGAAAACCTATTTTTTTCTTCTTCTTTCTTCAACCCAGCCGCCCTCGATTTCTACTTCTCCTTCTCCCCAACCCAGCCGTCCGACAGCTTCTCCGACATCGACGTAGCACCGGTGCTGCTGCCCACCGAACGGGACGACGACCCGTAGCAGCGGCGGACGAACCACGAACGGCGGTCGGCGAAGCAGCGGCGGGCGAAGACACCCCGAGCGGCGGCGCGAGACCCATCCTCCGGCGTTGTGCGACGTCGCGGGGTTCTGCGCACGGGTTCCACGAGCAGCAGCGGCACAACCCTC
This sequence comes from Momordica charantia, assembly GCF_013281855.1. Taxonomy (NCBI): domain Eukaryota; kingdom Viridiplantae; phylum Streptophyta; class Magnoliopsida; order Cucurbitales; family Cucurbitaceae; genus Momordica; species Momordica charantia. The sequence goes on along the minus strand of NW_028275157.1, from coordinate 5,882,016 downwards.
CCGTGGCAACGTTCAAACAGCGGCGGCCGACGACTCCCGGCGCTCCAGTGGCGGCGCAGCCCCCTCCTCGCATCGGCGCATGACGGACGGCGGTACAGCAGCGAAACGGCGGCAGGATTGGTACGTTACAGCGGTGTTTAGGACGTTTGGCAGTGACCCACATCCATTCGAAGCTCGATTTAGTCTACCCACACATTGGCGAGTTACATCTAGGTGACCCACATATATACGAAGTCGGTTTTGGTGGTAATGCATCATTCGAACCCTTTTAGAGTTAATTTCGAAGGATAAATAACGTATGTAACATGCTGTATTTTCTGTTTTGGTGTGCTTAGGGTGAGGTCGATGCAAAACTTAAGAGCACGGTTGTGGGTAAGTAGACAAGGGGGCGTGTGCGTGTGTTTATGTATGCTCGATGGTTTCTAACGTGCTGATTCGGTGATATTTAATGTTATTTTGTGACGTCTTTGTGCTAAATAATTTTCGTTGTGGTAGTCAATATACTTGGAATGGTGTTGGGTAATTGTCGATGAAAAATGGTGAGTTTCTGCTTTGCTAAATTATGAGTGTTGCTGTGGTAATGTTTGTTGCCTGGATGCGTATGTTTTGTTCGGCGTGTTTAGTAAGCTATTATCCTTAGTAATACTTCTTAAATACTGATGTCGGATATTGCGCATGATTGGGTTATCATTTAGTTATTAGAAAGTTGATAAAGTTGTGAAAGCATGCTGAACTGTGCTTGTGAGTCGAAAGATGCAGGGTTAGTGGTAAAAGAAAATATATAGTAAGACTCTGGTGAAAGTTGGAACTTTTGGGAGAAATGAAAGAGTGAGTGTCAGGGCCTCGGGTATAAATGGTCGAGGGCTGATACGCCACTAGTGGAATGAAGGAGTGAGTGTCAGGGCCTCGGGTACAAATGGTCGGGGGGCTGATACGTTACTAACGGAGTATCGAGGCCTCGGGTATAAATGGTCGAGGGTCGATACGAGAAGTCCTTTGGAGGAAAGACTATTGGGGCCTTGAGTATAAATGGTCAAGGGCCAATACATGGTGAAGTCATCGGGGCCTCGAGTATAAATGGTCGAGCGCCGATGCTGCGGGGTCGGGGCTCTGGGTATGAGTTGGTGAGGGCTACTTACGGAGTATATTTTATATACTCACCCCCCTCTACAATGATTGTTTCAGGTGAAGGACTCGTGGGGGACCATGGTAATGGGACGGAGGAGACATGACGAGCGAGGACCATAGGCTGCTTAGTTATTCCTGTTTAGTTTAAGTCATGGGTTAAGACCTTATGTTGTGGCCAATAAACGGTTTAGTCGTATTTGAATATTTGAGAGATTTTTCCCTAGTTGTTAGATTCACTTCGGGATAGGTGCCTATTTGAGTTTTTATTCCATTTATTTAGATTCATATGGATTGAATAATAAACTTGCCTCGTGAAGTGGTTCATGAAGGTTGTTGAATGTTAGTCTATGAGATTGATTTATCGTTAAATTGATGAGGATTGAAACTTGATGTTATAAGTTTGTTTGCATAGGAAGTTGGCAGGACGTAGTTGAGGTTAAATTTAATTAGTTGGGTAGTTAATGTGCCTAGAGGTGTGCGGGAAATTCTGGGTCGTTACACCTACAGATCAGAAGCTCCAACGATACGAGATTAATCGGTCAAACTCATTGACCGAGTTAATCAACATTCGTTAACTATGAGTCACTCCACTAAAGACCCGCAGCTGCACTCTTCTCATTGCATAATGTTTTCGGGTCTACGAATATACGACCATTAATGACAAGGCAATCCTTCACGAGTGCTCGTAACTCAAGTTGGATTAAATTACCGTTTTACCCTGAGTTACATCTTACTCCTTAAATACCACTGCTACTCTAATGAACAACCCGGTTATGGTATGACTAATAACCGGAAGTCCCTCTCCCCACTCAGTCTCGTCTCCAAAATGGTAAGAATATTGAGTCGGCAACTCGGGTCACTGTCACCCATACAGATCAAAGGACGAACCCTCACGGGCAGGAGTCTATAACTTACTTAGGATTGAGAATGAGTTGTTTGGTCATCCTATGAAATAGCAATCTGTTAGTCAACGACGTTACATATAAAGATTGTCTATTTCGCAGTCCGGTCTTATACAAACTAATTGTATAGGATACCCCCACTCGCATGTCTCCACACGAACGACCTGGATCGAGTCATCTGTAACATTTACAAAGTGGGTTGTATCCATAGTGTTGCCAGGATAGGTTATTCACGGGACATTATCCACTCGTATATCAAATATATACCTCGTATATCAGGGGTATATCAAATATATATCTAGTATATCAAATATATACCCAGTATATGTACTGTCCCGGTTACATGAAAATAACCTTAGATGTTTAGTTTATTGGATTTTGGACGATGCAATGGTATGAATTCAACAACAAATTTATTGAATAAAACTTTATTGAATATACATTTGTTTCTACATAAATACAAACTACGAGTTTAGGGCAACACACCCAACGAGTTGGATCTCTAGATTGTAGAAGATAGTAGCACTTTGTCTACAGAAGCTGAGTATGTTGTAGTTACTAAGGCAAGGCTTCAGTCATTTTTAGAAGAAGTTGGCTTGAAATTGGGAAAAAGGACTTTGCATTGTGACAGTTAGAGTGCTATTCATTTAGCAAAGAATCCTGTATTTCATTCGAGAACGAAACACATACAGGTAAGGTACTATTTTATCAGATCAGCTTTGGAAGATGGGGTGATGGTGCTTGAAAAGATTCCAGGAAGTGAGAATCCAGCCAATATGTTTACCAAGGCAATCCCTGTTGATAAACTGAAGTTTTGCACAAGTTCAGTTGGACTTCTCCACAAGTAGGGAGGAGTCGCTGTAGTTGCAGAGGAGACGTGATGCTTATGTTGTCTCCAAGTGGGAGATTGTTGAGATAATGTGGAGCCAAACATTAAAATGGGGCATTAGTTATTGGGCCAAAGTAACTAAAGATAGGCCTAATACATTTATTTATTCTTCATCAAGTTTGGCTATTTTCTTTCGTAAAAAATTAAGTGCTTGCCGCCCCAGTTTTTAACAACCTCATAGGAGAGAATTTTAATGAGAGTGAGATTTACAGAGAGGAGGGTTTTGGCGATTTTTTATTAGAGGGAGAGAGTTCCTTCGAGGGTGAGTGTTCTGTGTGAATTTCTCATGTAAGAAAAATCTCCAACCTCCATTGAAGTGTTTCAAGAAGCTTGTAGAGTGATTCGTGAGCATTTTTCTTTGAGAGAAAAGTGAGAGAAATCATTGTAGAGCGTTTGTAAACTCTTGAAGATTCTCGTAGCATTTAGTGGAACCTGCAACGACAGCAGAGAACTGGACGTAGCCCACATTGGGTGATCCAGTATAAATCCGGTGTCGATTTCTCTTCCATATATTTTATTGTTCTTGTTGCTTGAGATTTAGGTTGGTTTATCTACTCTTTGAGCATAGTTTCGATTTGGTTTATTTTTGTTATAATTGGAACCGGAACCTGATCTGGGATTAGTTAGCATATATTGTTTGGAATTGTGATTGAGATAATATTTGTTAGCTTGTTTTATCCCTAACAATAAGCATGTGAAGAGTTGTGTTAAGGCTACATGTGGAGAAATTTTAAGTGATAGAGGTTCAATTTTATAAATTTCAAACTTCATTAAAACTCAGAAATAGGCCTGCCAAACATCAAATGCTAACACAAACAATCCATGCAGGAACGTACCAAAAGGATTGAAATAGAAACGAAAATGAGAAAGAGATAAACTCCCCAAAAGTCGATAAAGGAACGTTGTCAAGCAAAGAATTTGGTTGTATCCATGTCCTCCCTACATTTTCTAGCTACTTTTGATGGCGGTCCTCAATCTGTTTCCTTTTCTACCCATATTGCTTTCCCATGGTGTTATCTCTAATTTGATCCTGCCCCAGCTGACTAGAACACTTATTGAGGTCAAAACCCCGAGTAAAGTGTACTTGATAATTCACCAATTTCCAAAACTACAAATGGTGGAGAAAATCTTTGCTGGCCAGTGGCTTCTGTGTTATTTTGCAGCTGGAATGTGGTGTTTGGATGATGAATAATCGACAGGAGGCTCGGGTTGATCATCACGGAGTGTAGTGGATCTTTTGGAGTAGAAGTACTTTGAGTGGAGGAAGCCATGAGTAAGGAGAAATTCAAGCTTTTAGAGCTAAAAAATGGAGAAGATGAAGAAAATCGTGACCGAGAGGGAATGAGGCAATGGGTTTATTTAAAATAAGGGGGAAGAAGATTTTGAGAACCTTTTTAGGGCATTTTTTATTTTTATTTTTTATTTTTTTTTAAATCCACTTCATTTATTAAACTTAAGAGAAAAAAGTAATTTTATTTAAAGAACTAAAAACAACTTTATTTACCTTTATCTTTTTTTTTTCAAACTCCAAAAGGTGATTAATTTAAAAAGAAATCAATTTTGGAATAGGATCTTGAATCCCCATTTGCAAAAGAAAAGATACAACTTAAAAATTTATGGGAATTTTAAGAACGTGACTAAATCTTGCGACCGACTTAAGAAAATGTGCATTTATTTATAATTTTGCACAAATGGCTAAATCATATATTTGGAATTTTACGTTTTTTAGTTTTCTCCTTGCAATGCCCTTCCTATATTTTTTGGAATTTCCAAGTATTTAACCACCCCAACAAACTTTTTTTTCAATTCAAATTTTGTTTCCTACCTTCAACTTATTTTAACTTAATTATTTTAATTCTTTTAATAAGAATTTCAGTTAATTTAAACGTATTACCAGTGTTCCACGGTTCCTATCTCACTCTTCTACCATTCTACTGTAGCTTATTCTTTTAAGCTCCTTCTTCTTTCTTTGCAACAATGATGAATGTAGTAACCACAATTCTATATGGTCGTACGTGGAATGAAAAAAATGAGTACAACAATTTCAACATCTGTCAGATATTAGAAGAATTATCAAAATTATATGGTCCAGGAAATGTATATGCCAATTGATGAAAAACCAACACTAGAATACAATACACGTATAAATCACAGTGCAACTCAATGATCAAAATTAAAACGTCTATATATGTATGTACTAATAATTCAACAATTAACAAAATATTAAGATCAATAGATGTATATATCAATTCAAGAAACAACCAAATACGAAAGTCAATACATATATGTACTACTCTACAACTAAAATATGATAAATAGAAAGCTATTACATGTATATCCCAATAATTACCTCACAAACAACGAGCACTTCCTCAACTATCTTGAGACCCTTTCCTTTTCCCCGAAACAGAAAAGTAGGATTAGCTTACTAAATCTAATTTTTAAATATTACTCTGCAACACAAATATCCATTGAGTTCTGACGTTCTTGGTAGATTCCTTACATTTCTTACGTTCAACACAAATTCCTTTTAGGATCAACTTTAGTTTGTTTTGTCTTACCTCCGTCTCCCCCACCCCTTTTTTTGCTGTTCTCCTTCAATTATTTACTTTTCTTTCTCTGGACATCATCACATTCTCCAATATTCATTGGAGTCTCTCCCTAGGTCTTTGATGATTCAATATGTATAGATATAGATAAATCAACTATGTGAGGATTTTTTAAAACAGAAACAAGTCATATATAAACTGTTGCATCTATACCTCTTCTTCACTGTCTAAGGTGATTGTGCACATTTCTCTTCGACGCTCTGTTATTCCAGCAGTCTTTAATTGTTCACTCAATCGTCAAAATATTCCTCCTCTAAGTTTAACCTTATGTTTGTTGGAGTTAAACAGATATACTCCTCAAATTTGGTTATTAACAACACACTCATGTGGTAGGTTCCACATTTATATATTTTTTAAAATAGACTTGAAATTTAATACGACAAAAAAATATTTTTTTAAACCAAGTTTTCTACGCAAAATCAGAACAAAGATTTTACCTTCTTCAAACAGTCAAAGTGGTGGGCAACAGTGACCAATTCTAGTCTATGGCGGGACGTTCGAATTTGGTTCGGATGGTGCAGCGCGACGGCGGGACGTGATAACTCTTCAACAGAGTGTTATTCTAGTGTTTATTTGGGTGATTTAATACAAAAAAATATCAAAGTGTGTCAGTTTTAGCTCTTAAACATCATGAAAAATCTTATAAATCGAACTTCGAGCTAAAGTCTCAAGTCTTGAATGCTTTAGCTAAAAAGTGCGCTAAACTCTCTTATTTCTGGCTTAAATGCACATGTTTAGAAAGAGAAGATAAAGCATGAAGAGAGTGCTAAGCCCAGAGAAGAATAGAGCAAGGCAACTTCAAGACATAGCAGATAAAAACTAGAGCGGAGTACAGCTGGAGCATGGATTCATTGCGTAGTAACAGCCCAACCACGGGATTTACCGTGTCCGTACAAATTTCTGCTAGGTACCTTAAAAACGAGACCCAATATAAAAGGGACATGTTGCCCTAGCCGCCACACATAGATCCCAAGAGAAGCATGTTTTTTAGAGCTGAAACGACAAAGAGGAGGGTTCTCTCCATTTTCGGGGCAAAAATCTGACGACAGAAGAGATATTTCATGGCGGTTTTGAGCTGTCATCTTCTTTTTCTTCGATTTTCTGATCTTTTCCTAAGATGAGTTGTCTTCTTCTTTTACCCATTGTATTTTCTTCTTTAATCATGAGCTAAACCCCATTCGGGGGAGATTCTTATGTTGTAATTGCTATGAAACTTAACCTATAGCTGATATATTCGTTTTTTAATGAAACTGTGTTTATTTCTTATATCTTATTGAGCATTGTTGGCCGCTTTGTTTTGTATGCTAGCGTCTGTATTGACTCGGGAGGGCTTACGGTTTGCTGACTTGCTTCATAGTGATTTGTACTTTTCGATAGTATTTGTGGATTATCAAGAATGGGGTCCCCTAATCATGCGTAGAACTTGTTTTTCTTGCTTGGAAACTTAGCAACGGGAGTTGTGGGTATCCATGTCTGGGGGTCTCGGAACGGAACGAAGTCGAGTTGGGTATTAATGAATATTTGTGAGCTAGAGGGTACGTTGCTAGGTCTTTGAATGCATGTTGAATCTCCCACACTTTCCCATATCTGTTAAATCCCCATGTTCGTATTCTGTGTTGTTTCTTCTTCTTGTTATCAGTTCTACGAAGTGTGTCTACTGCTGAGATTTGTTTACTACTTTGTTTATTTTATTTGTTTAAGTTAGGACACAACATCTATATTTCTTTGTTTTATGCTTTTGGTATGTGTGAACATCGTTTAAAATATTATCCAAAGTCCCTGTGGATTCGACCTCATTTTGTACTACAATCGACAATTTCATGTATACTTGCATGTGTTGTCAGCACGATTGTGTGGACGCAACAAGTTTTTGGAGCCCTTGCCAGTGTAACGCCCCGCGTTACTCAGGTTAGCCTGCCCCGAGTTCCGGAAAAAATTTATAACAAAATGGATTTTTATTTATTGTTTTATTGATTTATTTCATTGTTATTCTTAATTGATTCATCAGTGATCTTATTTAATTTAAGTGTGACATCTCGACTAGTGTGTATTGTTACAATTTTAGTGGTGAGTTAGTAGCGTGTAGTTATTTATCAAGTTACATTTAGTACGGAATTCCATTATGCGACACTTGTTTTGGATCATTGGGCCAATTACGAAACTTTATTATTGGTTTGTTTTAACAAGAAAGGGTTGGGTAAGTGGGCCTTAAACATAAGGAAAAGAACCCAAGCCCAAAGGAGTTAAAGTTTGAAACAAGAAAAGGGAACCCTAGCCACTTGTTCTCCTTTTCCCCTTTTCCTCTCTTGTTGAAGCCGTCGGCCACCCCCTCCACTCGGACCCTCCCTCTCCGACGCAGCAGCACCGACGGCAGCCATCTCTGGCGGACACAGCGGCAGCAGCGGCGGCGGCAGCAGGTGCAGCGTCAAACAGCAGCAGCGCCTGACGGGCGGCGGCGTCGTGCGGCAGGCAGCGGCGGTGTGCGACGATCAGCGGCGGCGCGTGACGTTCGCGCAGCTGCAGGCGGCATCGATACACGCGGGGCTGTGTTCGTGGCATCCTTTCTCCGATTCAACAAGCCTAACGACCTCGAACAACTTAGATCCGTGAAACCCGGTAACTTTTCTTTGACCCACCTTTGTTCGAAGTTAGATTTAGAGTACCCACACCCAAACGAAATCGATTTAGCATACCCACACCTAATCGGGGTTGTTTTGTAGCAAGGGACATTGAAACGAAGCCGTTGGAGATCGTATTGGACATTTTTCACTGCTGCAAAAACGTGGACAGCAGCGTATTGGTGGTGTTCGGCGATTATCTACATCCGTTGAAACCCGATTTACGCTACCCACGTCTTGGCAAGCTAGATCTAATTTACCCACACCTATACGAAGTCGTTTTGCGGTAACGAGCCCCTTTGAACCCTCTTAAAGATGTTTTTGTTTTTAGGCTGAATAGTACATTTAAATTGCTGTAATTTTCTGTTTTTCTTATGCTTAGGTGTGAGGCCGACGCAACTTAAACACGTGGTTGTGTAAGTGGCACCAGGGGGCGAGTGCTTGCGTTATTTAGCGTTAACGGAATGTTCTTGATGATGTTTTTTTTTTCGTTTTTTTTCTTGCTAAAATAATTTAAACAAGCATGTAAGGATTGTTGGTTTGAATTGTGAATTCTAGCGATCTTGTTTGCCGTATTTCTATTATCGAACACTTTTAAGGAAACATGCTTCCTATTCTTGTTGTTGTAGGTGATTAGTAGATTCTGAACTGTTGTAGTTAGAAGTAATTGGCTCATGACGTTGTGCAAAAGGGATGTAGATGAAATGCTAGCTTGGTTATATCGATAATTTAATTCATATTGTCTGGTTGTGAGCTGTTGGATGAATTTTGTTTATTACGTGGAAAAGCACGTTTGTAAACGGTGCAGTGATTTAGAATGTGGGGGGGGGGGTTTACTTGTAGGTGGTCACGGAAGGGTTAGTGAAGTGGTGGAGGGTGAAGGGTAAAGGGACGGGTTGATGGACCGTTAACCCTGGGTGTTCTGACCTGGAAAATGCATATAAATCCGTTGGAGGTTCAAAGCCTTGAGTAGTGGCCTTGGGGATAAACGACAAGGCCAGACGACAAATATTCTGTAAACGTGTATTGGGGTCTTGGGGATAAATGTCAAGGACCAATACGTTGGGAAGTCATCGGTACCTTGGGAATAAACGGCAGGGACCAGTGCACAGTTCAGGCCTTGGAAATAAATGGCAAGGCCGAACGTCAAGTTTCTGGAGAGGAGTATTGAGGCCTTGGGGATAAATGTCAAGGGTCAATATGATTCGAGGAGTTAGGCTTGAGGGATTAAAGAAGAGTGGAGCTTGCGAAATAGTGGTGTTTGGCCTTGGGAATAAATGGCAAGGTCGGACATCAAGTACTGGAGAAGGAGGAGGTACGGTGACTTGGGAATAAATGTCAAGCTATTTGTTCGCTATCTCTCTCTGCTTATTTGTTTGCCTTGCTCTTGTTTTGTTCTAAATGTCAAGTTAATTGTTCGCTATCTCTCACTGCTTATTTGATTGCCTCGCTATTGTTTTGTTCTTTATGTTGTGACTGTGAGCATAATTTGTTTTGTGCTAGTTAGGAAGTGCTACTTACGGTATGTACTCACCCCCCCTTTTTTTGGTACCTTTATATGTTTCAGGTGTGAACGGGGTCGACCGCGGTGATGATGGAGAGAGGGCTTGACCGAGGAAGGATCACTAGCTTAGTTAGTGAGGATAGGGGGAAGGGTAGTTGGTTACGAATAGCCTTGAGATATATGTTATTGCTGGGTGTGAACCGCGGAGGAAATTTTGTATTCTTTAGAACTACTTAATTGTTATGGATGTTGTTGGTAAACGCGTCGTTGTTGTCATTGGAGTTTAGGTGCACGGTTGTTTTTACTTATTTAATAATTTTTGCCACTGAGGTGATTTTGAGATGTTGTTGTTTTCTTTTAAATTGCCCACGGAGGGCGGAGTTCTGACAGTTTATGATATTTATATTTTTGTTAGAAGGTATGGAAGTCGAAGCTTTATTTCATCTAAATTAATTTCCAGGAGGTTGCTTGTCTCGTGTTTAGAGTTAAGGTTAGCCAGAAGAATTATTTTAGCATTGCCTAGGATGTTTATATAAATTCTTGGGACGTTACAGCCAGGGACGGTGATTTTATTTTAAACAATAGTGTTTATAGATACGGTGCTTAATCGAGTTTTCTTTCTGTCACATTTTTGTGTGGTTATAGGTGCATGAACGATTTTGAGAGCTTCGAATATATTATCGATCACGAGATAGAACGAACTTTCCATAGGAATCTAAGAGAACAAAGGAGAGTCCAAGCTGAAGCAAACATGAATCCGCCCAACCCTGATAAGCGCGAGCCACCGAATGTGAGGAGCGAGTCATGGGAGCGTTTCAAGCGATTGCTTCAAAAATGCCCTCACCATGGAATCCCAAGATGCATGCAGATTGAAACATATTATAATGGATTGGATGATGCCACGCGTCTTGTCATCGATGCCTCAGCAAATGACGCATTGCTACAAAACCTTATGCTAAAGTATTCAATATCTTAGAGAGAATATCATCGAACAATCATTCATGGTCCGACCCTAAAGCTATTCGAGGTAGAGGAAGTAAGGGACTTAACAAATCATACTCTGCTCTGAACTCAAAGATTGAGAACTTGACAGCTTTAGTGATGAGAAGCATGACACAGTAGAGCACAGTGGGAGCATCTACTGGCAAGGGAAATGTTTGCCATATTGAGGGATTTCTTGTTCCTTCTGCGAAACAGATCATGATTATAATAATTGCCCTGGCAATCCAGAGTCGATCTACTATTTGGGAAATCCATGGAATAGCAGAAACAACTCATATTCCAACACGTATAATCCCCGCTGGAGAAATCACCCCAACTTCAGTTGGAGTGGAAATCAGGGAGGAAATAATGTTGGCACATCAAACGGTTTAGCATATCAGCACAAAGGAAGTTATCCCCCAGGATTTGCGAATCAAGGTCAGGTGGTAGCACAGGAGCCCACAGAAGGATCGTTTGCATCGCTGGAAAAGTTGATGAAATAGCATATGGCCAATAATGACGCCACTGTGCAGAGTCAGACCGTATCACTAAGAAATCAAGAGCTACAAGTAGGCCCGTTAGCAACTAATTTGAAAAGCAGGCCTTATGGAGCTTTGCAAAGCCATACTGAAATACCGAAGATGGATGGCAAAGAGCAATGTAAGACTCTCACACTACAAAGTGGTAAAGCATTACCTCCGCACATCCGGATGCTTCAGAGGTAGTGAGCGAGCCTACTCAGAAAGAATCACGAGAATCTTAGACAGCGAAGGATAGTAAGCCAACAAAGATAGTTTCACTTACTCCGCCAGTGCAAATTATGGAGCAACCAAGCGAAGTTCAGGATAATAATATTGAGAAGGTCACCACAATGGAGATTAATGCATCCAAGGTAGAATCAATGTAGACTAGAGTGCCCGAGAAAATAAAGCAGGCAGAGCATGTAGATGCTCAAACAGAATACAGATCGGCACCACCATATCCTAAGCGGTTGCAGAAGAAAGAGCAGAATGTTCAGTTCAAGAAGTTCTTAGATGTGCTGAAGCAACTGCATGTTAACATACCTTTGGTGGAAGCTCTAAAACAGATGTAGAACTACGTGAGGTTCCTAAAGGAGATACCCACCAAGAAGAGAAAGCTGGGATAGTATGAGACTGTGGCAATGACCAAGGCTTGTAGCAATATCCTCACGAGCAAAATTCCAACAAAAATGAAGGACCCTGGAAGCTTCATGATACCTGTTTCCATTGGAGGACATAAAATTAGGCTTGCATTATGTGATCTAGGAGCCAACATCAATCTGATACCTTTATCCATCTATAACAAGTTGGGTATAGGAGAAGCGAGGCCTACGACGGTGACATTGCAACTTGCGGACTGGTCCATTACGCATCCGGAACGAAAATTTGAAGCTGTCTTGGTACAAGTTGATAAATTCATTTTCCATGCTGACTTTATTATTTTGGATTATGAGGCATATAAGAAGGTCTCAATCATCCTTGGGAGGTCATTTCTTGCAACGGGGAGAGCGTTGGTAGACGTGCACAAAGGATAGTTGACGATTCGAGTTCAAGATCAAGAAATGAAATTCTCAGTATACGACTCAATGAAATTCCGAGCTGAATCAGAAGAGTGTTCAGTGCTAAAGATTCTAGATGAAGCATTCATGGAAGAGTTAGAAGCAGAAGCCATGTTAGAGCAACTAGAAGTTGTCGACTCTGGAAGCGTCATTGACAATATAGAGGAGCATTCTGGGGTTATTTACTTAGATAAAAGTGAAAAATCAGCCAAGAGCATACACGAGTCTTTAGATCTGGAAAATTATGAGTATAAATTGCTGAAGTCTTCTATAGAAGAACCACCAGTTCTTGAGCTTAAGGCATTACCCCAGCACCTAAAGTATGCCTACTTGGGTTCGTCAGAAACCTTGCCAATCATCATAGCCGCAAACCTACCCATGGAGAAGAAGCAGATGTTGTTGAACGTACTAAAAGCCCATCAGAAGGCTATTGGATGGACTATTGCTGATATTAGGGGAATAAGCCCCAGCTTTTGGATGCATAGGATTGTGCTGGAAAAGGCTTGCAAGAACTCCATAAAGCCCCAACGCAGAGTTAATCCAGCAATGAAATAAGTAGTGAAGAAGGAGATCATTAACTGGCTAGACGCAGATATTATATACCCCAATTCAGACAGCTTGTGGGTAAGCCCAGTGCAGTGTGTGCCTAAGAAATGAGGCACGACTGTGGTGGAGAATGCAAAGAATGAGTTGATACCTACGAGGACGGTGATAGGATGGCGTATATGTATGAACTATCGCAAGCTGAATAAGGCTTAAAAGAAAGACTATTTTCCTCTCCCTTTCATCTATCAAATACTAGACAGACTTGCAAGGCAGGAGTATTACTGTTTTCTAGACGGGTACAGTGGGTATAATCAGATTACGATAGCCCCGCAAGATCAATAGAAGACGACATTTACTTGTCCATACGGAACATTCGCTTTCAGACGAATGTCATTTGGGCTTTGCAATGGCCCAACAATGTTCCAAAGGTGCATGATGGCCATCTTTTCTGACTTGGTAGAATCATTAGTTGAGGTGTTTATGGACGACTTTTCAGTTTTTGGAAAGTCATTTGCAGAGTACTTGCAAAATCTGAAGAAGGTGCTGAAAAGATGTGAAGAAAAAAACCTGGTCTTGAATTGGGAGAAATGTCACTTCATATGCAGGAGGGAATTGTGCTAGGGCACAGAGTCTCCAGCAAGGGCATTGAGGTAGACAAGGCGAAGATAGAGGCAATAGAGAAATTGCCCCCACCTGTGAATGTCAAGGGCATCCGCAGCTTCTTAGGGCACGCCGGTTTTTATCGCAGATTTATAAAGGATTTTTCGAAAATCTCTAAACCTATTTGTTTTTTTACTTGAGAATGATAAAGAATTTAACTTCACATCTGATTGTCTGCAGGCGTTCAACACATTGAAACATGCTCTCACCCATGCACCAATAATAACAGCACCAGATTGGACGCAGCCGTTCGAACTCATGTGTGATGCCAACGACTATGCTGTAGCAGCAGTTCTTTCTCAACGCAAAGAAAAGTTGCTGCGTCCAATCTATTATGCCAGCAAAACTCTGATATAGGCACAAATTAATTACACCACCACGGAGAAAGAATCATTAGTAGTGGTGTTCGCCTTTGAGAAGTTCAGAGCATATCTGGTAGGATCTAAGGTGACTGTCTATACAGACCATGAAACATTAAAATATCTGCTCACATAGAAGGATGCTAAACCGAGGTTGATTCGCTGGATTTTGCTGTTGCAAGAGTTTGACATAGAAATCAAGGACAAAAAGGGAACGGAAAACTCGGTTGCTGACGACTTGTCCATATTGACTGGCCTACGAACCTCAAGGGAAGAATCAGAGATCAGAGGAACATGTCCAGATGAGTAGGTGTTGGCAATTGAAGTTCTGAATGAGGAAGAGAAGCCATGGTTCGCTGATCTACCTAACTACATCGCTAGTAGAATATTGTCAGGTGATATAAACAAGCAACAACTAAAGAAGTTTATGCATGAGAATAAATTCTATATGTGGGACAATCCATTTATCTACAAAGCTTGTCAACACAAAATGATCAAAAGATGCATCGCCAATGCTGAAGCACATCAAGTGCTGACCAAATGCCATTCTGCACCATATAGTGGCCACTTTAGAGCGCAGCAGACAGTAGCAAACGTGTTCTAGAGTGGGTACTTCTTGCCAACTATTTTTAAGGATGCCTACGAATTAGTTCAACACTGCAACGAATGCCAAAGGATTGGAAACATCTCCAAGAGGTCTAAAATACCTCTCACATACATCTTAGAGGTAGAACTCTTCGATGTCTGGGGCATGGATTTCATGGGACCCTTCCTCCATCAAATGTACACCTATTCATCCTGTTAGCGATTGACTATGTATCAAAATGGGTCGAGGCAGTGACGTGCGCCAGCAGTGACGCCAAAGTGGTCGCCAAGTTTTTGTACAAGCATATATTTACAAGGTTTAGCACACCTAAGCCGTAATCAGTGACGAAGGCTCCCAGTTCATCAACAAAGCTATAACATCTCTCCTTGCTAAGTACAATATCAAGCATAAAGTATCTACAACTTACCATCCCCAATCGAATGGGAAAGCTGAGATATCCAATAGGGAGATCAAAAGCATTTTGGAGAAGTAGTGAGCACAAATAGAAGAGACTGGTCAATGAAGCTCGATGATGCCCTATGGGCTATTCGCACTGCATTCAAAACGCCTCTGGGTACTTCTCCATACAAATTGGTTTTTTGAAAACCATGTCACCTCTTGTTAGAGCTGGAGCATAAGGCATTTTGGGCCATAAGGAAGCTGAATTTGGATTATGTTGCAGCAGGAGAAGTGCACTGCTTTCAATTACTAGAGTTGGAGGAGTTTCGCAGAGATGTTTACGAAAATGCCAAAATATATAAGGAGAAAACAAAACGATGGCATGATGGGAGAATCCAGCCGCGACAGTTTGAAAAAGGCCAGCAAGTATTGCTGTACAACTCACAGCTGAAGCTTTTCCTTGGGAAACTCAAATCTAGATGGTCAGGACCATTCTTAGTCTCACAGTGTACCCTCACGGAGCCATCAAGGTGCAAGAAATAGATTCAAGAAGAGAATTTACGGTAAACGAGCAGAGGTAAAAGCATTTCTATGGAGAGAACATGGTGCGAGATGCTGGAGCCCACCGCTTCGTGACAAACTGAAGAAATTAAACAAAGGAATAATTGAGCATAATTTAATGCTAAATCATTCTCGTGCTCCCGCAATTTAATTATTCATCTTAGGAGTTTAATTTGTTCGTATTTCATCTTTACAATTTAATTTTGTTATTTCTGCTTTGCAAAAGGGATAAGATTAAAGTCAAGCGAGAGTGAATTGTAAGTAAATTTCGGAAGCAACAGTAAAGAGGTGATGTTGCTAGCGCAAGCAGAGGCAGAGAGCAGATGGCAGTGGTGCGGCATGGCAGACGTGCAGGTGGGCTATCTAATGCAAATATGGCTGCATCATTTCGAGGAGAGAGGTTAGTCTTTTCCAAGATTTTAGGGAAGGGAAATTAATTATAACGATTTGAGGAAGATTTCTTTTTATTTGGGAGGGAAATTTTGTATTGGGAATATTGGGATCAATGCACATCCTGCTTTTTGTTTTCCTTTTTAAGACCCACGTTCCCCACTCTCTTCTCTCACTCTGCTTGATAACTGTCTCCTTTTCCCTTAAACGCCCAAAGATTCCTCTTCCCTTTCTGCAAAAACTCAGAAACCCTAGAGCCACCATGCCTCGAACCAAGCATAAGGCTAATCGGAAGAAAGCTTTCACGTTGGAGGTGTCGGCGAGTGAGGACTCAAGCAGTGAGTTCCACGAAGCCAAGGAGGTGATTCCACCACCGGAAGTTTCCGGTGAAAGAAGCCCCGCCCAGCATATGTCGGAAAGTTCGGAGCACACCCCCGTCGACTCGGAACTTCCACCGCTGCCCCCACCCGCTGCTACTCCTCAAGTAAATATACCAGGCCTTACCGTTTCTCTCTCGTTAGCCCCGCCTAAAATACAACCCTCTCCTCTCTCTGTCGAGCATCCACCCCTTAGGCCCTCCAAAACTGTCGCCCCCTCCCCCTCAACCTCAAGCACACCGTTGCCTTCCACTACCGACATACCGTCCCCTCCACCCACCCAGTCGCCTGTCCTACAAACCCAGGCTAACCCTACTCCCATTACCACCATCCATACCTCTATCCAAGTAGAAAAGATCCACCCTCAGGTGCTCCCCAAAACAACATCCACTAACGGCCCCGCCTCAAGAACCCGCAAAACAAAATGCCCATCCCCTTCGTTTCCCAGCCCTAGCACGGCCACAAAGCCCAAAGCCCCGAAGGTACCACCGTCACCACCTTCGAGATCAAAATCGACCAAGATCGTTTCCCCATCTGAGGGGAAACAGCGTATTAGCGAGCCATTTGTGTTTTGCAGGTACCACAAACATCGAGCTCCACCAAGCTATCAACATCGTGGTAGCCAGCCAGGCGTCTTTCCAAAGGTTCATGGACCCCGCAGCGCAGGCTAGTTACAAAGGCATTAAGAGTAGATATATCTACCACGAGAAGGGCTTTGTAGAGGTGGACATGCCCCATATTGTCAAGGAGGGCGCATCGAAGCTAAACTGGGAGCATTTTTGTGCGCCCCTATGCTGGTACTAATGGAGCTGGTGCAGGAGTTGTACGTCAACTATGATGCTGATAGAATGGGATGCAAAGTGGTGCGGGACGTAGAAGTGGACTAGACGCTAGAGAGGATCAACAAAATCCTCAAGCTGCCGATCAACCCGCGGGCCAAGTTTAATGCGCATGTCCAGTAGCCTTCTATCAGAGAGTTTGACCATGCACTACAACTGGTAGGGGTAGAAGGCGCATCTTGGCAAATCACAAACAAAGGCGTCCGCTTCCTAAAATCTAGTCAGCTCACTACCAAAGCTAACGTTTGACTCTACTTTGTTAAGAGTCGAATCATGCCGACAATGCATGATTAGTCTGTTACAAAGGACAGGGTCCTTCTATTGTCTTGCATCCTAGAGGGGCGCTCTATAAACGTTGGCCAGCTCATCCACAGGGAGATCGCCCATTGTGCAATAAAGTGATCCGGCCGCCTATTCTTCCCCAGCCTCATCACCAAGCTCTGCCTCCGCAGAGATGTCCCCGTCCTTGATGACGATGAGCGTTTGAAAGACAAGTTGGTGATAGACAAGCATACGTTGGAGCGATTAATGCTCCAATACCCTAGTCGTCGTGAAGCAATGCCTACAACAACCATCAATGAAATGATGCCTAATTCACAAAGCTCCAGAAGTAGCTTACGCATATGGAAGAGGCGCAGTCAGCCTTTGCCATTCATGCAAAGAAGCGGGATGCTGGAATTTTGGCAGCACTGAAGCAATTAAAAGCGACGGCACCGTCTGTATCTACTGTTACCCCTGCTGGCTTGAAGATGCTGGAGCAGTCTGGCAGCTCTGAAGAGGAATATCAGTCCACGAGCGACTCTTCAGAGGAAGAAGAGAGATTTGAAGTAAGCTCGGCTTGACTTGTAGAAAAGAAGTGTCCTTCCATTTTACCTTAACAATCAACCCCCCCATTGTCTTTAACTTTTTTAGATTATAATTTCATTTCTGTAATTTATTGTTTTCTGCATTTCAATTATGTCTTTATGTTTTTGTCAAAGTAGTTTTTGTCTTACTTTTCAGTCAATATGTGAACCCCCCCCCCAAGTTTTGTTGAAATCAATGAAGATAGCTGTTAGAAATTTTGTGTTCTCATTGCCTATCTATTGCCCTACCCTTTGTATATAGTCTTGATGCTAGAGCCTGCTAAGTACACAGTTTTTCCTGTAGGTGCTAGAGCATTTTAATGAGGGTTAGCTTTCTTTTGTTCTCCCTCTGGTTCATGTTTGCTTGCCCATACCCTAGCATCCCTCTCGTATTACTAGCCCCAGGTAGCGCTTACCTCAGGGAGGAATTTCAATGGTTATCTATCCAAAGTCAACCCTTATCTTTGTATAGCTAGCATGAACCTCTTATTTTAAACCCTTTTAGTTGATAGCATTAACCCTCCACACTCATGTACATATCTTGATAGCGAAAATGCTTGTATTTCTCATTTTACATTCGCTTTAACTTTCAGGGTATACTAGAGCATTACATTCTAGATGTCCTTAGCTACATTGAGGACAATGCAACCTTTTATGTTTGGGGGAGTGCACTTCCAGTTCTTACATCTTTATTTGCATTTGTATAGAACCATGAATCTTTCTAATCCTGTAGTTCAGCCCAAAAAAAATGATCATCATCGTCAATAAAAGAGGGACTAGCAGCCCGCATCCAGAGCATAAAGAGACTGCAGGATTAAGAAGGGCCAGTAGCCCATGGTTAAAGAAGCCCAAGTTGGTAGTGCAAAGTTTAAATGTTTAGGCTAGTGAAAGGGGCTTGAGAAAGGAATCCCTAGAAGATGTTAAGCTTGAGGTTGGGAAGTAGAAGGAAGCCAGAGTTGGGCAAAAAATAACGTCTTCCAAAGTGTGAACGAACTTAGGCTGCTTTCATTTCTTTGCTCCAACTGAAGTACTTTAGCAGAGTATGTATGTTCTAGCATTGTTGATCAAAATGAAAGGTTGATGCATAGGGTAGGATGCTTGAAGTACAGATTCCTAACACTCTTCATTGGTGAACAAGGGAAAAGTGCATGATCTTGCTTGGGGACAAGTAAGATTTTAAGTTTGGGGGTGTGATAACTCTTCAAAAGAGAGTTATTCTAGTGTTTATTTGGGCGATTTTATACAAAGAAATATAAAAATGAGTCAGTTTTAGCTATTAAACATCATGAAAAATCTTATAAATCGAACTTCGAGCTAAATTCCTTGAATGCTTTAGCTAAAAAGTGCGCTAAACTCTCTTATTTTTGGCTTAAATGCACAGGTTTAGAAATAGAACATAAATCATGAAGAGAGTGCTAAGCCCAGAGAATAGTAGAGCAAGGTAATTTCAAAACAGAGCAGATAAAAGTTGGAGCGAAGTACAATTGGAGCATGGCTTCACTGCGTAGTAACAACCCAGACATAGGATTTACCAGGTCCGTACAAATTCCAGTTGGGTGCCCTAAAAACGGGACCCGATATAAAATGAACGTGTTGTCCTAGCCACTACACACAGATCCCAACAGAAGCACGTTTTTAAAAGCTGAAACGACAAGGAGGATGATTCTCTCCATTTTTCAGGGTAGAAAGCTGACGACAGAAGGGATATTCCACGGCAATTTCGAGCTGTCATCTTCTTCTTCTTCGGTTTTCTGATATTTCCCTAAGATGTGTTGTCTTTTTCTTTTACCCATTGTATTTTCTTCTTTAATCATGAGTTAAGCCCCATTTCGGGGGAGATTCTTATGTTGTAACTGCTATGACACTGAACCTCTAGCTGCTATATTCGTTTTTTAATGAAGCTGTGTTTATTTCTTATATTTTATTTCTTATAATTTTATTGAGCATTGTTGGCCATTTTGTTCTCTATGCTAGCTTCTGTATTGACCTGGGAGGACTTACGGTTTGCTAACTTGCTTCATTAGTGATTAGTACTTTTCTATAGTATTTGTGGATTCTCAGGAATGAGGTCCCCTAATCATGCCTAGAACTTGTTTTTATTACTTGGAAACTTAGCAACGGGAGTTGTGGGTATCCATGTCTGGGTGTCTTAGAAGGGAACCAAGTTGAGTTGGGCATTAATGAATATTTATGAGCTAGAGGGTACGTTGATAGGTCTGTGAATGCATGTTGAATCTCCCCCACTTTTCCATATCTGTTAACTCCTCGTCTTCATATTTTGTGTTGTTTCTTCTTCTTGTTATCTGCTCTACGAAGTGTATCTGATGCTGAGATTTGTTTACTGCTTTGTTTATTTTATTTGTTTATGTTGCGACACAACATCTATATTTCTTTGTTTTACGCTTTTGGTATCTGTGAACATGGTTTAAAATATTATCCAAAGTCCCTGTGTATTCGACCTTGTTTCATACTACAATCGAAAATTTTGTGTATACTTGCATGTGTTGTCAGCACGGTTGTGTGGACGCAACAGGATCCTCGGGTCTTAGCCAGTATAGATGGTACCAGCGAGAATAACCGGATTTGTGTCGGAAGGAAATACGCGGTGGCGGAACGACCGGATCTAGGTTAGGATGGTATGGTGTGACGGTGGGTTGGGCGACACGACGATGGATTGGGCGACGCGACGACGTTGCGGGAAGTAGAGAGGGCAGTAGAGATGGATGGGGGCTGCTGTGTGAAAGACGCGTGAATGAAAGGGATGATTGGGGGCGACAGCATGAAGGGCGTGTGAAAGAAATGTATGATTGAGGCCAAACCCTAATTTGTTAAAAATCCAATAAAGGTAAGTTGATTCCCTAATTATATTTACTCTCTTATTTGGAAATCTTCTATTTTAGATGGGTAAATTTCAAAATCTACCTCAACACAGTCTTCTCAAATGTTTTAAAATCTACTTTCAAATTCTAATCATCGATTTTAAATTAGATTTAAGATAATTATTTTAATTTCATATATTTTTTATTAGGTACAATTGATTTCCCTAATATTAAGGTCAATTTTTTTTCCTATTCGTAAATATCTTAAATCCGTAAAATTATGTATATATACCTAATTGGTTACAAGGGTATATTTGTCAAAACATTTTCTCAGTATTTAAAAAAAATCATTTAGCCATTATTGCAATATCTCAAAGGTTTGACCATTTTTTAAAATGTGTTATTAAATTTGGCCATTCATGTAGTTGCCCTAAAATTTATTGATTTTGAATGAAATTTGGACTAATTAAAAAAAAAACTAAAAAAACTCCAGGGGAATTTAAGTGGATGGCTAAATTTTGGCACCCACTTTAAAAAATAGCCATTAGTTTTAAATTTTGCACAAATGGCTAAAGAGTATTTTAAAAGTTTTACGAAATATGGTGATTTTCCAACAATACTCTTTTCCATATATATATATATTGTGTTTTATATTCAACAACCTAACAAACTTTATTTTAAATTCAAATGGCTTTTCCTACATTAAATGAATTTTAAGTTAATTATTTTAATAAGTTTGTTTTGAGTTTCAGTTAATTTAAATGATTTGTCATTGTTCTAATGTCTCTCATCTCATCGTTCTAGTGTATCTTCTTCTGAGCTCGCTCTTCTCTCTTTGCAACAATAGATTGTGTAGACTTAACTTATTTGAGCGTGTATCATTATCAAATTATGTTTATGAATATTCTTTCGACATCGATTTATTTCTCTTCTCTTCATCTGTAGACTCATCATTCACCCTTTCATTTTCTTCATCAAACTTTATGTCATCCTTTTAAACATTTGATGAATTATTAAAAATCGAATGTTAATAATGTTGGGTTTTATGTCCAAAAACTCATAGTTTGTAAATTCCAGATATACTTTTATCATTCAATAAATTTGTTATTGAAGGTTATAATCAATAAGTAGTTATTGATCCAATAAAATGTTCTTACTATATCTAAATCAAAAACTAAGGATCCTAAACTATTACATGAGACTCAAACTTTATGTAGAGACATAAATATGGATCATGTTTGAGTTAATAGTCTAAATGGTCTATAGTATAGGAATAAGGTTGGGCACTTTATTCTAGGGACACTATGGATGCAGCTCACTTTGTAGCTAGTACAAACGATGTGATCCTAATTCGTTCATGTGAAGACATGTGAGTGGGAGTGTCCTATGCAAAGAGTTTGCATAAGACCGAACCATGAGATAGTCACTTTTACTTTATAACATCGTTTACTGTCTGAAACTGACTATCTCGACTATGATAGCCTAGGTAACTCGATCTTAATCCTGAACTAACTAAGAACTTCTGTTTACTCAAGATTATCCTTAAACCTGCATGGGTGAGAACAGTTTAACAGCGCTGCCTCAATAAGCCTCCCATTTCAGGGGTAAGACCAGGTAGATACCTAGGGACATAGGGTGCGAAGGAATTCACTCCTACCCAATTATGGGATAGTAGAGAGGTTGTTCTCTTAAGGGCTGAATCCAGGTCTTGAACAATCCAGGCCTACTGCACTCCCCGAGCACCTCTTAAGATTTTACACTAAGCACGACCCTTTTACGGGTTCAAGAACGGAGACCCGGTCCTTTTACTAGATCAAGACCAAACCTTACAAACCGCTCTTTTTACGAGATCTAGAACTAAACCCAACCTTTTTCTCAAGACAAATATCAAAACCTTAAAACCGTTCCTTTTATTGGGCTCAAGAACGAAACTCAATTAAGTGTGGATATAAGAATTTTTCACACACTAAAACTCTCAAATAGAGTAGATTTACAAATTTAAGCTCACAAATACATCAATCCTTATAACAATAAATTCTTTCACAATAATGAAAATGGAAGTAGAATTGAGACCTTGTAGAGAGCAACAATGGATTATAGAGGATTTCAAAAAAAGAAAATTGGTTATTTTATTTGATAGATGAGGGGTTTAAATAGGATAGGAAAGTGGATAAAAATTGATTTGAAACTAAAATCAATTTGGGTCAATGGATGTTAATGTAAAGAGTGAAAGGTGGAGATTGGATTTGAAAAAGTAATGATTATATTATATTATATTATATTATATTATATATATATATATGTATGTATGTAACGGCAACATTGTTTTTATTTGTATTTTTTTCTTCTTCTTCGTCTTTCCTCTTCAAACCGTAACTTTCCTTTTTTTTCAATTTCTTTTCTTTCTTTTTCATTTTCATATTTTTTTCTTTTTCTTTTCTCTTTTTTTCTTTTCATTTCGAATAATTCAGCTCACCATGTGTCAACATATGATTCGTTCACGTCATCTTCTCGGGTATTTTCCGTTCGACTTGTTACTATCATAACTTCTTCATTGAAACTATGATTTGAGCCCTTAAAAGTGTGTTGGATTCGTCGTTTGAAGCTCTACATTATGGAGACTTTGAAACACGAAAAGCATCAGTAGATTAAGTTTGTTATCATCAAAACAAATGGTATGATTGAAGCTCAAAAAGCCAACAATCTCCTCTTTTTGATGATGACAAACCACTCAAGAAAAATATCTTCAAAATGACATAATAAACATATTCAATAAATTAACTTCATTTTTCTCCTACTTTCTCCCCCTTTTGGAAACAATCAAAGAAGGATAAATAAATATTTTCATATTATTTTAATACCAATCGTAACTAGCACAAATCATCAAAACATATAAATTCAAAAGTTCACTTTCCATAAAAAAAATGCAATCAATAAATATATCATTAAGAAATAATAAAGTATAAAACTCCCCATAAATAAAATAATCATATAATAAATTCACAATGGTGATAGAATAAATTTTCAAACAATTTAATACCAAAATTTCCATATAAAACTTCAAATTCATTCGATAAGAAAAATCTGAGGAGACTTACAAACAAACCTTCGTATTTTTAAAAGACATAACTCCCCCTAAAACTAAAAAACTATATATATATCAATATGTTTCATGACTTTTCAAAATAATGCTAAAAATCAAATATTATTCGATAACTCAAACAATCATAATAAAATATAACCCAAAAATACCAACTTCAAGAGAATAAATTTAAGCAAATATAAGCTCTTCATACGAAAATACAAATTTCCAAGGACGTACCAAATTATCGAAACTCAAATAACTTTAAACAAGATACCAATTTTGTTCCATTCCAGAAAATATCAATTTCAATCCAATTATACCAATTGTTAAAAGAATTTCAATTGTTCTAAAAAATAAACAAATTTGTAGAGATAAAAAGAACATTAATTTTAACCAAAGAAAACAAACAATTTCATTAATCAACCAATAGGGTTTCAAAAAAAAAATTAAACAAATAAACCATTAGAACTCCCCCTATATTATTAAAAAAATTATTAAATATAGAGGCATTTTATAAAATTCAATCAAAAGAAATAATTTGTTCAACTTTCATATCACATAACAACTAATAATTATATGTATAAAAAAAATTATTTGAAGCATCACTACCAAACAAACACCTTCAAGAACAAGACAAAGATAATTTCAAATTTTAATTTAAAGTCCAATAATAACTCAAAAGAAAAAAATTCAATATATCCATCAAATAAACATCACAAGATTATTTTCAATATCACAATGTATTAAAAAAAATCTCAATGCTCATTTAAAAATAAACAAAGTTACCAAATAAGGTGATTTTTCACTTGAAGCACCAAAAGAGAGTTGTAGAATTGCTTTTGTGATAATTTTCTTTTTTTAACCCAGCAACCATTTCAAATTTGAATTTTGGAGTCAACCTACAAAAGATTTTCAAGAAGATTTTGGTATCCATGTAGGTTAGTATACTTAACTTTTGTAACCTATTTCTTTTTAGTTCCAATTTTCATAACATTCAATTTTTCTCTTACAATAAATTTATGCTCATTCTTTTTCATATAAGAATTCTTTCTATAAGCACCAAAAGATTTTGGTCTATGGAAGAAATTTCTTTTTCCATAAAAATTAGGAGTATTTTTTAATTTATAGCAATTTGGTTTAATATGACCTTTAACTCCACAATAATGACAAGTAGGTACAAATTTAGCATTATGCACAAATTTAGACTTATCATGAAAATGATTAGGTACAAATTTAGGTACATCATGCTTATGAACATCACACTTTGGCATACATTAGACAAATTTTCATTATGCACAATAGAGGAGGCTTTAACAAAAATAGTTTTTGAAGTAGATGGAGTTGAACTTTCATCAACATAACCTAATCCTCTTTTATCATTACAAGATTTGCCAATGTCAATAATTTTATCTAACTTTTGTGCATCTATTGTTAATTTCTTAATACTTTATTTAGCACATTCAAGCTCATTTATAATATTAGATTCTTTTTCCCTAAGAGCTTTAACAAGTTCATCTCTATCAAAAATATCATGCTCGAGAAATTTAATTTTATCCAATAAAGCAAGTTTTTCTTCAACACATGAATTTTCAATAACATCATGCTTCACAACATCATGAACATTACTTTTAAAGCATGCATTTTCTTCAACCAAATAATTATTTTCAATATTCAAGGCATCTATTTCATCTTTTAAAGATTTAATCCCATTAGACATGCTAGAATACTTCTTTTTGAGAGCTATGTATTTTGAACATATTTTTTCAAATTCAACTCTAATTTCTTCATATGCATCCATAAGCTCATCATAAAGAGGGGTTTTCAATACTTACCTCATTATTATCAACTTTTTCATTTCCAAATGCCATAAAGCACATATTTGCAATTTATTCATCTTCTTCGTTACTACTCTCGTTAGAGTCATCCCAAGTAGCTTTAAATGCATTTCTTTTGGATTTCTTTGAAGAAGACTTGCCCCGCTATCTTACACTCATAGCAAATAATATCTTCATGTTTATTGCTCTTTTCTTCTTTTGATTATGGGTGGGAATTCGTTCTTGAGAAATGCTTCTTCTTGAAATGATTTTTAAATTTCCTTGTGGGATAAGCAAGTGCTTCTTCGTTTAGCTCAAACTCATCATTGGACTCCTCTAGGGTGGATGTGGACTTTAAAGCAATTCGTCTTTTTGGACTCATCCTCCAAGTGCTTCTTCATGGTAATCTCATGAGTCATGACTGAGCCAATAAGTTCCTCCAAAACAAGTTTGGTGAGATCCTTCGCTTCTTGGATTGTCGTCACCTTTGCTTATCAATTTTTAGAAAGAGACCTAAGAATTTTCCTAACATTTTCCGATGTTGTATACTCCTTACCAAGACCTTTCAAGGCATTTATAATGTTAGTAAATCGAGTAAACATATCGGTAATTGACTCATTAGCGTCCATCTTAAATAATTCATAATTATGAACAAGCATGCTCTTTAACTTGGTTTGTTCCCTCATGAGTAACTTCAAGAATATTCCAAATTTCTTTAGCCGAGGTACACATAGATATTCTATTAAATTTATTCTTACATAAAGCACAATATAAACAATTCATAGCTTTAGCATTAAAAGAAAACTTTTTCATTTCATTTTCATCATACTCATCTTCTAATTTAGGCACATCTTTACCATCTATTTTCTTCATGGGAATAAAATAACCTTTAGCAACATTTAACCATAAATTGAATTCAATGATTGTAAATAGATTTTCATTCTAGCTTTTCAATATGCATAATTTGAGCCATCAAAGAAAGGAGGTCTAGCGGGGGATTGACCTTCAACAATTCCATTTAGCACAAAGTTCGCCATAATGCTCTAACAATTAAGTTTTTCAAACTTTTCAAAAAAATATTTTCAAAGATATTTTCAAATAATTTTCAAAAATATTTTATGAAATAAAATTTTCAAAGAAAAGCAATTTTGCTACAATATCACTTGTTGGAGAGAAACTCAAACAATAGATATCAAACAAATAATTTTTGAAATTATTTTAGATTCGGCGACCCGCTCTGATACCAATTGTTGGATCGGTATGGCAACACTAGGGGGGTGAATAGTGTTGAAGATTAATTTACTAAACTTTTTCGAATTTATGCATAAATCAAATAACCAAGTAAAATTTTTAAACAAAAATAAATTTATGCACAATTTATACTCATTCAAAATATCATGAAACAAATATTCAAGATAAGCACAATATATAATTGCAATAAAAGAAAATATACTTAAAAGATAAATTGAAATAAATAAAAAGTAAAGAATAGAGAAAATGTCACGCAAGAGATTTATAGTGGTTGGACAAACTCCGGCCTACTCCACTCCCCGAGCACCTCTCGAGATTTTCCACTAAGCACGATCCTTTTACGGGTTCAAGATCGGAAACCCGGTCCTTTTACTGGATCAAGACTAAACCTTACAAACCGCTCTTTTTACGGGATCTAGAACTAAACCCAACATTTTTCTCGGGACAAAGATCGAAACCCACAATCTGCTCCTTTTACCGAGCTCAAGAACGAAACTCAATTAAGTGTGGAAATAAGAATTTTTCACACACTACAACTATCAAATAGAGTAGATTTACAAATTTAAGCTCACAAATACATCAATCCTCACAACAACAAAAATCTCTCACAATAATGAAAATGAAAGTAGAATTGAGAGCTTGAAGAGAGCATCAATGGATTATAGAGGATTTCCAAATAAGAAAATTGATTATTTTATTTGGTAGATGAGAGGGGTTCAAATAGGATAGGAAAATTGATTTGAAACTAAAATCAATTTGGGCCAATAGATCTTAATGATGAAGAATGAAAGATGGAGATTGAATTTGAAAAAGTAATGATTACGTTATATTATAATATAATATATAATAATATAATATAACATAATATATATATATATATATGTATGTATGTAATGTCAACATTGTTTTTTTTTCTTCTTTGTTCTTGGAACGGTAACAGCTTTCTTTTTTTTCAATTTCTTTTCTTTTCTTTCTTTTTCATTTTCATTTTTTTTAATAATTCAGCTCGCCATGTGTTAACATATCATTCGTGTAAAGAAAATGAAGATGAACAACAAAGTGGAAGCAAAAGAGAAATTGTACGAAGCAAGAACTTCTATTCATTAGATTGAGATTGTTACAAAGTATTTATAGGGAGTAAGAAAACCGACCACTAACCTTTACTTAGGCCACTAACCCACTACTTAGGCCACTACCCTTCAAATCTCTCTAAACCAATACCACTACTCCACTATGCCATTAAGCTACAAACTCTCCCACAACATACAAATCCCCTCATCCACTGCTTAGTTAATTATCAACGATTAAATTAACCAGTAAGCACAACTCCTAAAAATATGGAAACACTAAGAATTAACTAACACCTGTTTGCACTAATTCTTAACACTCCCCCTTAGTGCAAACATAGAAGGCAACAACATTGTGCACTTCTGATTACTTCAATATTCTTCCATAGGAGTAGTCATTGCTATTGTCTCGCCTATAGGAAAACGACCAACGATAACACTTAGTTGCTTCTCTCTTTTCAATTTCTTGACATGGTCGAGGAGTAAAACATCATTTTCTTCCTCAAAGCACAAAATCAAAATGACGTAACAAGTTCCCAACAAACCATGTCATAACAAAAAATATCCATCTTTTATGATGATTTTCCAATAAATAGATATTTCAATTCAATATGACCCAACATCTGATCACAAACTTGAGTGACATAAGTCATGCTAACACCAACCAACTTTGCTAGGCCAAAATGATCAACGATGGCTCAAAAATCTTCGTCAAGCAACACATTAGCAAGCACAACACCTTGACGAGTAATCATTGGATTCCAAATTTCACAACAATACTTTAAACCTCGAGTTGTGTCCAACAACACACACATTTGAGTAGGCCAATCCAAAGTAAGGTCCTCAAGCTTAAGTACTCGAGAATGGTAGACAACGGTACTCAAATTCTCATGTTGGAAAGCATCTCCCTCAAAGTTTTCGCTCCATGCAAATTCTTTAAGCCGAAAGAAACTCTTCGATCAAATTCACCTGCAACATCTACAAAGACTCTGCATGTGTAGCCTTTATAGTTACCCTTGCATAAAAACAATAATTCGACCAAAAAACAAATGTTAACCCAGCAATGAGTCCAATTATAAGGCTAACCTTCGGATTATTTAAACAACTTAAGCTTGTACCATCTTTAGCACAAGAATGACCAGAATTTCTGGCACAATTCAATTTGTTTCCAGAAACACTCCCAGCATCAGCAACCTGAGAGACTGAAATAAAATTCTCCTTCAAATTTGGACCGTAGCAACCACCTTTACGCGGAACATTGGCCAATTCACAGTTTTCAATATTGACATGTCCTTCTTCCATATCAGGATGTAAAGAATTACTAGCCGCTGCATTGACTCTTATTCTACAAACATCAGAAAGAAAAGATACGTCTTCAGTAGTATGATGAAAACAACCAGAACCAACAGACCAGTCTTTAGTACTATAATCAAAAGAAGCATTAGTACAATAAGTAATGGGTTGATCAATAACTTCAATTGATAAACAATGTTCTCAATTGAGTTGTTCAGGCTTGTTAATTTCTTGTACAACACCCGCTTCTACCTCTTTAAGTTTCACTCGACAAATTCGTTTAATATGGCATGGTTTCCCACATCGACTACATACCACCTTCACCTGACAATCAGGTTTGATATGTCCCGACTTTCCGCACCTAAAACATCCTTTCAAATTACATTTGGACTGCCTTTCATTTTTTGAATGCTTGCTATCCTCTAAAGAACATTTAGAAACATAACTTCTTTCTACTTTGTCTCTCGTATAAAGAATACCTTCTACTCGGGAGAAGACCGCTTGTTGTCACCAAGCATTTGTTTCACCAAGGCTTCTTGATTTCATAGCAAATTTTCCAACTCAATGATAGAAGGTTGTTTTACCCAACCTTGTATCGAAGAAATAAACGGCATAAACTCCTTTCGCAATCCACGAATAAGATAAAGATGCAAACGAGCATCACTAATGGGTTCCTCATTGTCCAATTCTGAAATTTCATAACACAAAGTTTTAACTTTCAGAAAGTATTCTGAAATTGACAAATTACCTTGAGTTTTTCCAGCAAGTTCATTCTCCAAAAACTGCAACCTCGCCATGTTCTTCTTAGTGGACAACCTTTCAAGTGTATCCCACACTTCCTTTGGAAAATCTACATCACGAACATGCTCGATATACTCCTTGCCAATAGAAGTTCGCAAAGCAAATAAAGCTTTGCCACATTTGATCTTCCACTTCATTCGTACCTCGGTATTTTGTGGAGATCATCTAGAATTACACTATCTTCACCAGATATAAGATCCTAAAAATCTTGTCCTTGTAGAAAAGCTTCCATACATAGCTGCCAATAACTATAATTATCACTAGTAAGCTTGTCTACACAAACATTGCTTCTACCATTCATCTTCACCGAATATTAAACTCAAACACCGAGCATTAGACTCAAACAATGAGCACTGAACTTAAACACAAACACGAGATAAAGAACCTCGCTCTGATACCATGTAACAAAAATGAAGATGAACAACAAAACGGAAGTAAGAAAGAAACCGAACGAAGGAAGAACTTCTATTCATTGGATTGGGATTGTTACAAAGTATTTATGGGGAATAAGAAAACCGACCACTAATCCACTACTTAGGCCACTAACCCACTACTTAGGCTACTACCCTTCAAAATCTCTCTAAACCCAATACCAATGCTCCACTATGCCATTAAGCTACAAAACTCTCCCAACATACAAATCCACCCATCCACTACTTAGTTAATTACCAACTATTAAATTAACCACTAAGCACAACTCCAAAAAATATGGAAACACTAAGTTTAAAACTAACACCATGTTTGCATTAAATTAGAGTTTGCAACTTAGCCCCTAAAGTTATTTTCTCCCTCTTTTCCCTCAAGATCTTTGTTATAGGTCACGATTGTGCTCGTAAATCATTTTCAAGGAACAAGTTAGCTATGGAAGACATTGTAGGCATTTCCTTTGTAGATACCAACATTTATCTAGAAATGGAAAGTCATACTAGTGCTTACCGGTGTACATATTTATATTGACCCACAAAATGCAGACCACTATAGATACCGATATTGACCTCATAAATGGAAGTGTGACACTAGTACACAGTACTATAGATATTGACATTTACCCAATAAATGGAAGTGTGACTCCAGTGCACCCCACAACTCACCATCAACTCCCCAATAATTATATGTGTATCTATTGATATATATAGTGTGCATATGTTACTAAAGCGATTATCGTTTGACAAGACAACTTGACGTGACAAGGCAAGTTTGATTTGATTTCAAAGTTGTATGGACCCATTAAATATATTACCCCTCCCACCTAAAAATTTTAAATTATAGATTTTAGATTTTAACTTATAAATATAAATTTTAAATTGAGTCAAATTTTGAATAATGTTTTATTTATTTACTTTCAAATTATACTCTCAGCTTTTAAATTGGATTTAGTTGTTTAAATTGGATTATTTAGAGTTGATTCCTACCATTAGGGTGCGTTGTTTTTGCAAGTTGTACCAAATAAAATTCGTAAAATTAAGCACATATAGTTATATGGGTATATTTGTCTAAAATAATATTTAAGATTCTAGAAAAATGTCATTTAGCCATTTATACAATATTCAATATGTTTGGCAATTTTTTAAAAAGTCTTATTTATTTTGGCCATTCTTGAAATCGCCCAAAAAAAAACTTTTTGTTTAAATTTCCTTCCAACCCAACATTTGATAAATCTCTATCATCAACTCCCCAACCATCATCTAAAATAAAAATAAATGGAATTTCAACAAGATAAAGGGTTCTAAGTTGCCTTAAAAAAATCTTTTGAAGGAAGAAAACCCAGCCCCCAAACTTTTTTTCTTTAAACAAACCTGAAACTTAAAATCAAACATAAATTTGTTCTTCCACCATAAATATTGGTTTCTAAACTTTCCTTCTTAATAAAAATATATTTTTCCTGATTTTCAAAAAAGAAAAAATACTTTTCCATAAATCAAAAGGGAAATAACATAGTTTTAAAAAATTTCTTCCAAATTGCCTGCTCAAAAATAGGGGAAGGAAACACTTTACAGTCTCAAGTTTCCCAAATTAAATTTATCAACTTCTTTTTGTTTAAATAAAAAAAACTTTTCTAAAAACAAAAGAAAAACGACTAATCTAATTACACCTACACTACTTAGACAAAACAAGTACTAAAATTTATTCATGCAAAAATAAAGAAAGAAATAAAAACAGGCAACATGATTTTGAAACTCCCCTATAGTGCAAGCTTATTCTCAACACGTAGACTCAAAGTCCAGCTGCAAGGGTGGTGGTATATGATTTTGAAGTTCTCCGGCAGTCTCATATGCCTCTAAGACCACTATACAAATTATTTCTTCCCACTCAATCCTGGAAAATGCTTGATACTTTGTAGTCTTAACTCTGTTGGGGGATCTTATGATTGTTCTAAAAATAAAAGCCATAAAATTCTAGAACTATCAACACCAAAGACCTAAGCATGGAAGAAAACCAAAATCTATAGAGATATTAGAGTTACCTAGAACCATTAGATAAATTGATCATAACTGCAAGAAGTTGTGGTTTGTGGTCTTCCTCAACTATGCAACTCGGACCGAATATGGGCAATTTTCTCTGTCTAATGGGGAATATGAGACTCAAAGCAGCATATTATATTGGGGACCATAATCATGTATTTATAGGTTAATCCTAGGGTTTCCCATAATCCCCTAAGATTCGTGGTCTGGTTTATACTCAGCAAGACACGCCATTAAATGGGAAGTCATGGGCCTATAATCAAGATCACTTATATGCCTATTAAATAGCCCAAATTCAATTGCTCTTTAATTTGTTACCCACAAATTAATTCATATGTGGAACAAATTAAAGAGCAATTGAATTTGGGCTATTTAATTAAATTAATTCCAACAATCTCCCACGTGGATAACAACTTTCTTTATTAGCAATTATATTAATTTATTCTTTAGTGCACAAGTCAATGCTATTAAAATAAACTTCCTTTTAATCACAATTTGGTCCATCTCGCATATCAATGAGGAACCAAAGAGGCTTTTGTCACATGTATAGTCGCGACACAGCCTTCAATGATCACAACACGAAATATACTAAATGACATGGATCAAGTGTGGAATAGCAGCATGACAATTACATGTAATGTGATCTAAACATGTCTATTCCCAATTGGCCCAACTTTATTCTTTAAAGAGATCAAAATTTATGCTTTCTAGTTTTATGTTAAACTACAATTAGAAGAAAATCATTCAGATTAAGAAAATAATTCATCTTCTTTATTTTGTAGAAATGAAACGACATGTCTAATTTAAGAAAACACAAACTCCCACACAACTGACATACCATCATTTTCACATCTATATGAGCATTATGCTCATAAAACATTTTTTGAAAGTCTTTAATGAGTGGATCTGCGATGATGGAGTTGTATTTCTTTAGACATAAAAAAACTCTGAATTTTCTTTATCAACTAAAGCTTAAATATTCATACAAAAGCTTTTGTTGCTGTAATATGGAAAAAAACAAATCTTTATAAAAATAACCTAAAGACAAAATTTGACAACCATATTTTTAAGTTTGTTGCCGCATAAAAAATGCTATGAACACAAACTTTGGTGGTGAAAGGGACTAATGTGATTTTCTACCACGAGATATAGTATCCTTTATCCTATTAGTGAATATAGCCTCAAAGGTGAATCTAGATTGTTTGGGGAAGAGAATACCCTGGACACGTGGAGGACCGCTATTGGTTTTCCAACATGACTCAAGAGTCACGCCCAGCTCGAACCGCCGAGATTACGAACTCAAGTATGAGGGCCGAGGTGCGACCTGGTCAAGGTCCGATCTACCGGGAAGCTCGGCGGGTCCGATGTGAGCAGCTGTCAGCACCGTGATTATCGGGTGTAACCGTCGGTCTCGAGATTACCGGGTGTAACCGTCGGTCTCGAGATTACCGGGTGTAACCGTCGGTCCCGAGATCACCGGGTGTAACCGTCGCGAAATTAACGGGACTACCACCCATAAGTAGAGGACCTCACTCCACGATCAGGTATGATTTTTGACCTCGAACTAAACTGGGAATCCGACCTATACTGACTTGATCGTCGGAGTGTTCACCTTTTTATGTAAGTCCGCTCGAGTGTTCAGATCGGTCCGGAGACCGGGTTCGAGCTGTAATCAGAAATATACTATTGTGCATATCCTTGCATAAACATTTGGCGCCGTCTGTGGGAACTCGACAATCTAAGTCATCCCAATTCTTTTAAACCAACACGCGAGCGAAAATGGTTCAACCAGCAAACTCGACCAATAAAGCAGATCGAAGAACTCTAGCCGCCAGCGATGCCCACCAGAGGGAGGTCGGAGCAGCGGTGGTAGAGGGGCAAGGCCACGATGGCCTATTAACAGAACCCCTCCGCAGGTCGGCACGAATCACCACGCCTGTTCTACCACCTGCGCACCCAAGGACATCCAAGGCCAACCGTGGCCGAGGTGGGACCTCTAAGAAGGGCGCTCGAGGGCCAGCCCCGGCTACAACGAGTGAGAACTTTGACGCACTCCAAAGAGAAATGGAGGGAATGCGCACGCAAATGCGATCCATGGAGGAAATGTATAACGAAATGATACAAGCTGCATGCGCAGGGTCCCGATCTGAAAACCGAGTGACGCGCGTTGACATACGCGGGCAAAGGGGTTCCCACCTCGGCCCAATCGAGGAGGAACATCCCGAAGAAAATGAGAGTGAGGGATACACCCGCCAGAGGGGAGACCTCCGTGAGCATCTTAACAGAAAGAGAGCCTCATCCCTCCAAAAGGGACAGTCACCATCCCGCTCACACAGGAGCTCCAACCAGCAGGCTGAATCGTCTCACAACCCAGCAACTCCCGCAGGGATGATCACAAGGGAGGAGTTTGACCAGCTGAGGGGCAAGCTCGATGATCAGGTTGAGGCCTTAAAGGCCAAATGTGAGCAGAAAGAAAGTCCGTTGAACGATGGCGACCTGGAAGAATCGCCATTTACCTCGGACGTTTTGGAAGCACCGATCCCTCCGAAGTTCAAAGCTCCTACCGTGAAACCTTATGATGTGTCCAAGGACCCTAAGGATTATGTTGAGGTCTTTGAGGGCCTCATGGATTTTCAAGCGGCATCAGACGTAATCAAATGTCGCGCCTTTCAGATCGCGCTTACTGGAAGCGCGCGATTGTGGTATTAGAGACTGTCAGCTAGGTCGATCTCGACCTACTCTCAGTTGAGAAGGGAATTCTTCGCCCAGTTCTCTTCTCGGCATTATGACAAAAAGACAGCGACCCATCTCTCCACCATCAGACAGAAGGAGGGTGAGACGCTGCGAGAATATGTCACCAGGTTCCAGGAGGAGCAATCGAAGGTCGCACACTGCTCCGATGACTCGGCCATGTGCTACTTTCTCACCGGTCTAGCCGACCAAGCTCTCACGATGAAGCTTGGAGAGGAGTCCCCGGCCATCTTCGCTGAAGTGCTACAGAAGGCGAAGAAAGTAATCGATGGGCAGGAGCTCCTCCGAACCAAAACCGGCCGACCAGAGAGAAAGATTGGCCGGGGCAGAAGTGGAAAAGATATAGAAAAGGCAGATCCCAAGTCCAAGGACAAGGGATCTTCCTCTAGTGGCCGAGCTGAGTATCGAAGGGCAGAGAACGGACCCACCAGGAGCCGACCTTACGAACGCTTCACCCCGACCACGATTCCAATTTCCGACATCCTAACGAACATCGAGGATTCCGGAATGGAGAAACTCCTCCAACGACCTGAGAAACTTCAGGGAGCCCTAGAGAGGCGCAGCAAGGACAAGTATTGCTGCTTCCATCGAGAGCACGACCATAACACGTCGGATTGCTGGGAATTAAAGCACCAAATTGAGGATCTAATTCAAGATGGTTACTTCAATAAATTTGTGGGGAAGTCAGGGACCAGCTCGGCAGAAAAAAAGGAAGATAGGAAGCGTTCGAGAACGCTGCCCCGGCGCACTGACCGACCTGCGGTCATCAATACCA
The DNA here is from genome assembly GCF_013281855.1 of Momordica charantia. Lineage (NCBI taxonomy): Eukaryota > Viridiplantae > Streptophyta > Magnoliopsida > Cucurbitales > Cucurbitaceae > Momordica > Momordica charantia. The sequence continues at coordinate 5,846,126 of NW_028275157.1, read as the reverse complement.
TTTTCGGAGGGCCAAGCGGGGGCTAGTCTGGACATAAAAGAAAGAAGTTAGCTCGTGCAGCCATGCGCGAGGTGTGCATCATCAGGGAGCAGAGGTCGACCTGCCCAATCACCTTCGACAGTGCAGACTTGAAGGAGGTCCACCTGCCCCACAATGATGCACTTGTGATCGCTCCCTTGATTGATCATGTGGTGGTCAGAAGAGTACTGGTAGACGGGGGCGCATCTGCTAACATCCTGTCCCTACCAACATACCTCGCCCTGGGATGGACAAGGTCGCAACTGAAGAAAAGCCCGACACGCCAGTGGGAATGAGACGCTCGAGTTCAAGGCCGACCTGCCGAGAAGGGAGATTTCCGCGCCTACTGAGGAGCTCGAGCTTGTTCCTCTGCTTAGTCCCGAGAAGCAGGTAAGCATAGGAACTAAGCTGGGGGCCACCGACAGAGAGGAGCTAATCCACTTCCTCAGATCCAACTCGGACGTTTTTGCATGGTCTCACGAGGACATGCCTGGTATCGACCCGAAGATTATGACGCATCGCCTCAGCATAGATCCGTCATTCCGACCTATAAAAAAAATGAAGACCTATAAACAAGGAAAGGAGTGATGTAATTGTTGAGGAAGTTAACAAACTTTTGAAAGCAGAATACATAAGAGAAATTTTGTATCCCGAGTGGCTCTCCAATGTTGTATTAGTTAAAAAATCTAACGGAAAGTGGAGAATGTGCGTAGACTTTAAGAACTTAAACAAGGCATGCCCGAAAGATTGCTTCCCACTGCCAAGGATCGATCAGCTCGTGGACGCCACAGCCGGGCACGAACTGCTCACCTTCATGGATGCCTACTCTGGGTACAACCAAATCAAGATGCATGTCCCAGATCAAGATCATACCGCATTCATAACAGACCAAGGTCTGTATTGTTACAAGGTCATGTCCTTCGGTTTAAAGAACCCCGGAGCGACCTACCAGAGAATGGTGAACAAAATGTTCGCCAAGCAGATCGGCCGGAATATGGAAGTGTATGTGGACGACATGCTGGTCAAGATTAAGCAGTCTAAGTCGCATCTTTCCGATCTGACCGAAGCCTTCGAGGTTCTGAGGACATACCAAATGAAGCTCAACCCAGCTAAATGTGCCTTTGGAGTCTCTTCGGGAAAATTTCTTGGCTTCATGGTGAACAACCGGGGGATCGAGGCCAACCCCGAAAAGATTAAAGTCGTGCTCGAGATGGGAGCACCCAAGACGCTGAAGCAGCTTCAGTGCCTCAATGGCAGGATCGCAGCCCTGAACCGGTTTGTTTCAAGGTCGACTGATAAGTGCCTTCATTTCTTCAAAATCCTACGAAAGAAAGGGCCCTTTGAATGAACACCGGAGTGCGAACAAGCATTTCAGCAGTTGAAGAGCTACCTCTGCTCGGTACCTTTCCTCGTCAAGCCCCTGCCAGGGGACAAGCTCTAGTTGTACTTAGCAGTGTCTGACAGCGCCATTAGCTCGGCTCTAATCAGGCAAGAGGAAACGCGGCAAAGCCTGGTCTACTACACAAGCAAGGCTATGACCGAAGCCGAGACCAGATACCCTCAAATGGAAAAGTTGGCTCTCGCTTTAGTCACCTCGGCCCGACGGCTTAGACCATACTTCCAAGCCCATACTGTGGTGGTGCTCACTAACTTGCCCCTAAAAAACATCTTCCATAAGCCGGAAGCTTTTGGACACCTGATGAAGTGGGCAATGGAGCTAAGTGAGTATGACATCCAGTTCGAACCCAGAACTGCGTTGAAAGGACAAGCAGTGGCAGATTTCATAGTCGAGCTCACACCACCTTCCGAGCTGAGCGAGTCCGACCTACTGTGGACAATCTATGTCGACGGATCCTCGAATGAGAAGGGCTGCGGGGTCGGGGTCATCTTGCTCGGACCAAGAGGCGAGCGATTTGAGTATGCCTTGCGGTTCGACTTCCGGACTTCTAACAACGAGGCTGAGTATGAAGCATGTATTGCCGGTCTGTGAATCGCTAGAGCATTGGGGGCCTCTTGTGTTAAGGTCTTCAGCGACTCCCAGCTGGTTGTGAGCCTGATCAAGGAAGAGTATCAAGCCAGAGACTCCCGAATGGAGAAGTATTTGGGCAAGCTCAGATCGTACCTCGCCTAGTTTCGAACTTACGAAGTAAGCCGGGTTCCCCGAGCAGAAAATTCTAACGCTGACGCCTTGGCCAAGTTAGCATCAGCATACGAGACCGACCTGGCCAGGTCGGTCCCCGTTGAGATCTTGGATAATCCCTCGATCTTGGAGCCAGATCTGATGGAGATTGGCGCTCCAGAGCCCTCATGGATGGACCCGATTATGGACTTCATTAGGGGCAATTCACCACAAGACCCCAAGGAGTGCAGAAAGTTGCCAAGGCAGGAAGCTCGGTTCGTGGTCCGAGGTGAAGCGTTGTACCGGCGCGGCTTTTCCCTGCCTCTACTGAGATGTCTAACCCCTGAAGAGGGCCTATACGTCCTCAGAGAAATCCACGAAGGAGTATGCGGCAATCACTCAGGCGCCGGTCGCTGTCAGCCAAGGTGATCCGACAAGGATACTATTGGCCGACCCTCAGCCAGGACGCCAAGAAGTTCGTTACAACTTGCGACAATTGCCAACGCTATGGAAACGTAATCCACCAACCTCCCGAGCTGCTTACCCCCATCTCGGCCCCGTGGCCATTCGCGCAGTCAGGCGCCCAGTCGCTGTCAGCCAAGGTGATCCGACAAGGATACTATTGGCCGACCCTCAGCCAGGACGCCAAGAAGTTCGTTAGAACTTGCGACAATTGCCAACGCTACGGAAACGTAATCCACCAACCTCCCGAGCTGCTTACCCCCATATCTGCCCCGTGGCCATTCGCGCAGTGGGGGGTAGATATTATTGGTCCTTTCCCTTTGGGCAAAGGCCAGACAAAGTTCGCTGTAGTTGCTGTGAATTACTTCACAAAGTGGGCCTAGGCCGAGGTGCTCTCCCACATAACGGAATCCAGAGTCACGTCCTTCGTTTGGACAAATATCATATGTCGCTTTGGTATACCGAAGGCCATTGTGACAGACAATGGGAAGCAGTTGAAACTTCTCCTTCTCCAAGCCCTTGGTGATAGCATGGGCAGCTCGGAGCTGGGCCTTGCGTCTATCCACTTCCTTCTTCAGCAGCTCGACCTTGGTCTCTACCTCGGCCTTCAAAATTTCCACCTCAGAGTGAGCCTTCAACAGCTCATCCTTCATGGTGGAGGAAGCAGCCTCCAAGGCAGCAGAGAACTCCTCTTTCTCCCTCGCTGCCAGAATTTCCCTCCCATCCAACTCGGCCTTTACGGCCAGGGCCGATTGGATGGAAGCAACAAACGCCTGAGAGAAAACACCAAGAAGAAAATTAGACCGAGCTACCTGTTAGGTAAATTGAGCAAAAATGAAGACACCAATCTTACCTCAGCGGCGTAGTCGATGGTCCTCTGCAGAACGGACCCCGGGTCACTTACAAATTTGGACGCCCTTCTGAGGTAGCGGTCCAAACTTGCAGCCGAGATGCGGGACACCTGGTCCCTCACCCCAGAACTTGATGGTTCAACTCTGAACCGTGCTGTCATGTCGGACGTCCCGCCCATTCTGGCTTTAGGATCGTCCACCCGATCTGCGAAGCTCGCAGGCAGGGCCCCACGAGCTCCGACCTCGAAGGGGGAGGTGGTCTTCTTCTTCTTCCTCCTCCGCTTCAGAGGGGCCTCCTCTCTCACCTCCTCGCCCAAGGACGAGACGTCCACCGCCTCGGTCTGACCCCTTGGGCGCTTCTCCCGCGAAGGACCCTCAGAAGACTCCAGCTCGATCACTGGGCTGGATCTTCTGAGGCTGGCCCTGTCACAGCAGGAGTTGCGGGTTCCAAACTCTGGGCGGCCTCGAGAGCATGGGCTCGGCCCTTGGACTTCCGTTTCACGTTACTCGCAAATCCGCAAACAATGGCTGCAAAACAAAGGAAAGAAGTCAGCACAAAGTTAGAGGAAAAAGGGGGGGTAGCAAGCTCGGCATACCTAGTTCGGAGTTCGGCCTTGAAGATTCAATGGGACGAACTGCAGGGTTGTAATCTAGCAGCCCGGACTCAAGCAGCAGCTTGTCCGTCACCAAGGTTCCGACCTTCCTGCCCCTCGGAAAGTGCTCCTTGTAATATTTTAGTGTGTCGAAGGAGGCTTGAGTAAGCTCGGGGGCTGGTCGGATTGAACTGCACAAGACAAAGTCTGAGTTAGACTTGAATAATAAGAAAGAAAGCTTATCATAAAAAGCAAGAACTACTCCGTACCTAGGTTCCCAAACCTAGTGGGAACGTCAAAGAAGGAGCGACCTGACTCATCCTTTGCAAGCAATTCCCCAGAAGAGTAGAACCACTTCCTCACCCATCCATTGATGGAGGTCGGCCCCTTAACTATACCTCATGCGCCTTTCCTTGTGCACATATAGTACCGACCAGGCTTCTTAGCTATCCTTTTCGCTTCGAAGCACGCGAGGAGCTGGTCTACGTCCAACAACTCGGCCTCTTCATTGTCCCGAGCTCGTAACCAAAAAAGGATGGCCAAAGCAAAAATGACACCCCACCCATTGGGGGCCACTTGAGCCGGAGCCAGCCCAGTTCGGAAGAGAAATTCTTGGACGAAAGGGTAAAGGGGAAGTCTAAGGCCGTACTCAAACATTTTATAGTAGAGAGTGACCCATCCCTCTGGAGGATTGTCAGCTCTCTCCCCCTCCTCTGGAATCCTAAGGAGGATGTTTTCAAGGATAGCGAACCCCCTACGGAGGGATCTGAGGTAGTGCTCGGGTATCCTAGAAGGGTATTCCAAACCCTGACCCAAAGTGGAAGCATCACTATCCTCCCCGTCGTCGGAGAACCTAAAGTTTTCTATCTCCTCGAGCTCGGACTCTAACCTACGAGCTAAATCCTCATCGGATCCTAAGTCGCTGCTAAAAAGAGGATGACATGGAAACTATGTTCGAAAGAGAGAGGGAAGAAACCGACCTACCAAGGGTTCGAGCTGCCTTCAGATCGAAGTCCAAGAATTCAGGAAGCGTAAGGTATGACCTGAAGGATTGGGGGTATTTATAGCTCATCGGAAAAATTTCCCCACCGTACACGTGTAATCAACGAGCGGCTAGGATCCTCCCGAAAATCCGAAGCGTCGGAATATCTGAATATTCCGACGATAAATCTACCGCAACAGTTATGTTTTCCCACGAATAGGAAGTCGCCACGTGTCCAAAGCAAGTCGAATGAACTTCTCTGCCAGGTCGAGATCGGACCAGACAGAGAGGGGGCCAATGTTTGGGGAAGAGAATACCCTGGACACGTGGAGGACCGCTATTGGTTTTCCAACATGACTCAAGAGTCACGCCCAGCTCAAACCGAGATTACCAACTCAAGTATGAGGGCCGAGGTGCGACCTGGTCAAGGTCCGATCTACCGGGAAGCTCGACGGGTCCGATGTGAGCAGCTGTCAGTGGCGTGATTATCGGGTGTAACCGTCGGTCTCGAGATTACCGGGTGTAACCGTCGGTCCCGAGATCACCGGGTGTAACCGTCGCGAAATTAACGGGACTACCACCCATAAGTAGAGGACCTCACTCCACGATCAGGTATGATTTTTGACCTCGAACTAAACTGGGAATCCGACCTATACTGACTTGATCGTCGGAGTGTTCACCTTTTTGTGCAGGTCCGCTCGAGTGTTCAGATCGGTCCGGAGACCGGGTTCGAGCTGTAATCAGAAATATACTGTTGTGGATATGCTTGCATAAACATAGATGGTTACTCAAATTATCAAAATCAAATTGCCTTATGATCTCTAATTAATATGATTTTGATGAGTGAGCATATAACTCTTTTTTTTTTTGTTAAGCACCTCATAACTCTTTATATCCAATTAATAGTTATCAAAAAATTGCCTTTCATTATTGATATAATATTGCAGCGGAAGCATATAGACTTTAGGAATGAATTTTTTATTTTACTTTATTATTCAAGGGACCTCTATTGAAATTGAGCTTATCTCCACTAGTGATTTCAATATCCCCTAGTGCATAAATCATTATGCTAGAGAACATGCAATACCTTTCAATAAAACTCTGTTGTGAATTCTCAATGTTACTTGAGATTGATCATACAATATCATTTCACAATATAAAAGAGATATGTTCATGCAAGTTTTCATTCTCTAACAAAGCTTTTACTATGTTGCAAACATATTACACTAGGTAAATAAATTTACACCCACTAAACTTGTGATTCATAATTATTGCTTTTATTACCTTCCGATATTACATATGACAATATCAATATGTAATGAAAATTATGAAATTACAGATAAAAATTCCTCATTGAGATCACAGATGAATATAAACGTTTTGAAACTTTGTGTTACTAGATAGAAAATCTCTAAAATATACAAACTTATTTATTTCATAAATTATACAATTGAGAAATCAATCATTACATTCATCTGACACAACTCAAAAAAGTTATAGGTATTGTCATTTACTTAAAAGAACTTTTCGAGAAGTCCTAGAAAATATCTCTAAAAATTAATGTCAACCTTAAGAATTGAAACCATAACAACTAGATGAGCCTTATATTTGTTAACACTGCCTTTTAAAGGCAATATACTAAAATGTAAAATATCTTCATTCTTTGTTGTTTCAACACATTCTTTAGGACATTCATTTTTCCTTTAAAGAGATAAAACTTTGTTTAACCGTAGAGGATATACTCTTTTTTATAGAACTTCAATCTTTATAATCATAGTTCTCCTATCTCTTCTACTTACTTTAATGACATTTTTAATGATGTTGAGTTTGTTTTACTAAAATGAGGAGAATCCTTATTCTTTACTAATGTTGTTATAAAGAGAAAATAACTAAATTTCTCTTAAATACAACATTTTTAACTTTATATTCCCCTCAAACTCAACATCCTTAAGAAACTTTAAGATTTTATCCATATCAACTTAAGTGGGAACTAACTTTAGAAATTATATATATTGTAAATACTAGTGTATCTAGAGTGACAACTAAAAACCTTAATTCCAAGTCTTGCAAAACCTTAATTGCAAGTGATTTTAGTTGTTTATTTATTTGGTACACCACTTAAACTTTTTTATAACAATCTTGAGTGCTTTCTCCAAATATACTGAGGGTAAGGAAAAATGATTTGTCATACTTCTTACCACATCTTTTTGAGCTTTGAATCATTTTATAAGTCACATACATCTCAGGTTTGCCTGAAAATATATATTATTTATCAGCTCTATAAATCCTTACAGGAGTTAGCAAATGTCCTAGACTTTATCTTCCCAATCCATCATATTTTATACCGATTTCATTTGCTACGTATTGATATGATGACTTTTAAGATATCCAGGGATAAAGATAAGACCCCTCATATATCAAATACTGATGCCCTTAACGAGAGTAAACTTCATAGAACTTTATGCAATGTTGTTAAATATTTCAAGAAGCCGTATTTAATAGCCATAAATGACTGTTCTAAAATACTAAAGCTCTCAATAGCACCTAATTCGACAATTCCAGTTACTTGATCATTAATTCCTAATACATACTTGAATGTTTGTTTAATATTTAGAATCAACAAGCAAGGAATAGAAAGACCAAAGTCTATTCAACACATATGATAAGTGTTCATATGAAAATCTAGTTTGTTAAATACGAAACTGAGGAGCCATATTTTCTTTATACTTTATGTGGCGATGTATTTGAAATTTTTTTCCTATATGTTCAAATTTATCAAAAATATCAAGAGAAGTCCTAAGCTTGATTCTTTTGTGATTTAGTCTAACATATGTTCCAAATAAACCTTAATGTCAACTTTAATTTCTTTCTTTAAGGAAATAATTAATTAAAGTACATTTTGTATTGTCTTACGTAACTCATTTTCCTTACAACATATGGTCAGAAATTAGGTTATTAAGAGTTCAATATGTACCCTTGTAACTATCATAACCCACTACATACCGATTGTATAATTTCTCAAACAAATCCTTGAATATTTTAAATTTAGTGCATTTGATCATTTAATGTACTCCCTAGTATTCCTTTATTCTTTATTAAGACATAATAAACAGGAAGAATTAAATGTTTATTCCTTGTGTAATTTTTCAAAATAATCCTTATACCCTAAGGAATTTTCCTAATTATTTCCTCATTAAACTTAATTCCCTTGAGTGTTGCAAAACATTGTTATAATACTTATGTAATTAAGCTTATTTCTACTTTTCAAGATCTCAATTAAACCTTAGAAAGGATATTGATTTGTAAAAGTTGGAGTATTTCCTTTCTTTATCACAAGCTTGAATAAAAATTATTCTTATATACACAATTAGGCAATTAATAACATTTAACAAATAACTCATTAAATAATAAAACATGCTCGCAATTAACCTTAAGTATTTATAAAAATACTTCATATTTAAACTCAACAAGGACAACAAGATACCTAGCACAACAATGATAGCATTCCTTTGGGCCGACAATATCAACTTGCAAGTGGTACTCTCAATGTGGTGATCAAACATTGATAACCAATCCTGTCAAATGAAAGTCTTTCTTTGGGTCGACAATCACTCACATAACATAACTTTATATTATCCATGTTTATCACCACCTAACTATAAGTGAACTTGTTATTTGGCCAAATTGAAGTCACTTTTTGGGCCGACTACAGAGCGCATAAATATACAGGGCCACAAACATCTGATAATTTTGAAAGATATCAATATCATAATTTATAGGCCACTTTGGCAGCATAATTCATCAAATTAACACCAACCAAAAAGATCAGACAATTATGCAACATCTGTAGCTTTAATTATTATTAATTTTATCTTTATGAAAATAAAACTAAAAAAATTATTTTTAAAATGAATAATAATATCTTTATATGCATAATTTAATAATGAAAAAATCATCTAAACAATTTATTAAATCCAGAAACAACAATAAAAACTCGATTTTCCTAAAATGAATATTATTGTTATTTTAACTCATCAACAATAAAACACTAATTGCAGCGCACAATAATCTAATATCAATAATTAATTCAATAATTGTAAATGTATTTGTTATTGGGCCAAATTACGACATTTCTTTGGGCTGATCACAATTCGCATAAATAACAATACTAAAATCTCACAAAATTATTAATTAATTATTCTTAATTCTTTCCATAAGAAAATAAAATACTAAGTTATTTTCAACAATTAAGAATAATATTTTCATACATCAAAATATTCATAGAAATTTAAAAATCGTGCCAAATATTATTAAACCGCTAATTTATAATCATATCAATCTTTAATAAGCACAACATATCAGAGAATTAAACTATCATCCATATATGTCCACAAATATTTATAACTAATTATAAATATATTATTTTAAATAATATAAAAAATATATATACAACTGCTAATTGCAGTGGGCTACTACAATTACTACCTCAACTATACAACTCGAACCGAATATGGACAACTCTCTTTGTATGATGGGAAACAGGAGACTCAAAGCAATATAGTGTATTAGGGATCATAACCATATATTTATAGGTTAATCCTAAGGTTTCTCATAATCCCTTAAGATTAATGATCTGGTTTATACTGAGCAAGCCACACCACTAAATGAGAAGTCATGAGCTTATAATCAAGATCACTTATATGCCCATTAAATAGCGTAAATTCAATTGCTCTTTAATTTGTTACCTACATATGAATTAATTGTTAAATTGACTCCAACAGATCCGATTGATTTTATCACCTATAATGGATCTGTAATTGAACATTTAGCTTGAGAACCCAGCTAGGGTGCCAGACGGCTCTCCTCCCACTTTTGCCTTTCTTTATGGTATTATTGAAAAATTCATCGTGCACTAGGAAAACACACATATTAAAATGTTCAAAAAGTACCGACTTGGATTTAAATAAGCTTGAAAATAATATACAATTTCCCTCCTACATATTTATCTTTAAAGCACTTTTGGAAGCTTTTGACTTTCAATTCATTTCCTCGAGCTCATTCGATTTTACTTCAACTACAACCATGTCATAGTTTCTCCTCTTTAAGGCTGAAATGCTCCATGGATCAGCTTGAGGGGTAGGTTCGACACTTTTCTACATTTGCTTTTAGGAATTGAGACTTCTGTTTCAATATAAAATCCTTCATTTGAATATGTGTCTCATCCTCTTTTGTTTCTTTATTTACTTCATCCATGACATGTATGATGAACTCCTCCTTCTGTATGGCTCGAAAATCTTTTGAGGGAAAGGAGAGAGCGGTCCACTTTTATCATATCTTTTAATTATCACTCCGTTCATTCTATTTTTCCTTTAAAATTATGAGCTAAACTTGTTTTTTCCCAAGCTCATTATGGATGATTAGCTAAATTTTTTTATTTATTTAATTTTTTTTAGAAAAAAAAAAAGATATTGCAAGGCAGAAGGTGTTTACTTGTTCATCACTTAAGCTGTCTTTACAAAGTTCAGGATTAATTTGGCCCATTAATGATTTAACAAAACCTCAATACTAAAAAGGTTGAGTTACGTTTACAACTTATTTGATTTTAACTTTGGAGAGAAAGACTTTAGATATAAATGTTTCGCTTGGGTAGCCCAGACATAGAACTTCGACCCAAGGTTATAGTTGGTTTTTATTAAGCTAAATTTTATTTTCAAAAACTTGTTGCACCTCTATCTTACATAAAGAGAGTAGAGTGCACGTGCACACTGTCACAAGTAGTAATATGGAAGTTCGTCTTCATAGAGACTAGTTTTAAATTTGCAAACCGTTTGAACCAGCAATCAAGTTTAGGATAAAAATAGTTGAAATTATTGGGAGAACAATTTAAAAATATGAGGAAAATAGAAGTTAAAAAGCCAACTTCCTACTATTGCTTAGTTTTAAAAAGGTTATATGTACCTACCAGATACGCCAGTCGCATTTGCTCACTTTATGCAAATTGGTTAGACCTATTTCATACCGCTTTTGGTTTGTTTAGAAGTTTAGGCCATAAATTTGCAAAACGTCTATGAAACATTTGAATCCTAAATAATCAAAACTCAAACTTTCGTTTAATGGGTAATAGATCCTAAGTCTAGGTTCTTGTTTTAGTTCTTATTTCTAAGTAACTTCCCATTTTATCATGACGAACTCTATTTGACTTAACCTTTTTAGGATTAAGCTCAAACTAATGTCATTTAAACGATTGGCTAACAAGTGAATGATTGATAAGTAATACGAGCGAAAACGCCGTGCTTACTGATAGATGCAATTTAAAAAGATAGGAAACTAAGAGATTTGTATAAGGGTTGAAGAGGTAATTTAGCTCATCCTATAAATGGGAGAAATAGAAATATCAAAAATTTGTTGAAAAGAAAACATTTGCATTAACTTAGAATTGAATACAAAAATTAAATAATAACACGAGTGTTGGAATTTTTAAAGATTAATGTGAAAAATAATAACAATGAAAAGCTAAAGAAAAATTTAAGGAAAGAATTAAACTTAAAACCAAATGTTAAAAATAGAAGAGCAAAACAATTGTATAAAGTTCTAAAGAGAATTCAAAAGCTCGAATGAGATGAGATGAGGTGTTTTGAAAGTTGCATTTATAGGTGTTTGGGGGAAAGAATACCCTGGACACGTGGAGGACAGCCATTGGTGCTCCAAGGTGACCCATGAGTCATGCCCCAGCTCGGATCGCCGAGATCACCACCACTAGCGTTGACAGATGCTAAGTATGAGGGCCGAGGTGAACCTGGTCGAGGTCCGATCTACCGGGAAGCTCGGTGGGGGCCGACATGAGCTACTGTCAGCGGCGTGATTATCGGGTGTAACCGTCGGTCCCGAGATTACCGGATGTAACCGGCGGTCCCGAGATTACCGGGTGTAACCGTCGCGAGATTAGCGAGACTACCACTCATAAGTAGAGGACCTCACTCCACGATCAGGTATGATGATTTCTGACCTCGAACTAAACTGGGAATCCGACCTATACTGACTTGATCGTCGGAGTGCTCACCTTTTTGTGCAGGTCCGCCCAAGTATTCAGATCAATCCGGAGGCCGAGTTCGAGCTGCAATCAGAAATATACTGTTGTGCATATCCTTGCATAAACAATAGGCTTGAAGGTTGCATTTTGTTGAGAAATACATGGAGGTTGCAATTTGTTAGAGAGATTTTTGGGAAATTTGAATTTGTTCGAAAGAATTTTGAGAGGTTGCAAGATATATTCAACAAACTATATTTGACTTCCTCGCGGAATCTAAGGAATAACAACTTGGGCTTGACAAATTCTCAAAAGGGCTTGGTCAAACTAAGCAAAAACTGGGTGTTTCTACGTTCTGGGCAAGGAATGCGCGTAAATATGTGTCTGCAGAAAATCTGGAAATTATGTGACTGGTGCATCAAACCATCAAGTTAGGATTCTAGAAGTTAATGTGTTAGGCGCATGTGACCAACATTCCTTATTTTTCCTACAAAATTCACAGCATAATTTTACATGCATTTACCTAAGTCTAAGTGCCCGAGTCTTAAAACATAGAATATACACATTTTCACCTAATTATATGCATGAACATACATTTTCAACCTCGAAAAAACTTTAAACCCACATGATAAATAAACTTTTTAGCCTTTAAACCAAGCTTGTCACCTATGGTGTCGTCCTTACTATAAGAATTTTGAGCTACAGCGACAGATCTGCAAAAAATGTTGGTATTGCAGACCTCTTCTGACATTTTGATATACATTGGGAATAAAAAAGTCGATCAAATTTGATGCTATTTTGATGTTACTTTTCCGGATGCCCTTCAGAAGCTACGCCAACGCTTTTAATTTAGCGTCAGCATAGATCCTTAAAAAAATCCTAATTCATCTAGATCGACAGTGTACCTCCCCAAATTTTCTCCAGATCTCTAAGACGCAGGGAGCCTCCCTCCTCCCCTTTTCCCTGATTTAAGAAGATAAGGTAATTTTTATTTAGTTATTTAATTTTTTGTATTGAATGTGATAAAAGTAAGTTCAAAACCAATTGATTTAAATACTTAGATATCATATCGTTGCATCAATATGACAATCTTTGAGGGGGTGAATATGGTTTGATCATCATTTATAAATTTTTTAATATGGTAGATCGAATTTAAATAAATAAGTACATTTTTTATGAACAAATGATTTTAACACAAAATTAGGAATACATCTCAAGTACCCAAATTAATTTCAATGTAAACATTGCACATAAAACATGAAGAATAAATTTTGGAATTAATTTCATGCAATTTATGATAAAGATAATTCATTGCAAATATTAAATACGAAATGGTTAGAGAAAATGACATCGAAAATTTAGAGTGGTTTGGAAAAATCGCCTACTCCACTCCCCAAATTCCTCCTGGTATTCGATTGAAGAACCGACTCTTTCCACGGCTTAGAGTCCAACTGGTGCCACGTTTTTTTTACAGAAGCAAGAATGAACCTGATCATTTCCACAGTTCAGGATCAAACTGTTACAACACTTTTTTTCGGGCTCATAGCAACCCTTACAATAGATTTATAATTGGAGAACAATATTACAAACTCTCTCAAAGAGTGCATTTACGAATATAACTCGCAAATTTTGTAAGAAAAATTCTTACAAAATAAAGTCGTCAAATGACTACGAAAAATAAAATTGAAAGTTCAAAATCTCTCTCAAAATAAATCTCTCATAATAAACTAGAACAACATTGAAGCATTGGAACATGAAGAACAATGAAAAAATTGGGAGAGAAATATAAAGAGAATTGTTATAAATTTGGGAGAGAAAGTTTTGTTTAAATAGGAGGGAAAAGAAATTGAAATTGATTTGAAACGAAAATTAATTTGGACCATTGAATTTCAAAGGTTGAGATTCACTTCAATGATAAATATAATATAATATAAATATATTTTTTTCTTCTCCAACGGCTAACCCAACCGCATTTCTTTTTCTCTTATCTTCTCCTCTTCTCCTTCTTCGAGTTCCCGTTAGGTAACTTTTCTTCCTTTTTTTTACTATCCAGCGCCATGTGTTATCATTTTATTGGTCTGTTATGTTGCTTCAGCCGCCATGTCATCTTCTCGAGTATATTTTCTTTAAATTTGTGTCGATCATAACTTCTCTGTTTTAACTCCAAATTGAGTAATTCAAAAGACGTTGGAATCATTGTTTCGAGCTCTACTCTATGGACATTTCAAAATATGAAAATTATCAATAAACAAAATTAAGTTTGTTATCATTAAAACATTAATTAATTAATTATTTAAAATGAATTAATTTAATATTAAGGGCCAAAAAGCCAACCTGGAGCCAGTCAAACTCTCCCAGAGGTCATACCTGGAGCAGATCGAACTCTTTTGTGTGGCCGACCTTGACCAGATCATACCTCGTCATATTTTTTGCACAACCACCTTATGACTTAAAATCCCATCATCAACATAACAACAATATACACCACATAATATGTATACAAACTTCATTTCCATTTTAATCGCTCGGATATTAGAGTTGAATGGAGTTAGTGTTTTCTTTTTTCTTTCTTTTTTCCCCTCAAATTTAAGACTTTAAAAGTTTTGTCAGGTGAAAATCACCTGAATATGTTATTTTTTGTATGTAAAAAAAAATCTATTGTCATTGTTTTTTCCATGGAAAGCAACATGGAAAAGGCAAATAACTTGAACCCACTTGCCCATATACCATATTCTCTCATTCACTATTATAAATACATGAGAAATAGGAGCTAACTGTGTCATAAAAAAACTAGCAGGATGTGTGTTGGCTTTTTGGCCTTAATATCAAATTAATTAATTTTAATTAATTAATTAATATTTTGATGATAATAAATTTAATTGTGTTTATTGAAAATTTTGATATTTTGAAGTATCCACATAGTAAAGCTCGAAACAAGATTCTAATGTCTTTTGAATTACTCAAACCAGGGCTAAAATGAAGAAGTTATGGTCGACACAAATTTAAAGGGAATATACTCGAGATGATGACGTGGCGTCTAAATCAACCAAATGGATCAATCAAATGGTGACACGTGGTGAGCTGAAAATTTCAGTTAAAAACAAAAAAAAAAGTGAAAAGAAATTAGAAAAAAAAAACAAGAATATAAAAGAAAAAAAAAAGAGAGAAAGAAAAGTTACCTAACGGTAACTTGAAGAGAGAGAAAAAAAAGTGTCGTTGGGTTAGCCGTTTGAGAAAAAAAAAATTTATATATTATATTATATTTAATTCAATCCCAACGTTTCATGTTATTTAAAATTCAATGGTCCAAATTGATTTTGGTTTCAAATCAATTTCAATTTCAATTTCTTCCTATTTATTATATTATATTTATTATTCAATTCGATCTCAACCTTTCATCTTTAATCATTTAAAATACAATGGTCCAAATTGATTTTGGTTTCAAATCGATTTCAATTTCTTTTCCTTTCTATTTAAACAAAACTCTCTCCCAAATTTATAACAATTCTCTCTACATTCCTCTCCCAACTTTTTCATTGTTCTTAATCTTCCAAAGCTTCAATGTTGTTCTAATTATGGGAGATTTATTTTGAGATCGATTTTGAGTTTCCAATTTTATTTTCCCAGGCATTTGAGGGTTTTATTTTGTAAGAATTTGTCTTACGAAATTTGTGAGTTATCTTTGTAAATCCACTCTTTGAGAGAGTTTGTAATATTTTTCTCACATTCTAAATCTATTGTAAAGGTTGCTCTTGAGCCCAAAAAAGAGCGTTGCAACAATTTGATCATGAACTGTGGAAATGTTCAGGTTCGTTCTTGCTCCCGTACAAAAAGCGTTGTACTGTTGAACTCTAAGCCGTGGAAAGAGTTGGTTCTTCAATCGAAAATCCAAGAGGAGCTTGGGGAGTGGATTGGGTAGCTTTGCCGAACCACTATAAATTTTCGATGTCATTTTCTCTAACTCTTTCCTATTTGATTTTTGCAATTAATTTTCTTTATCATAAATTGCATGAAATTAATTGCCAAAATTTGTTCTTTAGATTTTATGTGCAATGTTTACATCGAAATTAATTTGGGTACTTGAAATGTTATTTCTAATTTATTGATTAATTTTGTGTTAAAATCATTTTTTGATAAAAAGTTTACTTATTTATTTAAATTGGGGAGTGGAGTGGGCACCATATTAAACAGTTTATAAATTGTGATTAAACCCTATTCATCACCTGTAAGTTTGTCATACCCATCCAACAAGTGGTGTCAGAGTGAGATTTTGCTATTTTACATATTAATTATGTTTCAAACTTTATCTCGATATAAAGTATCTTGTTAATTTTTTAAAAATTGTTTGAAAAGCTTAATTGCTAGAGCTATGACAACTTTCGATTTTCTTGAAAGTTAATGTATCGATAGACCTCATTTTTTTATGGTAAAAAGTATGATGTTTGGAGACATATAATGAAAACATTTTTGCTATCTATAGATTTTTATATTTTGTATGTTTGTGAAATTGATTTCTCAAATTAAAAATAAAATGATGGAATGATTTCTTTTAATGCTCATCTATAAATATCATATATTGTGATTTAGATAAAAATAAATTCACATTTTACATATGAATATGATATTTGGAATTTTCGTGATAATATCTATAGTGTTGAAAGTGCTCCTTGTACTGCCAATGATTTATTTGATCTGAAGAAGAATTATAATTCTCAAAATCAAGAAAAGTTCCATCAAGTGAAAAAGGAAAAATGTGATGGATCCTCCTTGTGTTTAATGGCTCATTCAAACAATGGAAGCGATGTCGAAAGCAATGAGAACGAGGTAAATCATAAACCTCCTACATATGATGAATTGTGTTGATGCCTTTGAGAAATATGCAAAACGAGCTTGAAAAAGTTAGCCCTAAATATGTAAGACTATCAAAGAAGTATAAAGCTTTGTCCATTGAAAATAAATTTTTGATAGATCATAAAAAATTTTGTTTGAAAAATAGAGCTACTAATGATATGTTGTTGCATGATATTGATTTTTTTTATTGACATGATATTGATGATTCTTATGGTGAGAAAAGTGTTTTGAATGATAGGATTAAATTTCTTGAAAAAGAAAATGAGGATCTCAAGTCTCTATCATGTGAATTAAAAATTGAATTGAATGATTTGAAAAATAACAATGAGAAATTTGAATCTTTTCATTGGAATTAAAAGACAAAATTGCTAGTTTGAAAAGTGAAATTGTTATTTTGAAAACTAGCAATATTTCTTTAGAAAAAGAGAAAATGAGTTTATTGATAAAATCAAGTTGATTGGATGTGATAGTCACGAGAAAAATAATATTTTGTATTTGCCTAAGGAAAAAGAAATAATTGCTAGCAAAGAGATTGAAATTGCAAAAGATTTTATTAAGAAGTTCATAATAGGTGCTCAAAGGTTAGATAAAATAATTGAAGTAGGCAAACCTTATGGTGATCAGGCAGGTTTAAGCTCTATTGATGAATGCTCTACTCCTTTATGCTCTAAAACTATATTTGTTAAAACATCACCTATTATGTCCAAGCTTGTGCCTAAGGTTATATCTAAGCATGCTAAATCTAACTTTGTGCCTATATGTCATCATCGTGGTATTGAAAGTCATATTAAACCTAAGTGTTTTAAATTGAAATATGCTGATACTACTTCAAGAAGAAATTTTTTCTCAAAGAGTAAAGTTTAACAATGCTCCAAAAGAAAATTTCCCAAAGAAAAGTAGGATGTATAAATTTGTTGAAAGAAATGAATCATTGCATAATGTTGTGTGTTTCTCATATGGCAAATATGGACATGATGCTAATTCTTGTTACTTGTGTCACTACGGGTTTGCGATGTAGTGCGGCTGACTTCCTTCTCGATAAGAGAAAAATGAAGTCGCGACCACTCTAACCAGGGATGAGCTGCTCGATCGAACTTTTCCTCTAACCAGGGTCAAGCTGATATGGAAGTTCTTCCTCTAGGCAAGGATGAGATGAGATGAAATCTCTTCTTCTTGGTGGGGATGAGCTGCCTGATCGAAACTCTTTCTCTAACCGGGGCCGAGCTTATAGGGAAGCCCTTCGTCTATGTGGGGATGAGCTATCTGATTGAGGCTTTTCCTCTATGCAGGGATGAGCTGTCTTGATGGAAGCTCTTCCTCTAACCGATAGGGATGAGATGAGATGAAGGCTCTTTCTCTAACTGGAGTCGAGCTGATATGAGAGCTCATCCTCTATGTAGGGATGAGCTGAGATGAAAGCTCTTCCTCTGGGCAACGATGAGCTATTTTGATGGAAGCTCTTCCTCTAGCCAGTCGAGATGAGTTATATTGGAAGCTCTTCCTCTATGCGGGGATGAGCTGAGATGAAAGCTCTCCCTCTTGGCAAGGATGAGTTATCTTGATCGAAGGGGCTCATTCAGAGCGAATGTCATCCTCAAAGGATGATCCTTCTTAAGGGGAAGGTCTTCCTCATGGAGCCAGTCTTCCTTGAGAATAGGTCTTTCCTCGAAGGAAAGGTCTTGAACATGGAGATCTTGTGGCAATAGAAGATCTTAAAGAGTTTTGAAGTTCTACCCGATTGTAGGGAGTACTACACCTTTGTGAATCGTGCGAGTCATAGCTTTGTTTGGTAGGGATGACTTAAAATGTCCTTTCCCACAGACGGCGCTAAATGTTTATACAAAAAATGTGACGAGGTATGACCCGGTCAAGGACGGACACACGGAAGAGCTCAACCTACTCAAAGTATGATCATTGGGAGAGTTTGACATACTCGAGGTATAACCGCTTGGAGAGCTTAGGTGTCCTTGTAAAGGAATGACCAGCTCAAGAGATCGAGGTGGGCTGACTGGCATGAGTTGAAGTCTTAGGAATGAGTTGAAAGGCCACTTGACGAGGAAAGACCTACATAAGGGAACAAACACTCCGACGCTCAAGTCAGTTTTGTGTTCGACCTTAGTATGGAGGTCAAGCTAGAATATCATACTTAACTGAAGATTGAAGTGCCCTGTTTATAGGTTGAGGTATCCAACAAGGAATCCGATCAATGGTTGAGCATATCGGGACTAAGGTCGGCCTGTCAGGACTAGCTATTCCAGCTTATACTCTTGTCATATGGAATTTGGCCAAGTATGAAAGGTCGTTCCTCCCTTGAATGATCTCCAGGTCGGCCTTCAGAAAAGGCCTTAGGTCGGCCCTCAAGGGAGCTTTCAGGTCAGCCACCAAGGATGATCATGGTGAGGTCGGCATTCAGGAAAGGCCTCAGGTCGACCCTCAATGAAGCTCTTCAGGTCGGCCACCAGGGATGACCATGGTGAGGTCGACCTTTAGGCAAGACCTTCAGGTCAACCTCTAGAAGGAAGGTTTTCAGGTCGGCCACCAAAGGGAAGACCTTCAAAGTTGGACTTTTTTCTATCCTCCACGTGGCAGTACGATTTTCATCCCAAAACATAAGGAAATTGAGTTTTTGCTCAAATTAGAAGCTATGTGTTCCCAAATCTTCCACAATGACAGCCTGGATCTGTTAGATCACTTGGCTGGGCAAATAATACTATTGTTTCTTAGACGGATACAATGGTGGCAATCAAATTACCATAGCCCCTCAAGACCAACAAAATACTACATTCACTTGCCCATATGGTACGTTTGCATTTAGGCGAATGCCCTTTCGATTGTGCAATACTCCAGCAATGTTCCAGAGATGTCTGATGGCAATCTACTTGGACTTAATAGAAACTGTGGTTGAGGTCTTCATGGACGATTTCCCAGTCTTTGGAAGGGACTTCAAAGAATGTTTGAGCAATTTGGAGCAAGTGTTGAAGAGGTGAGACGATACCAATTTGGTGCTCAACAGAAAAAAATGACACTTTATAGTGAAGGAAGGAATAGTGTTGGGCCACAAAGTATCCAAAAAGGGAATAGAAGTGGACATTGAAGTAATAGAGAAGCTGCCACCGTCCATCTCAGTCAGAGGAGTTAGAAGTTTCCTTGGGCATGTAAGGTTTTACAGGAGATTCATTAAAGATTTCTCAAAAATTTCTAAACCCTTATGCTCTCTACTAGAAAATGAACGAATTTTTTACTTTTCTTCTGATTGTTTGTAGGCTTTCACTACTTTAAAAGCAACTGTTATCCAGGCCCCCATCATGACAGCCCCAAACTTGAGCGAACCTTTCGAGGTCATGTGTGATGCGAGTGATTACGCAGTAAGAGCAGTGTTGGAACAAAGAAAAGGGAAACTGATCCACCCCATTTATTATGCCAGTAGAACATTGGTGGAAGCTCAAATCAATTACACTACCACTGAGAAAGAGCTGCTAGCAGTGGTCTTTGCATTTGAAAAATTCAGAGCCTACATTATTGGAACGAAGGTAGTTGTATACACAGACCATGCAACCATCAAGTATTTGCTAGCCAAAAAGGACGCCAAGCCATGGCTAATTAGATGGGTGTTGCTTCTACAAGAATTCGATTTGGAGATTAGAGATAAGAATGGTTCGGAGAACCAAGTGGCTGATAAGACTTGATTTAAGGCTAAAAAGGGTAGGTTCACATGCTTAGTTGACAGTTATTTGGGATGAAAAATGTATGTTCATGCATATAATTTAGGGAAAATGTGCATAATTTGTCATTAAGGACTTTGAAATTCAGTTATAGGTAAATGAAGGCTAATTTGTGTAAATATGCTTATTTTGTAAGGAAAATTGAAGATTGATGATCAAAATGCGTCAGGCACATTGTAGGACCAGAATTTCCAGCTTACTAGAGGAATGCACCAGCCAAATTGCTTTGAAAATTCCAGCTTCGCAATGCGCCAGCCACATTCGATGCATAGATTGTCAAAATGGGAATAACAACTTTGACCAAACTATTGGTCCAAGATTCAGTTTTACTCCTCAAATCTCTACAAAGAGTGGTTGCCAACTTCCCTTGAATTTCTCAAATACTTGTTACTTCCATGACCTATATAAAGAGCCTTCAAACATCACTTCTACACATCTCATTTTTCCATGCTTCGCTTTTTCTTTCTAATTCTTGTCAACTTTAGCTTCTAAGTTTTAATTCCAGTTTTAAGTTTTATTCTTCCTTTATTGTTTTTAAAATTATTTTTTGTTTATTTTATTTCAATTCTATTTGTTCTAAGTTTGTACTTCCCTTTCCATTTCAATGAAAATGCATCACTTTGTTACCTTATCTTGTTTTGTCATTTATTTTACTTCCATGAGTAGCTGAATTATTTCTCAACTCTACTACGAATGCTTTAGTTCTTATCATTATAAATTACATCTATCAGTGAGCACGACGTATTACGCTCACTTTTGCTTATCTTGATTGATCTAATTTATCCAGTTGATTTTCTTGTTGGTCACTTGTTTAAATCACATTAGTTTGAATTTAATTCTGAAAAGGTTAGAGTCAAACGGATCTCATCAAGGTAAAACGCGAAGTTGCTTAGAAATAAGAACTAAAACAAGATCCTAAGCATAAGCTCTCTTACCCGTTAAACGTAAGTTGGCATTTAATTTATTTAGGATACTAGAGTTGCATAGACATATGTAAACAGTAGCCTAAACTTCTAAACAAACCAAAAGCGGTATGGAATAAGAGTTGTACCAGTTTGCATAAATTGAAGGTAATTACAGACACATGTGGTAGGTGTAATTCATCATTTTAGAACTAAACAGTAGTAAGGGGGTTGGCCTTTTAAATTCTATTATTTTCGTGTGTTTTTCGTGTTCAACCAATTTCACCAATTTTTTATTCCCAAACTCGATTGCTCATTCAAGCAGTTTACAAAATCAATTTTAAAAGAAAACTAGTCCCTGTGGAGACGAACTTGGAATATTTCAATATTATTACTTGTGACAGTGTGCACTTGCACTTATCCTCTAGCTATTAAGCAGAGGCGCAACAAGTTTTTGATATCACTTATCCATGGTAGAACTTGAAGGAACAGTGGAAAGACAGACTGCTATACGAGATGCATTCCCTGATTAGCAACTGTTAGTGGTGACAGAAAAAAAGAAAGACATGGAGCCATTGTTTGCTGACATGGCCAACTATGTGGCTAGTGGGATTTTACCACCAGACATGAAGAAGCAGTAGCAAAAAAGGTTTATTCATGGCAGTAAGTTCTATTATTGGTATGACCCTTATCTGTACAAGCTATGCAATGATCAAATTATGCGCAGATGTGTTGATACTGCTGAACCATGGATAGTGCTGGAGCATTGTCACTTCCCTTATGATGAACATTTTGGAGGACAGCGAACTGCAGCCAAAATATTTCAAAGTGGCTATTACTGGCCAACAGTCTTCCAAGATTCACATTCATATGTGAAAAACTGTGACAAGTGCCAAAGGGTAGGGAACATCTTAAGTAAGTCATAAATGCCTCTAAACTTTATCCTTTAGGTAGAACTCTTTGATGTCTGGGGAATAGACCTTGTGGGATGTTTCCCTCTCATCAAATGGTCACCTAAACATCCTTCTAGCCGTAGATTATGTCTCTAAATGGGTGGAAGCCATTGCTTGTGTGCATGTGATGGAAAGACTATTTTGAAATTCCTGCACAAAAACATTTTTACCAGATTTGGAACTCCCAAGGCACTTATAAGCGATGAATGGTCTCAGTTTGTTAACAAGGTCATGAGTTCCCTGCTGGTGAAATATAATACCAAGCATAAGGTGTCCACCATATACCACCCCAAACAAACGGCCAAGCAGAGGTATCAAGTAGAGAAATTAAGAGAATTTTAGAGAAAGTGGTACATACCAGCAGAAAATATTGGTCTTTCAAGTTGGACGATGTATTATGGGCATACAGGATAGCCTATAAGACCCCAATAGGAACCTCTCCATATAAACTAGTGTTTGGGAAGGCATGTCATCTAACGCTTGAATTAGAACAGAAGGCATTTTGGGTTGTAACAAGGCTAAATATGTATTTATCAGTAGTGGGAGAAGTCATGAAGTTTCAACTGCTAGAATTGGATGAATGTAGAAGAGATGCCTATGAGAATGCAAAGGTTTATAAAGAGAAGACCAAAGTTTGGCATGACAGAAGGATAAAGCAAAGAACATTCAAGGCAGGACAGAAAGTGTTGTTATTCAACTCAAGGTTGAAATTGTTTCCTAGAAAGTAAAATCAAGGTGGTCAGGTCCGTTTATAGTGGTGAAGGTATACCCTTATGGAGCGGTAACTGTCAAAGAAGAAAAATAGAAAGGGAATTCACCGTGAATGGGCAAAGGTTGATGCACTACTGGGAGGAGAGGTGGTGAGGAAGATGGATTCTCACCAGCTGAGGTCAAATTAAAGGATGTACCAGACGAAAATAAAAGGGGAAGAATTCTTGACTATTTGTTTTCCCCTCCTCTGTTAGTTTAATAACTTTTAAGTAGATTTAAAAGTTCTTAGTAGTAGGTAGGAAGGGTTTAACATAAGGCAATTTTGTTTGATTTTTGTTTCAAGTAAGAGAAAGACACTCCTATTTAGCAGCTGAAAATATAAGAGCAGAAAGGATGAAGTTGAGAAAAATGTGGTCAACTTCGTTGATGCTGGAGCATAAATCAGGGGTTACGAAAAATAAAGTTAGATTTAAAAGAAGATGAACAGTTGGAGGAAAGAGAAAAGTAATCATTGCTTGTAGTAGGTAAATCCGTCAGAAAAGAAATTGTGGGTCAGCGGTTATAAAACCGAATTCCTTTAGGAAATTATTCCCCCCCCCCCACCCACTTTTGGGAAGTAATGGGGCGCCCTTTTTTAGGGAAGACAAAAAGTGTAGGAGTTTTTAAAATTAAAAAAACTCTAAAAAAGAAGGGAAAGTGATTAAGAGGGTAGTTAGGCCTTATCTGTGCATTAACGAGGAGATTTGCTGGTGTGTGTATTTAAGAAAATAGATTTTGGAGAAGTTCATCACGCCCGCAAGTCGAAACCCTAATTGTGCGCTAGCACTCTCTCCCCCTCCCTCCTTGTTCCTATTTCGCGCCTTATCCTTTCCCCTTCTTCTTAGCCCTAGGCGCCCTACAACATCAACAACCCGTCAGCATCGTCATCCCAACATGCCTCGGGTTAAAACGAAAGCAAAGAAAGGTAAGAAAACTACTATCCCCCTAAACCTGACACCATCCCCTTCACCAGAAGAATCCCCAGAAAAAGCTCTAGAGAAGTCTCCTCCCAAACCCGACCTGTTACCCGATGAAACCACCCTAGAAAAGAAATCCTTTCCACACCTAAGAAGAAACCGACAGTCAAAAGAGGAAGAAAAGCAGCGAAAAGCAGGAGGCTGTTAATGCAAACAGAACCGGCAGAGCAGCGTGATCAAGAAAAAAAAGTATCTAAGGAAGCCCAGCATGCTGAGACCGAAGAAGTCCCTCATGCCATTCCAGAAATAGAGGCAGAGCAAGAGCTTTCGTCTGAGACCAGATGCAGAGTAGCTGAATTAATGAAAGAGCTTTCCCAGGTGGGCAGTCAAAATGAAAGAGTGGGCAGTGATGATGAACGATTGGGAGAGGGCTATGCAACCCAAGAAAAGAACAGTGCAGAAGGGCTTCTAGCTGAAGAAGAGTAAGATGAAACAGAAAGGGCAGAAGAGGAAGAAGAGGAAGAAGCAACCCCTGTGCTCACAAGAAAATCGCAGAGAAAGAGGAAGCTCTCCTCCATCGCAGAACCTGAGAAAGGGAAGAAGCAAAAGTAGAAGGTTGGCATGCAAGTGAAGAAAAAGGGAAAGGAGAAAGTTGCTGTAGAGCCATCAGAGTTCGTTAGATTTGTTCATGCTGCAGCATTAGAAAGGTTTGAAGGGCTCAAGGCGCGCAACCTTCTGGTAGAAAGGGGATTTCTGTCTGACACGTGTATGTCCCCCGTTCGTCTCAGACACCATCAAGAAGCATCAGTGGCAATCCTTTTGCGTGCAACCAAAGCATGCAGTCATCCAAATTGTCCAAGAGTTCTACGCCAACCTCAACCCGAGTTACCCTTCTAAGGTGATGGTAAGGGGTAAGAAAGTCTGCTGGAACAGAGAAGCCATCAATGACGTATACAATCTCCCTAACTACTCTCATGCTAGCTCAAGGTGGCAGCTGTTAACAAGAGGAGCATGCACATTCCTTCCAGAGAGTTCTCTTCCTGTTTTAGGTTTGGTATCATCTGTAGAAGAGTAAGTTAATGCCCACAATTCATGACACCTCCATCACCAAAGAAAGAGTTCTCCTCCTGTTCTGCATTATAGAAGGGCTTAGCATCGATGTGGGGCAGCTTATTGAGAAGGAAATTTCAGGGGTAGAGAATAAAAAGTAGGGCAACCTATTTTTCTCGAATCTGATCACTGAGCTGTGCATCCTATCAGCGGTCAAGATGGAAGACACAGATCAAACACTGAAGGACAAAGGGGTGTGATCAATGAAGCTACAATTGAGAGGTCGAAGGACATAGACCACAACAAGCGAGGAGGGAATATAGTTGTTGCACTGAAAGAAGCCTCTCACACACAAACCAACCTATTGCAGTACTCAGCTCCATTATAGGAGTAGTAGTAGCCATAGAGCGAAGGTGACTGGGCGTTTATGCTGAACGCACGCACTAAGCGTGGTAACAATTATATAGATGCAAGCGCACACCTGTCAGAGTAATATAAAATGGATGGAGTATCCAAGTATCGATCCTCAAGGACTTCTAAATAATTTCCAAACTCTGAAGTTTTAAAGAATAGTGAATGTTGGAATGAGTGATTCTTGTAAAATGGGAAGTGGTCACAAATAATGGTTTGGATTTGGGATTTGGACTTATAATAATAAAACCTAGCCCGATTTACTTCAAGTTAGCCAACAAAGAATCAAGGACATGCTAAGGATAATATGCATTTTACTTTAGAAACTAACGACTACGCTTCTCACTTTACTTATGTCTAAGCAAGTTCAAAGTCCTAAGACATTCCCTAATATGTCTATTATGAGATATATCTTAGTTTTAGGATGGAAATAGTCGCAACCTTGGGTTAAGGTCCTATGTCTAGGCTACTTAAGCGGAACCCTTATGTCTAAGGCGCTCCTCTCCTCGGTTTAACCACTCAACAATGCAAATAAGCAACCTTTTCAGTATTGACTTGTTAAGACTTACAGTGGCCTTCTCTAAATCCTAACTTTTTGGGAAAACATGTTGAGCAATGAATGGAAAGTAAAAAACTACTTCTTAGCAACCCTTTTAGACATAAAAGGCTAACTATCCATAACCGGGCTAGAGACGGGAATTTAGAAAGACATATTGAAGAAAATACAGCAAGTAAAATGGTTGAATGTGGAATGCATGTGTGAAAAACAAAAGTTAACTAACAGAGAGTTTTTATCGGGATTGAGAGCTTCGCCCTTCTCTTTCAAGCAAGGGAGAGTGTCACGTGCTCTTTCCTCCAAAAACACAACTCTCTTAACTAAAAATAAAGTAAAGGCAAAGAGAAGATAAGCAAAGTGCTAGATTTTTATATATTTGAATAAGTAGAAAAAACTAAGTACAAATGGAAACAAAACAAAGCTCAATAAAAGAATGTAAAGTACTCGGGATTAAAAACCAAAAGCAACTAATGAAAGCAACTCAAAAGTACTTAGAAAGCAACAAAGAAACACTAAAAATGATCAAGAGAAGGAAGCAAGGCTTGATGATTTTGGTGGAGAAGTTGCTGGAATTTATAGCTGTGCAGAATTGGTTAGGTAGGTCCTAAAACGATGGTGAATCACCCATTTCCAACTCTTTTGACTGACCAAATCGTGCTCAAACTGATAGTGGAACACTTCTTCTACACACGTATGCATCGGTTGGAACCACCAAAACGCATTGGAAGACGCGTTTCATTAAGGGCAAAGTTGGAAGAAAAACTGTTTTCTGCAGGCTTCCCAGGCGCCTGGCGCCTCCTGAGGTGTTTTTTTTTCGTCTTTTCGCTTCTTTTGATTAATTTGCACTCCCAAATGGTCCTAAAATGTCATAAATACAACATAAGCCATCCACAAACCATAGTATATGAATTTTGCATGAATTGGAACTCAAACTATCGAGAAAAATCCGAAACAAAGCTGAAACATAGTAAAAACAGCATCTAAAACCTTCTTTTTACGCATGTAAACAAGCGTAATCACACCCCCAAACTTAACTTTTTGCTTGTCCTCAAGCAAAACTTAGCAACTTTAATCAGCTTTCTAACACATGGACAAGGAAAAGCAAAAGCAACCGAGATGTTCAATCATAATTGTCTCAAGGAAAAGATGTCAAAGCCTACCATTCTATTGCCTTTGTAAACTTAGTCACTATAAACCAAGTTTGAAATGATAAAAACTTTTTCTTTCAAAATCTTTTTTTCTCTTTCAAAAACAGAAAACGTTTTCAAATACCCCTAAGGAATCTGCACACTCCCTTCTTACACTAAGACTTTACATCTGAAAGACCGGCTACTAGCCCCTGAGGTTTCCACACACTAACATCGGTTTCAACCACAGCTACTCGTAGAAAGACTTTGAACTAACAGCTAGGTCATAAAACGACAACAATGAGAAACACGAAGTCACTTATCACCATCTTTACTGCTATTTTCAAAGTCAATACCCAACCTAAAACTAAATGGGTGTCTACAGTAGGACTCGGAAATCATAAATACATTTTCTTTAACTCTCATTGTTTCTACCACTCTTTTCTTTCTAACACAAGTCTTTTCCCCACTCTTATTTTCTTTGACAAAGACTCTTTTTTACTCTTTTGCAAATTTTTTTTTTCTGTTTTGTGTTTTTTTTTTTCCTTTTCAACTCTTTCTTTTTTAATAGCATTTGTTTTTCCAACTGACTCTTTTTCAAAGAAAATAGCATGATTTTTCAAATATAAATAACACTTTATCTTTCTGAAACAACGACTCACACAACGACTGTCCCCCCCAAACTTAAGAGAGACAGTGTCCTCACTGGGAAAAGACTTTTGCATCGGATGAAAAAGGCTTAAAAGTAAAAAGGACAAGGACTTCCTATATAGGGGCAAAGAAAAAGCTTAAAGTCTGTAAAGATCAAATAGACATAAAAGAAAATGAGTTTATCACATAAACAAAGGAAATAGCTCAAAGCTTAGTCAGGCATAGAACAGAAAACTCAACAATCTCTTATAATCATCATCGACATGAAATCACATGCACAGCACAGATGCTTCAAAATAGGCATGTGAAAAGCTAAACTAAGGTTAAGTGAAGGCATACTTTAAGTGATCAGAAGATAAACGATACTAATTTATTCATGCTTCAACTGAGCTCGAAACATAATCAATACAAAAAAAAAAACATGCGTAGTAATGCTAGAATATGCAAACTACGTCATTAACAAAAAGAATAAAACACAAAAAATAGCAAAGAAGGAACCTCCCCTTCATGAAGTCGGAGGTTGTGGACTAGGATCAGTGTCAATACTGGGAGATGGATGACCAAGGATAGCAGCTAGCGCTGGAGGCCATGAAGGTAAAACCGCAAAATCCAATGAAGCCCTTAAGTTGTAGATATGTTGCACGACTTCTCGAACCTGATCTCGCAGCTGGTGGTTCTCCTCTCGAAGACGACGGATCTCCGATGTAGGAGACATCCCAGTACCTTCCCTTCTTTGTAACGCATGGGCGATAATACGCCGAATATTCTTCTCTTCCACAATTGGGGCATCTCTCTTAATTTGATCCTCAGGGAGGTGTACACCTTGTCGCAAGCATAAAGAAGTGACCAAACGTGGGTGATACAGCTTACCACGTGTCCGGTGGGCACACTCATGGATACTGGTATTGATCAATTCTCCATAATTCACATCTATGCCCTTTAGCATGGCATAAACCAGCAGTGCCCTATCCTGAGTGACATGCTCATCATGCTCCGTTGGCAGAATTCTGTTTTTGACTATGTATAACCATCCTGCAGCAGCTAGGGAAACATCCTCGGGTTTTAGTCGTACCTTGCCATGAGTAGTCAAATCCCAAGTGGCAGAGGGCTTCCCAACACATTCTAGAGCCTCATCAAGCTGTTCCAGAGTCGGAGTCACTAACATCTTATTGCCCACAGCATCTCTGATATTCTCAATGTTGAAGGTGTAGTTGATCTGAGTGGCATCAAACCGTATTTCCTTCCCGCGCACTATGGCTATATGTGACTGGGGATGGACTGCAGCATAGAATTCTCTGACTAACTCCAAAGCCTCACATTGTATGGGCTGAATGAGTGGTCTCCATTCTTTGTCTCTGGCGGTCTCCCTCCAATCATCAGGCACATCTCCTAGAGTGAGATCGAATCCCAATTCTGTCATAATCTTACGGGATTTCATTAATGAAGTTCAAGTGGCTAAATTTGCCGCGTTCCATTTCGTCTCGACCTCCTCTCCCTCAGACAAGTCTAGTTCAATTGTATCAACTGGCCCAGGTGCCACTACCTTTCTTCTTAGCTTCAGCTGCTTTAGCTTTCGCAGCTCTCGTTTTAGTTCATTCACGGGCACTGTTGGCTTCTTAGCCTGAACTGCACGTCGTTTTGAACTCTTTTTCTCCCGCCTCTTGTATTGAACATTTCCCTTATCGTCTGCGTGTCCTCAAGATCTTCTTCGCTGGTAGGTCTTGAGTACTATTCTCCCCAACCTTGGATCTACCTGTATCACACCCAAGCGGGTTAACTGTATTAGAAGGAATAGTGTGAGCATCCCTTACCCCTGGTAGAGTGGCCATCGGTGTGACATACTCATCCGTTGCCAACGGAGTAGATCCAGTTGCCCCAGTAGGCAACTCTTGGTGACTACAAAATGCTCCTTCTGTAGGTGTATCCAATGGGGAAGGTTCCTGAGTATCTGTTCTCACCACTTCGTTCTCGGTATCCTCTGTTTCCGGCATATTTGAACAATGTCCTCGTGAAACCAGTAGAAAATCATCATTACCATCTTCCGGTGTAAAAATCAATGGAGATGAATAAAACTGCTCCTCGTCCCTGTTCTCCATAGATGAATCCTTAGGCGTCAGACGCCTACTACTCCCATCTTCCTAAATTTCTGGGTCTATCATCACCTCCTTGCCCTTCCTCTTTTGCCCTATCGAAACCCCGGGCTCTAGCCTATGGCTGGCTCTTCTCTTCTCTCCTCTCTCCATGCTCATCTCCTGCATCCATTAGCATATTGGTTGGGGTTGGCATCCTAGGAGGCTCTAAGGGTTTTAGTTGTCCCATGTTGAAAGTACTCGATATGTTAGGGTTCAATTGGGGTGCTTGAGGTCCTCTTTCTAGGAATGGAAGTTGAGGTGGTGGGGAAACTCTAGGTGAAATCATCCCATAATTATGTGGAGGTACCCAATGACCCATTCCATAATAAGGTGGAAGGCTAGGAAATAGAGTAGATGGGTTTGGCATTCCATAAGGATGAACACTAGCTGGAATTTGCATTTGAGACAAGGGAAAATGATAGGAAGGAACCGGGTTAAACATAAACGGTTGGTACATACCCGGATTGATCATTGGAGGAAGTTGTTGAGGATTTTCAGCCCTAAACTCACTGTTTTGAGGTATATTAAAGGTGGGTAGTTGCTGAAAATTAACATAACCATGTGGGCTCATTATAGGATGTTGTGTAGGAGCTTGGGATGGAGGACATTCATGTTTGAAGCGGGTTTCCTCCTTAACAGCAGCTAGCCTAGAATCTGAACCCATGTGGTGTTGGAAGTTCTCCAATGGTGGAAAAGGAGTGCTTGTGGCATTTGGAGCTTGAGTAGAAGAGGTAGGAAGTGAAGTATGTTGAGAAGAGGAAGCCATAGATGTAAGCAAATGCTGGAAATTTCTTCTTCTCTTTTTGGTAGCTGAAAATCGAAAACAAGGGTGATGAAGGGAGTGGGTTTTGCCGAAAAAAACAACGGGAAGAAGAGAGTTGTGTGGGTTTTGGTGGAGTTGTAGAGCTTAGGCAATGGGTCTATTTAAAGCTTTCCTCAAACTAAATCCTAAATGGAAAGGGATTGACATTTAAGTTCAACCAAGTTTCCTAAACCAAAAGGAAAAGAAAACAATTTGAATACAAAATAGGATTTGGGAAACAAAATTTGAGTTTGAAGAGAAGTTCTTAAAGCTAAATCATAGAGGATTAACGTTTGACCCAAAATAAAGCCCATGCTATCGAAAATTAAAACCCAAACCGTGAAGGAAAACGAAATTCGAACTGCTGGAAAACAGGGCAGGCGCCAGGCGCCTGCGTGATTTATTTTCGCAAAGGGCAGGCGCCAGGCGCCTGCGTAATTCTTCTCAATGTTTTTTTTTTTTTTTTTTCATTCTTTCTTTTTGTTTTTCAACGTTTTCAAAAACATTCTCTTAATAAGAAAAACTTTATAATGAAACAAAGAGAAAATACAAGATACAAAGACTTCCTTCCTTTACTTTTGTTCTTTCAAAAACGGATAAGAAGGAAAAAAAAAAAACATTTTTCGCAAAAATTTATTGACCTGAAAGTTGAATAGAGGTTTTTCCTCTATCCACTGGTTCTCCAAAATACGGCTTAAGTCTCTGCCCATTTACTTTAAAAACATTTCCCTTAGAGTCAACTAGATCCACTGCCCCATATGGGTAGACTTTAAAATTTGAAAGGGACCAGACATCTAGACTTAAGCTTTCCAGGGAAAAGTTTCAACCTAAAGTTGAATAACAGAACCAGATCACCTTCTTGAAGATTGTTCGGCCGAAGACGCCTATCATGCCACTGTTTAGTTTTTCCTTAAACAACTTAGCATTCTCATAAGAAAAGTGCCTGTGTTCTTCTAATTCCAACAATTGTAACTTCCTCGCTTCACCTGCAGCCAACAAATAAAAATTTAATTTCTTAGTTGCCCAAAATGCTTTATATTCTAGCTCAAGAGGCAAATGACATGCTTTTCCAAAGATTAGCCTATAGGGAGACATGCCGAGGGGAGTCTTAAATGCTGTCCTATATGCCCAAAGTGAATCATCAAGCTTAAAAGACCAATCCCTACGGTTAAGATTTACAGTTTTTTCTAAAATGTTTTTTATCTCCCTATTAGATATTTCGGCTAACCATTCGACTGAGGATGATATGCTGTTGCAACCCTATGACGCACATTGTATTTAGTCAGCAACTTTTGCATAGACCTATTCACAAAATGAGCCCCCCCATCGCTTATCAGACAACGCGGGGTTCCATAACGCGTAAAAATGTGCTTTTGCAGAAAACGAATAACAACTTTGGAATCATTGGTAGCAGTTGCAATGGCTTCTATCCATTTCGAAAACATAATCTACTGCTAACAATATAAAGCTTACCATTAGAAGATGGAAATGGACCCATAAAATCTATACCCCACACATCAAATATTTCAATCTCCAGGATCGGGGTTTGAGGCATTTCGTGGCGTTTAGATATATTACCTGTCCGTTGGCATTTGTCACAAACCTGGGCAAACTTATGTGCATCTTTGAACAGAGTGGGCCAAAGAACCCACTTTGCAAAACTTTGGCTGCGGTTTTGTGTCCTGCAAAATGTCCTCCATATGGAGACATATGACAAGCGTCTAATATCGCCTCGTGCTCTTCTTCTGCGACACACCTGCGTAAGATATTGTCAGGTCCTAGCTTATATAAAAAGGCTCATCCCAACGATAACATCGAACTTCATTTAGAAATTTCTTTACCTGTTGCTTGTTGAACTCATAAGGAACTATTCGACTTACCAAATAATTTGCTATATCGGCATACCACGGAACTGAATCAACTCGCAAGAGTTGCTCGTCAATAAACTGTTCACGTATAACAGTTCCATCATCACAGAGCGGGGATTCCAATCTAGACAGGTGATCAGCAACTTGGTTTTCAGTACCCTTCCTGTCCCTAACTTCAATATCAAACTCTTGAAGTAACAAAATCCACCGTATCAAACGTGGTTTAGCATCTTTTTTAGCAAATAAATATTTTAAAGCAGAATGGTCAGTAAAAACAGTGAAGAGTAAACACCGTTCTCTTCCTGTTTTAGGTTTGGTATCATCTGTAGAAGAGTAAGTTAATGCCCACAATTCATGACACCTCCATCACCAAAGAAAGAGTTCTCCTCCTGTTCTGCATTATAGAAGGGCTTAGCATCGATGTGGGGCAGCTTATTGAGAAGGAAATTTCAGGGGTAGAGAATAAAAAGTAGGGCAACCTATTTTTCTCGAATCTGATCACTGAGCTGTGCATCCTATCAGCGGTCAAGATGGAAGACACATATCAAACACTGAAGGACAAAGGGGTGATCAATGAAGCTACAATTGAGAGGTCGAAGGACATAGACCACAACAAGCGAGGAGGGAATATAGTTGTTGCGCTGAAAGAAGCCTCTCACACACAAACCAACCTATTGCAGTACTCAGCTCCATTATAGGAGTAGTAGTAGCCATAGAGCGAAGGCAACATGCCAATTTGAGCTACGCCAAGGAGAGAGACATCGTGATTCAGAAAGCCCTTATGCGCAATTTCTCTTGCACATTTCCGCCTTTCCCAAAATTCTCAGTGGACAAGTTTGTTGTTGAGTAAGAAGAGGATGATGGAGCATCTTAACCCACGGGCGACTCCAGTGAAGAAGAAGAATACTAATAGGGGAGTTGATTTCCCCTGCTTGATAAAATTTTAATTATGTCTGTCAATTTTACCTTTCCGTATTTTCAATTATGTTAGTTGAGTTTCTGTTTGATGCATTTTAAATGTTTTCTTTAGTGCATTGTTAGATAATAGTTCTAGGAGTTTTTTCATTCTTATAAGATTTTCGTCTGCTTGTTGAATGTTAAACACGGAATGAAAAGGATAGGCAGCTGGAGTTGTTTAGCTTATGAATGTCTAACTGTTTCGATTTTCTATCTAAAATGGCTGAGCTGTGGAAATCTAAAGGATGATTGCTCTTGTGCTATTCATAAAAGGATAAATCTAGTTGTTGCCCTCTCTCTCAGGAATCTCAACCGTTTTCCACCTAAAATGGAGGGGAGTTTCAACCAACCTAGGGTGCTATAAAAGGAAGCCATCCCTCCATCAGCAAATCTCCCTTCCAACCTTCATTTCATCTTCTTTTAGATGCTCTCTATTTTTATAAACACAATTTTAGGGTTTATGTTCATGTTCTAGTTGTTCATTTCTTGGTTTTTCACGCTTTTACCTTTCGTATTGCTTTTAATTCGAGTTCTTACTTCTGTTCTTTGTTCATTCTGTTATTTTAAAGTTCGTTAGCGAGTTTCAACTCCCCTCATGCTCGAGAGAGACAAGGGTCAAACTAGAACTCATTGTACGGCTTATTTAGTCATTTAAATTCAATGAAAAATACTTTCTTTTATGTTTTCGTGCATCTACTTTCATTTAATAATGTTCGAAATTAGTTATCAACCTTCTTGGGAAATGCCTTAGTCAAATGATTTGGTTTTCAATACGCTCATGATTTTGGCCAGATTGCGCCTGCCACTTTTTGGGTTGGTTTCTAAAAACTTCTCTTTACGTCTTTTTTCCATTTGGCCAGTGCGAACTTGATTTATACACCAAAGCCCAACCTTGGGAAAGCTGAGTTGGGTAAAATAATAGGAAACCAATATGGGATGAGACCTAGGATAAGCGCATAAAACATGGTCCTAGGCATAGGCTCTCGAATCCATAATGCAAATGAGTTGGTCGATATTCTCTAGGATTGTAATCATACATAGGAATATGATTGTAGGTTACCCTAGTCTCTGTAGCAACCAAAAGCGGTAGTGAAAGAGTATAACTCAAATCCCAAGAAAAGTCTGGAATTGCACCTGGTGCATTTTCCCAACATAGTGTGTTTTCCATGTTTTGCATCAAAACTAAGGTAGGAGACAAGGAGGTTTAGTTTCATTAAATTGCTTGTTAGTTAAAACCCCAAACGACAACATTTCATCACATTTTTCTTCCTAAATCACAATTGCATATTTGAACCATTTCACTGCATTACTTAATTTTGAAAAGCAACAAGTCCCTGAGGATTCGACCTTGGATTAGTTCCGAGTATTACTTATGACCGTGTGCACTTCCACGAGTCTCTAATCTTTTTAAAGGTAGAGAAAGTGCCAACAAGTTTTTGTGAACGGTGTGTGTCTTTTTGTTTTAAGAAAGAAAATGCATTTTATGTTTTAGAAAAATAGTCAACAAAGGAAATGCAAGCAATAAAAGAGTCTTATGCAAAAAGGGTCATATGCAAGAAAATTTTTTCGAAAGAAAGAGTATGAAAAATAGTCCAAAAGAAGAAAAGCAAGTAAAAAAAATGTAATGAGTGAAAATAAGAGTGGGGGAAAGAAAAATAAAAGTGAGAGTAAGAAAAGAGTGGTAAGAAACATGAGAGGACAGAAAACACACTTACTTTTTCACGAGTCCCACTATAGACATTCAGTTTCTTTAAATGGGTGGCGTTAGCATCTTGGAGGGTGGTAGCCTACATATTAAGGTGACTTCGTGAAAACCATTGTCGACATCATTTTATGCTGGGTTCTACCTAACGAGTTTCTATGAGTGGATGTGGTTTGAAACCGACGTTAGTGTGTTGAAAACCTCAGGGGCTAGTAGCCGGTCCACTTGATGTTAAAACTTTTTGAATCAAAACGAAGTGTGCATATTCCATGATTTTGTAAAAGAGTTTTGTGTTTTAGAAAAGAAGAAGATTTAGAATCGTTTTTATTTTCGAAACAAACGATGGGTTTATGGTTTGTTGGCTTGAGAGTAAAGTTAGGACGTTTAGCCTGTGGAGCGTTTCCTGTGACTTATATGATTCATTTACTTAGAACATTTGGATTGTTGATCATTCATATTTCTAGCATGTTGATCGTTTTACATTTGTTGTTGTTGTTTTTGCTTGAGGACAAGCAAATGGCTAAGTTTAGGGGTGTGTTAGGGTTGACTTTTTACTCCAGAAATATGTGTCGGTAGCCCTGTTTGACCATGTTTTTTTATCCCTTTCCCATTATTATTTGCCAAAAAGGACCACATATTCTTAAAGTAGAACATGCATAGATTATTTCTACATAAAATTCAAACTATGGTACTTTAGGAATAATATGAGATAAATGCGGTCAAAGTTGGAAGAAAACAATAGAATTCTGTTTTTTCAGAATTGCGCCCGGCGCATTTTTGGTGGGCAATTTGTCAAAACGCACATTTTGATTAATGAATGGCAAAGAAGACATTTTCCACATGTTCAAAACCGTGAGTCCATGTCCAAGTGAGGTGGTTAGGTGAATCTTAACCCTTTTCCACCTAAAATGAAGGGGAGTTTCAACCAACTTATGGTGCTATAAAAGAAAGCCATCCATCCCTCAGCAAATCATCCCTTCCAAGTTTCATTTCATCTTTTTTTAGATGCTCTCTAGTTGTAGAACACGTTTTTAGGGTTTATGTTCATGTTATAGTTGTTCATTTCTTCATTTTTCACAGTTTTACTTTTCGTATTGCTTTTAATTCGAGTTCTTACTTCCGTTCTTTGTTCATTATGTTATTTTAAAGTTCTTTAGCGAGTTTCAACTCCCATCACGCTCAAAAGAGAAGAGGGTCAAGCTAGAACTCCTTGTACGGCTTATTTATTCATTTAAATTCAATGAAAAATACTTTCTTTATGTTTCTGTGCATTTACTTTCATTTAATTATGTTCTGAATTAGTTATCAATCTCCTTCTGGAATGCCTTAGTCAAATGATTTGATTTTCAACACGCTCGTGATTTTTGCCAGATTGCGCCTGCCACTTTTTTGGGTTGGTTTCTAAAAATTTCTCTTTGCGTCTTTTTTCCATTTGGCCAGTGGGAACTTGATTTATACACCAAAGCCCAACCTTGGGAAAGGTTTGTTAGGTTAAATAATAGGAAACCAATATGGGATTGTGACTTAGGAATAAGCGCATAAAACATGGTCCTAGGCATAGGCTCTCTGACCCATAATGCAAATGAGTTGGTAGATATTCTCTAGGATTGTAATCACACATAAGAATGTGATTGTAGGTTACCCTAGCCTCTACAGCAACCAAAAGCGTTAGTGAAAGAGTGGAACTCAAATCCCAAGAAAAGTCTGGAATTGCACTTGGTGCATTTTTCCAACATAGTGTGTTTTCCATGTTTTGCAAAACAAGGCTCAAATCCCAAGACAAGGAGGTTGAGTTTCATTAGATTGCTTGTTAGTTAAAACCCCAAACAACAACATTTCACCACTATTTTCTTCCTAAATCACAATTGCATATTTGAACTATTTCACTGCATTACTTGATTTTGAAAAACAACAAGTTCCTGAGGATTCGACCTTGGATTACTTCCGAGTATTACTTGTGACCGTGTGTGCTTGCACGAGTCTCTAATCTTTTTAAAGGTAGAGAAAGTCCCAACAAGTTTTTGGTGTCGTTGCCGGGGACTTAAGTTTTCAAATCACATTCTTATCTAGTGAATTGTTTCATTGTGTGATTGTTGCATACCTCTGTCATTGGACTTAATTGTTATATCTACCTTTATGGGAGTTGTGTATGAGCACAGGGTCTAGATGGTTGACTTTTCATCCAGAGATTGAAAAAACTCTTAAAGGGATAAGGCGTGAGCAGAGGTTGAGAAAAGATCGTGAGAATAAAAAAGAGAAAGAAGTTGAAGAAGAAGAGACCATCGAGATGAATAGAAATCCACAAGATCCTCCACCTCCACAAAATCCACCTGTGAATGGAGATATGGCAGGAGAAATTCCCAATCCGATCCTTTTAGCATATAATCGAGATGTAGCCATGCAGAATTATGTCTCTCATGCGTTCCACAACCTAAATTCAGGGATAAATAATCTTTTACCCCAAGCCGCACAGTTCGAGCTCAAGCCAGTCCTGTTTCAGATGTTATAGACGATGGGCTAGTTCGGAGGATTGACTAACGAAGATCCTTACTCCCATCTCAAATCCTTTATTGAAATAGCTAATGCATTTCAACTTCCTGGTGTCTCTGAGGATGCACTAAGATTAAAAATGTTTCCTTTTTCTCTATGGGATGGTGCAAAGACTTGGCTAAACGCGTTAGAACCAAATTCTATCAACACATGGGCAGAACTGACGGAGAATTTTTGGCAATGTACCACACTTTGACCAGGAACGCAGACCTTCAAGAAGACATTGTGTCTTTTAGACAGAAGGAGAACGAAGTAGTTCAAGAAGCTTGGGAGCGTTTTAAGAAGTTACTTAGATGATGCTCGAGCCATGAATTGTCCGCATGTGTGCAGATTGAACAATTCTATAGAGGATTGGATCGTTCATGAAGGATGATGTTGAACACCGCAGCCAATTGCTCGTTGTTATAAAAGTCAGTAAATAAGGTCGTTGATATCTCGAATAAGATGATGGACATTAATGACCAAGACGAGATAGGAAGGTCATTACCAAAGAAGCAAGTATCAGCCGGAGTATTTGAGTTAGACACAGTAGCTTCAATGCAAGCCCAAATGGCGGCTATGAACAAGATGTACAAGCAGTTGACAATGGAGAAGGAAACCAAAACCGCCATTTCGGCGATACCTGAACCCTCTCATATTTTATAAATTTTGGATATATCTTGTGTCTATTGTGGTGATAACCACTTGTATGAGAACTATCCAGCTAATCCAACGTCTATTTTCTATGTAAGTCAAGGTGCCCAGCGGAATTTGAACCCGTATTCAAACACTTACAACCCTGGATGGAGGCACCATCCAAACTTTTCCTAGAGTAACCAAGGAGTAGCTAGTAGCAGTGCGCAAGCACCCGCTCAACAATACAAGCAAAACTACACTCCTCTTGGTTTTCCAACTCAACCGGCGTCACAGCCTCAACAATACAATCGGCAAATAGGTCAAAATACTACTCAACAAAGTGGCAGCAATGCAAGTTTGGAGGCAATGATGAAAGAGTTCATGACAAGAACTGATGCTGCGATAGGAAGCTTGAAGATGCAAGTGGGGCAGGTTGCAAATGACCAGAAATCTAGACCCCAAGGTACATTGCCTGGACACACAGAAAACCCGAAGCGAGATCGTGAGGGAAAGGAGCACTGTAAGACGGTTATCACGAGAAGCAGATTAAGTTATGATGGACCCTCACTTCCAAATGAAGGAACTGATTTAGTTACACCTGTTCCTGCATCCACCTCCAATCCACAACAAGAAGAGAAAGCAGAACCCGTAAGTTCAGAAGAAAAAGGTAACAAGGCGGAAAAAGGTAAGCAAGTAGTGCCCAGCACTACTCCACAAGTAGGTAATATTAAGATTCCTCCACCGTTCCCCGAAATGCTAGTTAAAAAGAATCAAGATAGTAATTTTAAGAAGTTATTTGAGATTCTAAAATAGTTGCATATAAATTTACCTCTCATAGATGCTTTAGAATAAATGCGTAACTACAATAACTTTTTAAAAGACATCATATATAGGCGTAAGAAGTCATGTGAGCATGAGACGGTAGATATGACAAAGTGTAGTAGCGATGCTCTAGGGAATCTATTGCCTGTTAAATGTAAGGACCCAAGTAGTTTTACTATTCCTTGCTCAGTATGAGGTAAGAACCTAGGAAGAGCATTGCGTGAGTTAGAAGCAAGCATTAATCTTATGCCTCTTTCTGTCTTTAAAGAGTTAAATATAGGAGAAGCTCGTCCCACTACTGTCACTTTACAACTAGCTGATAGATCCATAAAGAAACCGGAAGAAAAAAATAGAAGATGAGCTTGTTAAAGTTGATAAGTTTATTTTTCCCGCCAATTTCATAATGTTGGACTATGAAGCAGATCTTAAGGTGCCGATCATTCTTGGGAGGCCATTTTTAGCAACTGGAGATACGGTTTTCAATGTTAGGAAATGAGAGATCATGATGAAGGTCAATGATGAGCAGGTAACCTTCAATGTCCTCGATGCGATGCGTCTCCCGGATGAAGTCGAGGAGTGCTCTACAATAGGGGCAATCATGGAGGAACTCCAGAAAATGATGGTGGAAGACTTAGAAGTAGATTTGGAGGCCGCGGAAAAAGAATCCAAAATTGCGTCTGTCACAATTTTGCCCTAATTTGAGCGTTTTGAGTTTTTGCAGCAGACAATAGAGGATTTCAAGACCTTGCAACCTTCCATCATTGAACCTCCAGAATTGGAAAAGAAACCCCTACCTTATTATTTAAAATATGCTTATTTGGGTTTAAATGATATTTTGCCCGTTATCATTTCTTCATATTTGTCTAATGAACATGAATATTTGCTTTTGCAGGTTCTATCGAAGTACAAGACGGCTATTGGATGGACCATAGCGGACATAAGAGGAATTAGCCCTACATTTTGCATGCACAAAATCATCCTAGAGGAAGAAGCCACCAATTCTATCGAGTGCCAAAGGAGGCTTAACTTGAAAATGAAAGAGGTGGTAAAAAAGGAAATCATAAAAATGGAAAGTGAAAGTCATTTCATTTAGTACAAGATCGCTTCACACCTCGCGGTGCTTACTCCTCTCGCCAAATGATTAGATGCTGGAATGATCTACCCCATCTCGGATAGCAGCTGGGTTAGCTCGGTTCAATGCGTTCCCAAGAAGGTTGGTATGATGGTGATTACAAACGACGACAACGAGTTGATCCCAACTATAACGATGACTGGTTTAAGAGTGTGTATGGACTACTATCAGTTAAACAAGGTAACTCGAAAAGACCATTTTCCATTACCCGTTATTGACCAAATGTTTTATCGTCTTGTAGGGAAAGAATGCTATTGTTTCCTCGATGGGTATTTTGGTTACAACCAGATTATTATAGCTCCTGAGGACCAAGAAAAGACCACGTTCACGTGTCCCTATGGGACATTTGCACTTTCGAGGATGTTGTTCGGTCTTTGTAACGCTCTTGTTACCTTCCAGAGATGCATAACAACTATTTTTTCAGACATGATAGAAAGCACGGTAGAAATTTTCATGGATGATTTTTATGTGTTTGGTAAGTCGTTTGATGTTTGTTTAGAGAACTTAGAGAAGGTTTTAAAAAGGTGAGAAGAAACTAACCTTGTGCTTAAGTGGGAGAAGTGCCATTTTATGGTACGTGAAGGTATAATCTTAGGTCACAAAATTTTAGAAAAAAGAATTGAGGTCGATAGGGCTAAAATAGATGTTATTGCTAAACTACCCCCTCCTACAACTGTAAAAGGTGTTAGAAGTTTCTTAGGACACGCGGGTTTCTACCGCCGTTTTATAAAAGATTTTGCGAAAATTTCTAAGCCCTTGTGTTAGTTGTTGGCAGTGTATCGACCCTTTGTTTTTTATGAACATTGTTTGAAAGCTTTTGAGAAACTTAAGAATGCACTTAGCTCAGCACCTATCATAATTGAACCAGATTGAAACTTGCCATTTGAACTAATGTGTGATGCAAGTGATTTTGCTGTAGGTCTGATGTTGGGTCAACGAAAAGGTAAAATTCTTCATCGTGTTTATTATGCAAATAAAACCTTGAATAGTAGTCAGTTGAACTATACTGTGACTAAGAAAGAACTTTTGGCTGTTCTTTTCGCATTTGATAAGTTTCGTTCCATTTGATTGGGACTAAAGTGACAGTGCTTATCGATCATTCTGTACTTAAATACTTGTTTGCTAAAAAAGAAGCTAAGCCTAGGTTGATTAGATGGATCTTGTTGCTCCCAGAGTTTGACTTAGAGATAAAAGATAGAAAAGGAAAAGAAAACCAAGTAGCGGATCATCTATCTAGGCTCGAGTCTTCTTTGCAGCATGATAGTTGTGAGATTAAAGAGCATTTTGTGGATGAGTATCTTTTAGCTATTTCTGAAGTCCCTTGGTATGCTGACTATGCGAACTATCTAGTGAGCAAAATAATTCCTAATGATTTGAGTAAGCATGAGATAAAAACGTTCTTTCATGATGTTAGGTTTCATAGATGGGATGAACCTTTCTTGTTTAAACTAGGACCTGACAATATTCTTCGTAGGTGTGTTGCTGAGCATGAACAGAAGGAGATTCTAGAAGCATGCTACAAATCACCATCTGGTGGGCGTTTTGCTGGACATAAGACTGCAGCAA
Source organism: Momordica charantia (assembly GCF_013281855.1). Taxonomy (NCBI): domain Eukaryota; kingdom Viridiplantae; phylum Streptophyta; class Magnoliopsida; order Cucurbitales; family Cucurbitaceae; genus Momordica; species Momordica charantia. Next base: position 5,804,038 of record NW_028275157.1, on the reverse strand, counting down.
AGGTCCTCTAAAGTGGTTTCTTTTGGTCGTCTCTATTTCGAGATGCTCATATATTCGCTGAAAGATGTGACCGCTGTCAAAGATCAGGTAACTTGACAAGGAAGCATGAGATGCCCTTAAACTCAATATTGGAAGTTGAACTTTTCGATGTTTGGGGCATTGACTTCATTGGTTCGTTCCCACCTTCATTCTGTAAGAATTACATTCGCTTGGCTGTTGATTATGTCTCGAAATGGGTTGAGGCTTTGGCCACCCCTACTAACGATGCCAAGGTAGTTTCTCTCTTCTTGCAAAAGTTTATTTTCACTAGATATGGTACACCTAGATGCTTGTTAGTGATGAGGGTACACACTTTTTGAATAGGGCAGTAAGTAATTTGCTTAAAAAGTATAACATTCACCATAAGATTGCTAATGCATATCACCCACAAACTAATGGACTAGCGGAGGTATCAAATAGGGCAATAAAGTCTATTTTAGAGAAGTATGTGAATGTAAATAGGAAGGACTAGGCTATTAAACTTGATGATGCTTTGTGGGCATATAGAACTGCTTATAAAACTCCATTAGGCATGTCCCTATATCGCATTGTTTTTGGTAAAGCATGTCATCTTCTGTTAGAATTAGAATATATAGAGCATATTAGGCTACGCGGAAACTGAATTTTGATTATGGACTGCAGGTGAAGCGAGATTGCTCCAGTTACATGAGTTGGATGAATTTCGTCAGTTTTCTTATGAAAATGCCAAGATGTACAAAGAACAAACTAAGAAGTGGCATGATAAAAATATAATGGACAAGAATTTAGAACTTGGAAACTTAGTTTTGCTTTTTAACTCTATATTAAAGTTTTTTCCAGGTAAGCTTAACTCTAGATGGTCAGGACCATTCGTAGTTGAACATGTTTATCCACATGGAGCGGTGGATTTAAAGGGTTCCAAAGGTAATATCTTTAAGGTAAATGGGCATCGGGTCAAGAAATATTATGACGAGTATATTGACAGAGGTAAAACATCTGTAATACTGAAAGACCCATGAGAATACAGTGGAAACAGTCTCTCGGACAGTTTGGGGGGCATTTTTATGTAAAATATTTTTTTGTCTTCTTTTTTCGAAATTTTTACATTTTCTTTAAGTCTTTTTTGTGTAGATTCCAACTCTAAATTTTGTTTTTGCATTTGAATTTTGCAGGATCAAGATCCGACCCTCGTCAAAATTGCGCCATGCGCAATTAAAGAGACAAAATCGATTTTTTTTTAGCTATGGTTAGGGCTTTCGTGGGCTTTATGGGGGTTATGTTTAAATGGGCTTTAGGTTGTTTTTAAATCAAAAGAAGGCCCAATTTTAAACCCAATTTTGTTTTTAATATGTTTTAAAACATAAAACAAAAGGGAGGTTTGGAAAACACCCCATTCACGATTTTTAACAAAAATTTTCTCACTTGTTTTCAAATCCTCTCAAGAAATCTCAAAGAATCTCAAAGTCTCTCTCATCTTTTCGGCACCTTCAGTGTTTATTGGAGGGATTTTTGTTGTCGATCGTGAAGCAAACTCAAGAACCATGGAAGGTTCATCTTCTTCCAAGCCGCACGACAAAGAGAAAGAAAAGAAGAGTGTTGTTGCCTCCATCAACTAAACCGGGTATGATTCCTCTTGAACCTCCTAGGATTTCTCATGAAAAATTAGTTTTTGATCCTAGGGAACAAAGAAGAAAATATGAGGAAGCTATAAGAATGAACCCTAGGAGAAATTTATCCATAGGTAATACAAATTTTGAAAAAATCAATATGGAATCTCATGATGCAAGGGTTAATAAAGAAGGTTCTAGTGAGAAGAAATTAGGAGGCGTTAGTAAAGTCTATCTTCGAAAAAATCAATCTTTAGAGAAAAAAGGTGTTGTTTTAGATGAAGAAATAGCTAGACTTCAAGAGAGAGCGGAGATGTTCAGTAAAAATAACGAAATTAGGGATAAAGAGAATGAGAGGGTTTATGCGAAAATTGAGGAACTAAACATAAAATGGCAAGAATTTATGGAAAACTCAAAGAAAGTGAGTGAGGAGATTCAACTTGAGTTAAATAGCATGAGTATACGTCTTAGGATAAATCTTTCTCAAGATAACCCCGTTTTCGAGTCTTTAGAACTGTCTATCCCTCCCCTTCTTTCCACTACTGTTGCTGTGCATGTTGAAGGTCAAGAAAAGGTTAGTGGAAACTCAGAACATGACACGGAGCCCTTGGAGCATTCAGATTCGGCCACGGTCGAAATTCAATGCCAAATTGAGCTTGACGCAATTATGGATGAGACTCCATCGGCCACTCTACAAGGTATTTTGTCTTCATCTTTTCCAGATCCTATCTTGACTAGAAAGCCCCTAGTTTTTTATGATTTAGAAAAGGAAAGGACAATGCCGAAAATTGCCAAAATTTTGGTGGCATTTAATGAAGCAAGGGGAGAAGATCCATTGGTGGATGATGGAAACAATGGGGCAGCACAAGGACAATTTAATGTTGATGGAGAGGATGAAGATCTTGGAGAATTACCCCAAGAAGTGCATGGAGATGAGTTTGAGGACGAAGAAGAAAATGACGATATCTCTCAATATGAAGTGAGAGTACGAACTCCGTTGCACGAATCTCAGCAAGATGATGAGAAGCCCGTTGTACAAGAGCAAGAAGGAATATTCGGTACTGTGGATGTCCCTAGTGAGGCCATGGAGGAATCATCTTCTTCTTCTTCACGAGGTAAGACCCCTTCTTTGTCGAGTTTGAATGTTTCTGACCCAAACTTTGTTGCTACTACAGAGACATCAGACGAGGAGGTGAGCTTGGCCGAAGTGGTGAAGAAAACACAAAAGAAGAAAAAAGTGGCAGAAATTGCGCTTGGCGCAATTTCTAGGCTTAGGACCCGAGCCGCTGTAGCACATTTGGCTGCCCAAAAAGAAGCCAAGGCTGGTCCATCTAAACAAGCTGAGAGGGCTAGGGTGCAAAGAGGGGCAGAAGAGCCACTTGAGGAGGCCAACGAAGAGGAGCCCGATTCTACCGAAAAAAACCATCAAGAGTAAAAATGGTGGGATTAGAGGTGAGGAGGCCCACCTTCACAACACGTGATATCCTCCTTGATAGAGGTTTTGATAAGGCCCAAGAGCCGGTACCGGAATATGTTAGGAGGAGGCTTGTGGAGAATGGTTGGGAGTCGTTGTTTGGCCCAACTACGCGTGTATCTGATGCCTTGGTTAAAGAGTTTTACCTGCATCAACCCAAACCGAGGGGATGTAGTGAGTGTACGAGGAAAAGTGGTAAAATTCTCGCCTTCCATTATTAATACTCACTATGGTTTGTTGGATGTTTTTAATGCCATAGATAATGAGATTTTGGTGCATCTATCAGACGACCAAGTGGAGGAGGCGGTAGGCTTATTTGTAGACGACACAAGACATGGACCGTCTCAACCACGGGGAAGCTTTCCTTAAAGCCCCTTGACAGTAATGAGCAAGCTACAGTTTGGATGTATGTGGTGAAGAACCGGTTCATACCCACTTCTCACGATTCCACCATTAAGCGCAATTGGGCGATAATGGTTTACATTCTCATGAAGAGCATTGAATTCAACTTTGGGGAGCTCATAAGGAACGAGATACGGAGTTGCTCCGAGAAAATGGAAGGTCCTCTTGTTTTTCCTGGACTAATAACTGAGTTATGCTTGCAGGCAGGAGTGGAGGCCGATGATGCCGATGCTGTGATGCCCAAGAAGCCGTTCACATCCCTAAGAAGAGTTCGAGGGTACTCCATGGTACGAGGGAAGATTCTCCCATTACCACTGCGGATCCCAAGACCAGAGGGGTAGTGACTACGGAACAGTATGATGAGCTTAAGCACATGTACGAGCTTCTTTTGGTTACTCAATGTGCCACATGTGCTTTCCTCAAGAAGATATACGGTGATGAAGCACCTTCTTTCCCCGATGAGCTTGCGGCCAACTTACCATATTCTTCCCGTCTTCCTACCGATTCCACCGAGATGAGTTTTTCGATGATGAATAGGGAAGTATCTTCCTCTCTTTTTTTTTTTATATTTGGATCTTGATTTTGTATGTTAGGTTGTTTAGTTTAGGTTGTTTAGATTAGTTTACATATTAGTTTGTGTAGGTTGTTTTTGTTCTTTTAGTCTGCATGATAGGTTGTTTAAGCTTAGTTTTTATTTTAGGTTAGTTGTTGGGATGTTATGCTGTTAGGAAGGTATATACCTTTTGTTTTTGTATATGTTTAAAGTTCAAGCTTGCATGCTTTCTTGTTCTAGTTGCTAGCTTATCTTTAGCTTCTTCAATGCATCTTTTCTAAACTCTCAACATGTTCATCTTTTTAATGAAATGATTTCCTTTGTTCTTTGTTTTTGTATCATGTCGATGAGGATTCTTAAGGGCGTGAATAAGTTAGATTTCCTAGTTTTATGATCAAGTCATGAGTCATTTTCCATTCTTTTTGTTTTGGTTATAAAATTGTGTTATGCTTCTTTTTGTTTTGAAACCTTAACTTTTTCATTGCTTTGGAAGTCCTTGTCCTTTTTGTGCCAAAATTTGCATCTCTCAAAATTTCTTTCCCCAGTGAGGACACTGCTTCCCTTCAGTTTGGGGGGGACGGTGTGTGTCTTTTTGTTTTAAGCAAGAAAATGCATTTTATGTTTTGAAAAAAGAATCAAGAAAGAAAATACAAGCAATAAAAGAGTCATATGCAAGAAAATTTTTTTGGAAGAAATAGTATGAAAAAGATTCCAAAAGAAGAAAAGCAAGTAAAAAATGTGTCGTGACTAAAAATAAGAGTGGGGGAAAGAAAAATATAAGTGAGAGTAAGAAAAGAGTAGAAAGAAACATGAGAGGAAAGAAAACGCACTTAATTTTTTACGAGTCCCATTATAGACATTCATTGTTATTAAATAGGTGACGTTAGCATCTTGGAGGGTGGTAGCCTACATATTAAGGTGACTTCGTGAAAACCATTGTCGACATCATTTTATGCCGGGTTGCTACCTATAAATTTTCTATGAGTGGCTGTGGTTTGAAACCAATGTTAGTGTGTTGAAAACCTCAAGGGCTAGTAGCTGGTCCACGTGATGTTAAAATATTTGAATCAAAACAGAAGTGTGCATATTCCATGGTTTTGTAAAAGAGTTTTGTGTTTTAGAAAAGAAGAGGATTTAGAATCGTTTTTATTTCCAAAACAAAGGATGGTTTATGGTTTGTTGGCTTAAGGTTAAAGTTAGAACATTTAGCTTGTGGAGCCTTTCCTGAGACTTATATGGTTCATGAACTTAAAACATTTGGATAGTTGATCATTCATACTTCTAGCATGCTGATTGTTTCAGATTTGTTGTCGTTGTTTTTGCTTGAGGACAAGCAAATAGCTAAGTTTAAAGGGTGTGTTAGGGTTGACTTTGTACTGCTAAAACATGTGTCGGTAGCCCTGTTTGACCATGTTTTTGACCCATTTCCCATTATTATTTGCCAAAAAGAACCACATATTCTTAAAGTAGAACATCCATAGATTATTTCTCCATAAAATTCAAACTATGGTACTTTAGAAAAAATATGAGATAAATGTGGTCAAAGTTGGAAGAAAATAACAGAATTCTGTTTTTGCAGAATTGCGCCCGGCGCATTTTTTGAGGGCAATTTGTAAAAACGCACATTTTGATCAATGAAAGGCAACGAGGACATTTCCCACATGTTCAAAACCGTGAGTCCAAGTCCACGGGAGGTGGTTAGGTGAATCTCAACCCTTTTCCACCTAAAATGGAGGGGAGTTTCAACCAACCTATGGTGCTATAAAAGAAAGTCATACATCCCTCAGAAAATTATCTCTTCCAAGCTTCATTTCATCTTCTTTTAGATATTCTCTAATTGTGGAACACGTTTTTAAGGTTTATGTTCATGTTCTAGTTGTTCATTTCCTCGTTTTTCACGCTTTTACTTTTCGTATTGCTTTTAATTCGAGTTCTTACTTCCGTTCTTTGTTCATTATGTTATATTAAAGTTCTTTAGCGAGTTTCAACTCCCCTCACGCTCGAGAGAGAGGAGGGTCAAGCTAGAACTTCTTGTACGACTTATTTATTCATTTAAATTCAATAAAAAATTCTTTCTTTATGTTTCTGTGCATTTACTTTAATTTAATTATGTTCAAAATTAGTTATCAACCTCCTTGTTGTGCCTTAGTCAAATAATTTGATTTTCAACATGCTCGAGATTTTGGCCAAATTACGCCTGGCACTTTTTTGGGTTGGTTTCTAAAAACTTCTCTTTACGTCTTTTTTCCCTTTGGCCAATGGGATCTTGATTTATACACCAAAGCCCAACCTTGGGAAAGGTGAGTTAGGTAAAATAATATGAAACCAATATGAGATGTGACTTAGGAATAAGCGCATAAAACATAGTCCTAGGCATAGGCCCTCTGACCCATAATGCATATGAGTTGGTAGATATTCTCTAGGATTGTAATCGCACATAGGAATGTGATTGTAGGTTACCCTAGCCTCTGCAGCAACGAAAGGCGGTAGTGAAAGAGTAGAACTCAAATTCCAAGAAAAGTCAGGAATTGCGTCTGATGCATTTTTCCAACATAGTGTGTTTTCCATGTTTTGCATCAAACCAAGGTAGGAGACAAGGAGGTGTAGTTTCATTAAATTGCTTGTTAGTTAAAACCCCAAACAACAACATTTCACCACTATTTTCTTCCTAAATCACAATTGCATATTTGAATCATTTCACTGCATTACTTGATTTTGAAAAGCAAGAAGTCCCTGAGGATTCGACATTGGATTACTTGTGACTGTGTTCGCTTGCACGAGTCTCTAATCTTTTTAAAGGTATAGAAAGTCCCAACATTTCCTTGATAAGCAAGCTACTTGTGCGTGACCCTTCAGATAAGGGCTACTTATTGGGTACCGTGGTTGTACTCATCCCTCTTTGTTACCCCTTCAGTTTTGCAGGTATCGAGCTAACTCTTGGAATGGTGATGGCAAGGAGGAGACTTGACTAGAGAGACCATTTAGCACTGCGTTGTTAAGTTTCAATTCGAATAGGATAGTTATAGTCGTTTATTTGTAGCTTGTGTCTATTATTAGATTAATAAATTGTTTTGTTAAGTTCCTTATTTAGGGGATGTTTTAGGATTGATAGTTCGTTATTCTCGAGAACATTAATTTTGTTTAGCTACTTGAACTGTGGTGATGTAATCTGTTGAGGATATTTATCAATATAATACCTTTGTTCAAGCTAAACTTGAATTAGCTTTTGCTTCGATGCCAATTGTAAAAGTTAGTTTCGTGTAGTGGATGGTTTGTGACTAGTGGAGATTTCATTGAGAAGTTTTATAACGTTAGATTGTTATTAAATTACTAACTGTGAATGATTTGAGTTCCGTTATAACTTTAGTGGTGTTTGGTTTGTTTAGTGCAAGTTTTTGTAAGTGTTATTATTCAGAGTAGCGCAGCGGAAGCGTGGTAAGAGTTTGTCATAGTTGGTATGTCTAGTGGTTTAATTCTCTAGTACAAGTGGGACTTTTTAGGCGGCTTTTGGTAATGGTCCTTGTTGGGATGTTGAAAATCCTGGGGCGTTACATAATTTATCTTGTATCTTTGAGTTCTATATGATTGTGTCCATTTTGGTCTTGGGCAAGATCTTGAATTCATGAGAGCTTTAGAGAACATATGCCATTTAAAATGTTCTCATAAAACCAACCCAATTCTAATCTGATATAGGTGAAGTATTATGCCACTACCCCTCTTGTAATGAAGATATCAATATGACCTTAATATCAGCAGATCACACACATAACATCATAAAAATAGGAAAAAAACAATAAGTTTCTTAGTGTGTCAACTATGAATTATCCAGCTAGTTTGTTTATTGAACCTAGATCTTGGGATCTCTAGTAAACTATCTTGGGTTACCACCAGATACTTTATTTCATAGGTTTTAGCCTCATTTCGCTTGATGTATAAGCAACTTGCTTTCTTAACAATCCTTTCGTTAATGAATCTACAATATTCTCTTTTGATTTCACAGAATCAATGGAAATTATTCAATTAGAGAGCAATTGTCTGATATAATTATGCATGCGTCTTATGTGTCGTCACTTTCCATTGTAGACATTATTCTTAGCTCTCATTGGGACTGCTAAGCTATCACAATAAATACATATGACACTTACAAGCTTCGACCACAACGTAATATCTTCAAGAAAGCTTTGAAGCCGCTATGCTTCTTCTCTAGTTTTTATCAAGAGCCATAAAGTCTGATTCCATAGTAGATCGTGCTATACATGACTATTTTGAAGATTTCCATGACATAGCTATTCCACCTAATGTAAATATATACCCACCAGTTGATTTAGTCTCCATGCTATCAGAGATCCAGTTAACATCACTCGATTCTTCCATTACAGATGGATATTTCATATAATGTAATCCATAGTCTAAAGTGTACTTCAAATACTTTAAAACTTTGACTAATGCATTCCAATGATCATGCCTAGGATTGCTGGTGTATCTTGTCAATCTTCCTATTGAATAGGCAATATCAATTCTTATACAATTCATTATATACATTAAACTATCCACAACTATGGAGTATTCTAGAGAAGATACAGCTTCATCATTATTCTTCTTCAACTTACAATTTGGATCAAATGGAGTAACTACCGGCTTACTCTCAAAATGACAAGATTTTCTTAACATTTTCTCTATGTAAAGATATTGAAAAAATATATATCCACTTGAATGTCTTATTATTTTAATTCCAATGATAATATCAACAAGACCAAGGTCTCTCATATCAAGTTGGAATGCAACATCCTTTTAGTGGAATCAACGACACTTCTAGTTGTGCCCATTATCAACATATCATCTGTTAGGTGTGTTGCCCTAAACTCGTAGTTTGTATTTATGTAAAAACAAATGTGTATTCAATAAAGTTTTATTCAATCAATTTGTTGTTGAATTCATAGCATTGCATTGTCAAAAATCCAATAAACTAACCATCCAAGGTTATTATCTTGTAACCGGAACAGTATATCTATAGGGTATATATTTGATATACCCCTGATATACTAGGTATATATTTGATATACCCCTGATATACAAGTAGATAATATTCCGGGAATAACCTAAAGGGTCTATAGTATATGGATAAAGTTGGGTACCTTATCCTGTCAACACTATGGATACGGCCCACTTTGTAAATATTACAGACGACTCGATCCAAATCGTTCGTGTGGAGACATGCGAGTGGGGGTATCCTATACAATGACTTTGTATAAGACCGGACCACGAAATAGCCAATCTTTAAATGTAACACCGTTAACTATCAGATTGTTATTTCTTAGGCTAACCAGGCAACTCATTGTCAATCTTGAGTGAGTTATGGACTCCTGCCCGTGAGGGCTCATCTTTTGATCTGTATGGGTGAGAGTGGCCCGAGTCGCCGACTCAATATTCCAATCATTTTGGGGACGAGATCGAGTGGGGAGCTGAGAACATAACTTCACAAGATGGAATTCACTTCTCCCCGACCTTAGGGGAGTAGATGAGTGTTCTCTTAAATGCTAACTCCAGGACTTGAACAAGGGGCCCCACCCTCTCATTTGCCCGAGAGGGACTTTCGATTATTGGTCAGACCGTAACCGGCTTGTTCATTAGAGGAGCAGTGGTATTTAAGGAGCAAGATGTAACTCAGGGGTAAAACGATAATTTGACCCAACTTGAGTTACGAGCACTCGTGAAGGATTGACTTGCCATTAATGGTTGTATATATGTGGACACGTAAATATTCTGCAGTGAGAAGAGTCTAGTTGCGGGTCTTTTGTAGAGTGACCAATAGTTAACGAATGTTGATTAACTCAATCAATGAGTTTGATCGATTAATCTCATATAGTTGGAGCTTTTGATCGATAGGTCCATTAGGTCCCCTTGCTAGCTCATAACGGATAAAACGAGGATCAAGTTTTTGGAAGAATTTGAACTGTTCAAATTGCTCAAGGGAATATATGTATATTGACACATTATAATATATAGTTAATTATAAATTAAAACTATATATTATGAGAGATATTATTTGAATGAGATTAAAATAAAAATTAATATGAATAAGATTCAAAAAATAATGTGCATAAGATGTAGATTATGACGATAGGTTATACGAGAGAGATGTATTTGAATAAGATTCAAATATATGAGTTTCATTAAATATGTGATATTTAATTAAATTTTAAATAATTAATTGTTGATTATTTATTTAATTAATATTAGATTCAATTAATTAGATTAGATTAATAATTAATAATTATTAACTATATTAATTATTAAGTTTAATTAAAAACTCCCGTGCAAAATTGTAGGGGAGTGGGAAGTTGTTGTGACGTGGGGAGTTACCCCACGTCACTTTTGTTTAAACTGTACAGAATTGTTCTGTACAGTGGTTTTTCCCCTACAAGAGCAAGAAAGCTCTCTCTCAATTTCTCTCTTGGCTTCCAATCTTTTCTCCCACAAGCAAGGTCTTCGTTCCCAGAGGATAGCGGGAAGATCGTTTGGTGGTGTACGAGTAATTCGTTGAAGAAGTGTTCATCAAAGGTAAAGGAAAACTTTCCCCTGTTGTTTTACTCTTTTTCATTTGTATGATTTTTATTCTTCAAAAATTCAAGAACAAAATTTGTTTATACTCATGGGATTAACATCCTTTCATCATCCACATATAAACAAACAATGACACAATCTTTATCTATGGTTTTGACATATACAGATTTGTTAGACTCATTTATCTGAAATCTATTACATAACATAGTGTGGTAAAACTTCTCATGCCATTTTTTGGGTACTTGTTGATCCATAAAGAGACTTCACGAGTTTACAAACTTTATTCTCAAATTCTTTTACAACAAACCCTCCAGGTTGTTCGATATATATTTATTCATCTAAATCTCAATTTAGAAATGCAGTTTTTACATCTGGTGTATTTCCAAATTTCATAAAGCTGCTATAGTAATTAACATCCTTATAGATGTAATCATCGTCACTAGAGAATAGGTATCAAATAAATCCAGCCCTTCTTTCTTACGATTGCCTTTAGCTACTAAACGAGCTTTATATTTATCAATAGTGTCATCAGATTTTAGCTTTCTTTTGAAAATTTATTTACTTCCAATTGGTTTACTTTCATGAGGTAAATCAACCAATACCCAGGTATTGTTCTGCAAAGTGGATTATGATAGCTTCTTTCCAATAAGGTGCATCCGGAGATGACACATCTTTTTGGAAATTTTGAGGCTCTCCTTCTATCATATAAGTTATGAAATAAGGTCTAAAGGAAGTAGCTTTCTTAGCTATTTTTCTTCTTATAGGTTCAATCTCAGTTTCTTTATCGTTTTGACCTTTCGAAGAGCTAGCCTCATGATTCCTTTTGGTATCATTACCTTTTGGTCTTTCTTCTTTAAAATGAAATACATCCTCAAAGAATTCAGCTTCAATAGATTCCATGACAGTATTATGATTAATATCAGGTATTTATGATTTAATCACTAGGTATTTATAAGCAGCACTATGCATAGCATAGACTATAAAGACACAATCAACGGTCTTAGTGCCAAGTTTTGTCATTTTTGGTAAATGAACTCATACTAAAACACCCCCACACTTTCAGTATTTTATATGAGGGTAACTTCTTTTCCGCACTTCATAAGGCTACTTATTAGTTTTCTTATGTGGAATTTTATTTAAGATAAAATTTGCTGCAAGCAAGTACTCCCTCCACAAATTATGGGGTAACCCTGAACTATTTAACATGAAATTGACTATGTCCTTCAAAGTTTGGTTCTTTATTTTAGCTACACCATTTTGTTATGGTGTATAAGATGTCGTAATTTGATGGATTATACCATTAACTCCACAAAATTAAGAAAGTGATGATGATTCATATTCACTACATCTATCTGATCTGAACACTTTTATTTTCCTCTGAAGTTGATTTTCAAGTTCTGTCTTCTATGTTTTGAAAATATCTAAGGGCTCATCCTTACTAAGTAATAAATATACATAGTAATATCTACTACAATCATCAATAAATGTGACAAAGTATCTCTTACTACCCCTTGTGGGAGTACTTTTTAAGTCACAGACATCACTGTGGACTAAATCAAGTAATTCATTACTTCTTTCCACGAATGAAAATGACTTTCTAGAAATCTTTGACTCAACAAAAACTTCACATCTGTGTCTATTATCAATGTTAAAATTAAGCAATAGTCCTAAACTTACCATTCTTTGTAAAGAATAATAATTGACATGCCCCAACCGATAATGCCATACATGACACAACTCAACAATATAAGCAGAAGAGTTGTTATTTTTTTTTTCTAGATTACCTAGGAGTCGACAGTCCTTTAGCCTTTATGCCCCTATACCTGGGGGTATGCACATTGTCCTCATCTCGTACATACGCAAGGAGTCATCGCTTGGTGGAAGTTGCATCCCATATGGCTTGAACCCAAGACCTCAAGATTATTCCTTGAGGCCCCAATTCACCCAAGTTATCCCCTGGGGACAACGGAAAAATTAATATTATTATTCCTATGCACTTGTGCTAGTACATTCAATTTGAACATGTCATCATTCAAATTGCATTGTCCCACATACATACCACCCTTAGTCATAATAAACTTATCTTACTCAAATACAAGTTTGAACCCATTTTTGTTGAGTAGGGTTCCTAACACAAGATTCTTTCGAATATCTAGCACATGGCACACATCAATGAGGGGAAGTATCTTTTCAGAAGTCCATTTCAACAGGAATTTTCCTCTGCCTTCCACTAAAGCTGTTGAAGCATTTCTGATGTATAGTTTATCACTCCCATCTAGCTTCTCATAACTGTTGAACAATGATTTGTCCCCATAAACATGCCTAGTAGCACTAGTATCAATCTACCAGCCTTCGGTATTAGAGGCCATATTTACCTCAGAGATGACAACAATTAGATTGTCATCTCTCACAATGTTAGCCTGGTTGTTGGAGCTTTGTCCTTTTTTGTGTCTACAGCTTGTAGCTATATGGGCACTATTGCCGCAAACCCAGCAGATTCCACCAATGCGCTTGTTAGCATCATTCCTTGGCCCAAGATTCACATTCTTCGTATCGGATTGATTCTTCTTGTGATGACGCCTTGAAGCTTCAACAAGATGTGCATTAGCTTCAACTTTATGTGGCTCTTTGTCTCCCTTTCTGTTGCCCTCTTCAATTCGGAGTTTCACAGTAAGATTCTCCGTGGACAACTCCTTTTCGCTTGTGTTTGAGATAACATTTGTATTCTCTCCAAGCAGGAGGCAATTTCTCAATCACAACAGCAACTTGGAATGGTTCCATTAATGACCAATCATTCACTTTGCAAATCACTAATGATAATTTGCAATTCTTCCAACTGATTGACTACCAACTTGGTATCAACCATTTTATAATCTAAGAATTTTCTAACAAGAAATTTCTTAGTAACAACATCTTCCAGCTTATACTTCTTGTCTAATGCCTCCCACAATTGCCTTGAAATATCAAAGGCATTGCAATAGAGATTGTACAAGGTGTCATCTAGGCAACTCAAGATGAGTTGCGACATAGAAAGTCAGAATGTAACCATGCTTGCTTGACAGCTTTAGTTCCAGGAGTGATTGCTTCTAGCGAAGTAGTCAGGCATACCTCCTTTAGGATGTAAGCAAGATTCAAGGCGGTGAGATAGAAGATCATCTTCTGTTGCCATCTTTTGAAGTTTTCTCCCTTGAACTTCTCTGGTTTTTCATAAGATTTGACAATGGTCGATCGCATCGTCGCATGAGCGTTGGTGGAAGTGTTTGCAACCATGTTTAATTGTCTTTAGATTGTTGGGTAAATATACGCTATATATATAAACTGAATAACACTAGCAAATAGATTATAACGTAACTAGCTGCAAACAATACAGATTCTGACAACTTGATGATGAACACCAAAAGTTGATAAATATAGTTGACGCATGCTTCAATAGCGCTGACCTAAAGACAATTATTTGCTCTGCACAAGTTGCTAGCAGACTATAACGATCTTCTCAGTAGATATAGCGACCAACTCCAGTAAAATAGTAACTTTAAACTACTTGAATCTGGCAAAACTCTTAGACACTTGCTCTTAACACAAACAATAACAACACCCCAAAAAGAAGAGATAATTCTTGTGAGAGGAGGAGAAACTCAAATGAGAAAACTTGATGTCTGAAATGAGAAAAACTACAAGTATATATAGTTCTCCAAGTAACTTAAACACATATGTAACATTTTCACCTAGGTTACTTATGTAACTTTAACAAAATAAAGAAATAACTTAAATTTTAATAAAATAAAGAAACAAAACCACTAAAATAATAAATAAAGAATAATATTCACAATGTATATGTGAATAATTTCTTTTAGGTTTCACCCTCTTCCGCACCTTAAAATCCAACAACAATTTTATATGTATAAAAATTTAGTACTTTATTTGTGACATACTAAGAAACTATATTTATTTCCTCACATTATTGTCATTTTTCATAGGAAATATTCAAGTCACTCCATTCTTATGCTAATCATTTTTTTTCTTGGCCGTTATACTATTGAAAATATGCATTATATCGAATTATTGGGCAAGTGCCACATAAGTTTAGGCGTAACCTTAATTATCTAATCTTCTTTAACTCGGCCCACGTGGCCCAATAAACTTGTGACATATGGCGTCTTGAATTTATGCATGGTATCTAATAAATTAAAACGATTCGTATACAACTAATCTATTACACAATTAGCTTAACTTCTTAACAATTTACATTATTGTCTAAAGATTGACACGTTATAGGTGGAATCCATTAGGAAAATTACTCATAAGTCCTGCTTTCTAATATATGTTAAATAAATATAAAAAAATCAAATCAAATACTGAATAAATTTAAAATTTGGCCGGATTCCTAATTTTTGTTTTGAAATCCCTAATATCGTGCTTTCATAAAATCCATAATTTTTGTTTTAAAACCTCTGAAATCCCTAAATCTCTAAAATCTCTAATTTGAAACCTAAAATTCCTCAAACACCACCATACTTAGAAGACTACAGTATTTCATTGATTTTTTTTTTTACAAATACTTGAAGGTATATATTATATAACTTAAAATATTTTGGTACATACCATTAAAAGTTTTACATTACATAATATTTTGAAGTGGTATATGTTTATCATACTATGAATTATGAGATAAAAATATATTATGTAATGGTAGCTCGAATATATTATTTCACATAATAGTATATAATAATAAAAACTATATATTATATAACCATTTAGGGAAGTATATGTTTATCATACTATTACAAAAAAAACGTGAAAAAAAGAAGCCAAAAAAAAACAAATTTGGTGATTAAAATGAAGAATTTGGTATTAATTGTGATATGAGAAAAATATGATAGTTTTTAGATTGGGTCTGTTTGGGGGAGAGAATACCCTGGACAGTGGAGGACGGCTATTGGTGTTCCAAGATGACTGAAGAGTCATGCCCAGCTCGAACTGCCGAGATTACCACCACTAGAGTTGACACGTGCTAAGTATGAGGGTCGAGGTGCGACCTGGTCAAGATCCGATCTACCGGGAAGCTCGGCGAGTCCGATGTGAGCAACTGTCAGCGGCGTGATTATCGGGTGTAACCGTTGGTCCCGAGATTACCGGGTGTAATCGTTGGTCCCGAGATCACCGGGTGTAACCGTCGCGAGATTAACGGGATTACCACCCATAAGTAGAGGACCTCACTCCACACTCAGGTATGATTTTAGACCTCGAACTAAACTAGGAATCCGACCTATATTTACTTGAGCGTCGGAGTGTTAACCTTTTTGTGCAGGTCCGCCCAAGTGTACAGATCGGTCTGGAGACCGAGTTCGAGCTACGATCAGAAAAACACTGTTGTGCATATTCGTGCATAAACATTTGGCGCCATCTGTGGGGATTACTATAATCTAAGTCATCCCAATTCTTTTAAACAAACACACGAGCGAAAATGGTTCAACCAGCAAACTCGACCAATACGGCAGATCGAAAAACTCTGGCTGCCAGCAACGCCCACCAGAGGGAGGACGGAGCAGCGGTGGTAGAGGGGCAAGGTCACGACGGCCTAGTAACAGAACCCCTCCGCAGGTCAGCACGAATCACCACGCCTGTTCTACCACCTACGCACCCAAGGACATCCAAGGCTAACCGTGGCCGAGGTGGGACCTCTAAGAAGGTCGCCCGGGGCCCAGCCCCGGCTCCAACGAGTGAGAACTTTGACGCACTCCAGAGAGAAATGGAGGCAATGCGCACGCAAATGCGATCCATGGAGGAAATGTATAACGAAATGATACGAGCTGCAGGCGCAGGGTCTCGATCTGAAAATTGAGTGACGCGCGTTGACATACGCGAACAAAGGGGTTCCCACCTCGGCCCAGTCGAGGAGGAACATCCCGAAGAAAATGAGAGTGAGGGATACACTCGCCAGAGGGTAGACCTCCGTGAGCATCTTAACAACAGGAGAGGCTCATCCCTCCGGAAAGGACAGTCACCATCCCGCTCACACAGAAGCTCCAACTAGCAAGCTGAATCCTCTCACCACCCAGCAACTCCCGCAGGGATGATCACAAGGGAGGAGTTTGACCAGCTGAGGGGCAAGCTCGATGCTCAATTCGAGGCCTTAAAGGCCAAATGTGAGCAGAAAGAAAGGCCACTGAATGATGGCGACGTGGGAGAATCGCCATTCACCTCGGACGTTTTGGAAGTACCGATCCCTCCGAAGTTCAAAGCTCGTACCGTGAAACCTTATGATGGGCGAAGGACCCTAAGGATTATGTTGAGGTCTTTGAGGGCCTCATGGATTTTCAAGCGGCATCAGACGCAATCAAATGCCGCGCCTTTCAAATCGCGCTTACTGGCAGCGCGCGTTTGTGGTATCGGAGACTGCCAGGCAGGTCGATCTCGACTTACAACGCCCGCGTTCGACCTCGAACCTTCCAAGTCAGACATCTAGTCTTATGGAAGGTCCAAACCCATGTGGGTACCGTTGACCCGACCTGGGAGGGGTCGTTTGAAGTCAAGGGAATAGTCTGACCTGGGACGTACATATTGGCCGATCTGAAAGGAGACGTCTTCGCGCACCCATGGAACGCGGAGCGCCTGAAGCGTTATTACCCTTGAAATGCCAAAATGGTTCTCAATGGACTGGTAAAAACTGTTTCAATAGGATTATGATCGGAATAGATGTGACGATTTAATTTCATGATTCCGAGTTCGACCAGAAATTAAATGGGGGCCACGGACTCCCACACGATCAAATTCCAGCAGTCGGTTACAATTCAACCCTCCAAAACCTAAGGTACGAGGTGCGATGCCAAAACCACTGATGAACTTAAAATTCAAACCTTCAAGGTAAAGGGACGATGTGAAAAGTTCAGAATTATCAAGCCCCTGAACCTGAGAGTACGAGGTGCGATATGAAGAACAGCTACGGACTTGGATTTTAGCTTTTTAACGTTTTTAAGTTAAGGGTGCGATGTAAAAAGTCCAGAGTTGGTGCAATGCATTGAATACTAGACAGAGATTCAAATTCAAAATTATAATAATTTTAATGGAAGGCGCGATCTCAAAGGTAAGAGGTGCGAGGTGACATTGGCTACAGTTTAAAGAAAAAGCAAAGAAAGGAGCGATGTTACCAACACCAAAGTAAAAACGAATAAGAGCTTCTTCATTGAATGGAGAGCAGAGCCAAGGCTTGTAGACCTTGCAGCTCTGCCCTAACGCTTACAAACAAAAAGAGAAGAGAAGAAAGATAGAGAAAGGCCTCATGAAGGGTGATCGCCTAAGAGCCTGTTTGAGGAGCGCCCTCCTGAGTGGTGCCGACCTGGTCCTCATCGAGATCGGAGTAGTCAGAGTACAGATCTCTGACGTACTTATCCACCAACGCTTGAGGGCCAGGGGTGCCGCTAGGCCCAGACACCCACTGCTCGGCATACCTCTTCTTCAGACCACTCAGATCGATCTGAAGGTCAGGCATGTCGGAAGTAAGACCCTTCATGAGAAACTTGAAGCCCGCGTCAGAAAAGTCTTTGACAAATCCATCGAAGTCAGGATGTTGCCTGAAAGATTCCTCCAACAGGGCTCCGTTGCTGAGACGCTCCGTCGCCGTCTCTAGCTCGGAAGTCGCGCGCTTCAGCTACTCATCCTTCGCTTCAAGCGCCTGGAGCATGTCGTCCTTCTCCTTGAGGAGTTAGAACTTCTCCTTCTCCAGGCCCTTGGTCATAGCATTGGCAGCTCGGAGCTAGGCCTTTCGTCTGTCCTCTTCCTTCTTCAGCAGCTCGGCCTTGGCCTCCACCTCGGCCTTCAGAATACCCACCTCAGAGTGAGCCCTTAGCAGCTCATCCTTCATGGTGGAGGAAGCAGCCTCGAAGGCAGCAGAGAACTCCTCTTTTTCCTCGCTGCCAGAACTTCCCTCCCATCCAGCTCGGCCTTTACAGCCACGGCCGATTGAATGGAAGCAACAAACACCTGAGAAAAACACCAAGAAGAAAATTAGACCGAGCTACCTGTTAGGTAAATTGAGCAAAAATGAAGAAACCAATCTTACATCAGCGGCGTAGTCAATGGTCCTCTGCAGAACGGACCCCGGTCACTTACAAATTTGGACGCTCTTCTGAGGCAAAGGTCCAAACTTGCAGCCAAGATGCGGGACACCTGGTCCCTCACCATAGAGCTTGACGATTCAATTCTGAACCGTGTTATCACATCGGACGTCCCGCCCATCCTGGCTTCAGGATCGTCCACCCGATCTGCGAAGCTCGCAGGCCCAGGGCCTCACGAGCTCCGACCTCAAAGGGGGAGGCCGTCTTCTTCTTCTTCTTCCTCCGCTTCAGAGGGGCCTCCTCCCTCACCTCATCGCCCAAGGGCGAGACGTCCACCGCCTCGGTCTGACCCCTTGGGCGCTTCTCCAGCGAAGGACCTCCAGAAAACTCCAGCTCGATCACTGGGGTTGGATCTTCTGAGGCTGGCCCTGCCACAGCGGGAGTTGCAGGTTCCGAACTCTGGGCGGCCTCGAGAGCATGGGCTCGGCCCTTGGACTTGCGTTTTACGTTACTCGCAAATTCGCAAACCATGGTTGCAAAACAAAGAACAGAAGTCAGCAAAAAGTTAGAGGAAAGGGGGGGGGGGGTAGCAAGCTCGGCATACCTAGTTATGAGTTCGGCCTTGAAGATTCAATGGGATGAACTGCAAGTTTGTAATCTAATAGCCCGGACTCAAGCAGCAGCTTGTCGGTCACTAAGGTTCCGACCTTCCAGCCCCTCGGAAAGTGCTCCTTGTAATATTTCAGTGTGTCGAAGGAGGCTTGAGTAAGCTCGGGGACTTGCCGGATTAATACTGCACAAGACAAAATCCGAGTTAGACCGGAATAACAAGAAAGAAAGCTTATCATAAAAAGCAAGAACTACTCCGTACCTAGGTTACCAAACCTAGTGGGAACGTCAAATAAGGAACGACCTGACTCGTCCTTTGCAAGCCATTCTTCAGAAGCGTAGAATCACTTCCTCACCCATCCTTTGATGGAGGTCGGCCCCTTAACTATACCTCCTGCGCCTTTCCTTGCGCACATATAGTACCGACCAAGCTTCTTAGCTATCCTTTTCGCTTCGAAGCACGCGAGGAGCTGGTCAACATCCAATAGCTTGGCCTCTTCATTGTCCCGAGCTCGTAACCAAAAAAGGATAGCCAACACAAAAATGACACCCCACCCATTGGGGGCCACTTGAGCCGGAGCCAGTCCAGTTCGGAAAAGAAACTCTTGGACGAAAGCGTGAAGGGGAAGTCTGAGACCGTACTCAAACATTTTGAAGTAGAGAGTGACCCATCCCTCTGGAGGATTGTCAGCTCTCTCCCCCTCTTCCGGAATGCTAAGGAGGATGTTTTCAGGGATAGCGAACCCCCTACGAAGGGATCCAAGGTAATGCTCGGGTATCCTAGAAGGGTATTCCAAACCCTGACCCGAGGTGGAAGCATCACTATCCTCCCCGTCGTCGGAGAACCTAAACTTTTCTATCTCCTCGAGCTCGGACTCTAACCTGCAAGCTAAATCCTCATCGGATCCTAAGTCGCTACTAAAAGAGGACGACATGGAAACTATGTTCGAAAGAGAAAGTGAGAGGGAAGAGACTGAGCTACCAAAGGTTCGAGCTGCCTTCAGACCGAACTGCAAGAATTCAGGAAGCGTAAGGTATGACCTGAAGGATTGGGGGTATTTATAGCTCATCGGAAAAACTTCCCCACCGTACACGTGTAATCAACGAGCGGCTAGGATCTTCCCGAAAATCCGAAGCGTCGGAATATTTGAATATTCCGACGATAAATGTACTGCAACAGTTATATTTTCCCACGAATAGGAAGTTGCCGCGTGTCCAAAGCGAGTCGAATGAACTTCTCTGCCAGGTCGAGATCGAACCAGACAGAGAGGGGGCCAATGTTTGGGGGAGAGAATACCCTGGACACGTGGAGGACGGCTATTGGTATTCCAAGATGACTCAAGAGTCATGCCCAGCTCGAACCGCCGAGATTACCACCACTAGCGTTGACAGGTGTTAAGTATGAGGGCCGAGGTGCGACCTGGTCAATATCCGATCTACCGGGAAGCTCGGCGGGTCCGATGTGAGCAACTGTCAGCGGCGTGATTATCAGGTGTAACCGTCGGTCCCGAGATCACCGGGTGTAACCGTCGCGAGATTAACGGGATTACCACCCATAAGTAGAGGACCTCACTCCACACTCAGGTATGATTTTAGACCTCGAACTAAACTAGGAATCCAACCTATACTGACTTGAGCGTCGGAGTGTTCACCTTTTTGTGCAGGTCCGCCCAAGTGTACAGATCGGTCCGGAGACCGAGTTCGAGCTACGATCAGAAAAACACTGTTGTGCATATCCGTGCATAAACTGGGTCAAATATTTGAAATCCAAATATGTAAGAGAAGGATAAAAATCAAATCTAATCATTTAAATAAAAAATAAATTTAATTAAATAAAATAGTAATAATTGAGGACAATCTTGAAATTAATGAAAATTTAAAATCTTAGAATCCAAATATGTAAAAATTTTAAAACGTAAGCTATTTTGTGAAATACAGTTTCTAAAATGACTCATTAAAAGATTCTCTAAATTAAATACCCCTGTGGACATTTTGGCCCACATGCCTTGATCTTCAAATTGTACACGAGGAAGGCTAAATATAAAAATTAGACAAAAACTTGTACTAACTTTATAATTTTGTCCCTACAAACTTTACGCATTAAATTTTTTTTCAATCAAATGTTATTTCCATTAAATATTTAAAAGAAATATGTTAAGCTAATTTTCAATGGCTCTTTAGATAAGATTGTTCGCTGCTAGTATAAAACCATTAGAATAGGTCCATTTTCTATAATTGCAAGAATATCCGTTTTGGACACGGCCTTCACGAATTTGCTTTTCATTGCAAAAAAAAATACTTCATACCAGTTGAGATAATTGTTTTCACCTATATACCATAGATCACCTGTATTTATTTTTATCTCTATTGAATGTAGAACTTTGTTTGTTTTCTTGACAATCATAACATAAAAACTAATGATATTGAAAGTTTTGAAAAATTAGATAATATTAGATGAAATTAGAAATGCCAAAAAATATTAGCGACTAAACTAAAAGTTTTGCTAAAAAGGAACCTTGTGTGGATCATGTATTAGCTTATCAAGTAAAATGAGTGGCATATTAATGGAAAAAAAAAAGATGAAAGCATTTGAAAATGGCAACAAATCTTTGTAGAATAAACAACAAAAGTTTGCTTTTGCATTTAAAAAATTTTCAAAAGCATTTTTTATTATGATACCGCACACCAATGAAAATTTAAAAAGTAATTTTTAACCGACTGAAAATACATTTCACAATTCTAAACGTCATACTAAACACACCTTATGATTTTTCTATTTCTACTCGTATTAAGGCTAAAAAGCTCTAATATAGTCATATGTTATCCATTAAAAAATTTCAAAATTTCTGTCATGAGGTCACCATGTTTAGGCTTAGAGAGTTAACGAATATCGTGGACTATCTAATTGTAACATGAATAAAAATGTGAGTACAATAAGAAGTACAGCCTATTTAATACAAGTAGAGGAATATTAGAGAAATAAAAACTTTATCCTAACTTTTCAATGCCTTTATAGTTTAATATTTTAAATTTGAATAATGTTGTTTATGCAAGGATATGCACAACATTGCATTTCTGATGGCAGCTCGAACTCGGCCTCCGGACCGATCTGAATACTTGGGCGGACCTGCACAAAAGGGTGAGCACTCCGACGATCAAGTCAGTATAGGTCAAATTCACAGTTTAGTTCGAGGTCAGAAATCATCGTACCTGATCGTGGAGTGAGGTCCTCTACTTATGGGTGGTAGTCCCGTTAATCTCGCGACGGTTACACCCGGTAATCTCGGGACCGTCGGTTACACCCGGTAATCTCGAGACCGACGGTTACACCCGATAATCACGCCATTGACAGCAGCTCACATCGGCCCCCACTGAGCTTCCCGGTAGCTCGGACCTTGGCCAAGTTCACCTCGGCCCTCATACATAGCATCTGTTAACGCTAGTGCTGGTGATCTCGGCGGTCCGAGCTGGGGCATGACTCATGGGTCACCTTGGAGCACCAATGGTTGTCCTCCACGTGTCCAGGGTATTCTTTCCCCCAAACATTGGCCCCCTCTCTGTCTGGTCCGATCTCGACCTGGCAGAGAAGTTCATTTGATTCGCTTCGGACACGTGACAACTTCCCATTTGTGGGAAAACATCACTGTTGCGGTGCATTTATCGTCGGAATATTCAAATATTCCGACGCTTCGGATTTTCGGGAGGATCCCAACCGCTCATTGATTACATGTGTACGGTGGGGAAATTGTTTCGATGAGCTATAAATACCCCCAATCCTTCAGGTCATACCTTACGTTTCCTGAATTCTTAGAGTTCGATCTGAAGGCAGCTCGAACCCTTGGTACGTCGGTCTCTGGCCGTGAAGGCCGAGTTGGATGGGAGGGAAGCTCTGAAGGCGAGGGAGAAAGAGGAGTTCTCTGCTGCCTTGGAGGCTGCCTCTTCCACCATGAAGGATGAGCTGCTGAAAGCTCACTCTGAGGTGAAAATTTTGAAGGCTGAGGTGGAGGCCAAGGCCGAGCTGCTGAAGAAAGAAGAGGACAGACGCAAGGCCCAGCTCCGAGCTGCCCATGCTATCACAAGGGCTTGGAGAAGGAGAAGTTCCAACTCCTCAAGGAGAAGGACGACATGCTCCAGGCGCTTGAAGCGAAGGAGGAGGAGCTGAAGCATGCGACTGTTGGGCTGGAGACGGTGAAAGAGCGTCGTAGCAATGGAGCCCTATTGGAGGAATCGTTCGGGCAACAACCTGACTTCGATGGATTTCCCAAAGACTTTTCTGACGCGGGCTTCAAGTTTCTCATGAAGGGCATTGCTACCGACATGCCTGACCTTCAGATCGATCTCGGTGGTCTGAAGAAGAGGTATGCTGAGCAGTGGGCGTCTTGGCCTAGCGGCACCCCTGGCCCCCAAACGTTGGTGGATAAGTACGTCAAAGATCTGGACTCTGACTACTCCGACCTCGAAGAGGATCAGGTCGGCACCACTTAGGAGGGCGCTCCTCAAGCAGGCTCTTAGGCGATCACCTTTCATGAGGCCTTTCTCTGTCTTTCTTCTCTTCTTTTGTTTGTAAGTGTTAGGGCAGAGCTGCAAGGTCTATAAGCCTTGGCTCTGCTTTTCATTCAATAAAGAGGCTTCTCATTTGTTTTTACTTTGTTGCCTTCTTTCTTCGTTTTTTCTTCAAGTTGAAGCCAATGTCACATCGCGCCTCGTACCTTTGAGGTCGCGCCATTAACTAAAATACTTGAAATTTTGAACTCGGATCGCTGTCTAGTATTCAATGATTTGCACCAACTCTGGACTTCTTAACATCACACCTTTAACTTAAAAACGTTAAAAGGCTAAAATCCTAAGTCCAGAACCGTTCTTCATATCGCACCTCGTACCCTCAGGTTCAAAGGCTTCATCATTCTGAACTTTTCACGTCGCCCCATTGCCTTGAAGGTTTGAATTTTAAGTTCACCAACGGTTTTGGCATCGCACTTCGTACCCTTAGGTTTTGGAGGATTGAATTTTAAGTTCACCAACGGTTTTGGCATCGCACCTCGTACCCTTAGGTTTTGGAGGATTGAATTTTAACCGACTGCTGGAATGTGATCGTGTGGGAGTTCGTGACCCCCATTTAATTTCTGGTCGAACTCGGAATCATGAAATTAAATCATCACATTTATTCCGATCATAATTCTTTTGAAACAGTTTTTACATATCCATTGAAAACCATTTTGGCATTTCAAGGATAATAACGCTTCAGGTGCTCCGCATTCCACGGGTGCGCGAGGACGTCTCCTTTCAAATCGGCCAATACGTACGTCCCAGGTCGGACTATTCCCTTGACCTCAAACGGCCCCTCCCAGGTCGGGTCAAGGGCACCCACATGGGTTTGGACCTTCCTTAAGACCAGATGTCCGACTTGGAAGGTCTGAGGTCGAACGCGGGCGTTGTAGTGTCTGGCCATTCTGCCCTGATATTCCGCCCGGCGTAGCTGAGCCATTGCTCTTCTTTCTTCCAACAAGTCGAGGTTGAGGAGTAGCTCTTCCTCATTTGCTGTAGGCTCGTAATGCTCTACTCTGTCAGATGACATGCCGATCTCAACCGGGACTACAGCTTCGGAGCCAAAGGCTAGGGGGAACGGGGTCTCACCCGTCGATTCTCTTTGGGTGGTCCGGTATGACCATAGAACCTCTGGTAGCTCCTCGGCCCACCTGCCTTTCTTGGAGTCCAGTCTAAGTTTGATGCCTCGCTTGATGATCTTGTTAACTACCTCCACCTGCCCATTTGCTTGCGGATGTGCGGGGGACGAGCTAAGGTGACTTATGCCAAGCTTGCTGCAAAAGTCTTTGAACTTTGCGTTGTCAAACTACTTCCAATTATCTGTCACAATGGCCTTCGGTATACCAAAGCGACATACGATATTTGTCCATACAAAGGACGTGACTCTGGATTCCGTTATGTGGGAGACTGCCTCGGCCTCGGCCCACTTTGTGAAGTAGTCCACAGCAACCACAGCGAACTTGGTCTGGCCTTTGCCCAAAGGGAAAGGACCAATGATAACTACCCCCCACTTCGCGAATGGCTACGGGGCCGAGATGGGGGTGAGCAACTCGGGAGGTTGGTGGATTATGTTTCCGTAGCGTTGACAATTGTCGCAAGTTTTAACGAACTTCTTGGCGTCCTGGCTGAGTGTCGGCCAATAGTATCCTTGTCGGATCACGTTGGCTGACAGCGACCGGGCGCCTGAGTGATTGCCGCACACTCCTTCGTGGATGTCTCTGAGGACGTATAGGCCCTCTTCAGGGGTTAGGCATTTCAATAGAGGTAGGGAAAAGTCGCGTCGGTACAACGCTCCACCTCGGACCACGAACCGAGCTGCTTGCCTTGCCAACTTTCTGCGCTCCCTGTGGTCTTCTGGTGAATTGCCCCTAATGAAGTCCACAATCGGGTCCATCCATGAGGGCTCTGGAGCGTCGATCTCTATCAGATCTGGCTCTGAGATTGAGGGATTATCTAAAATCTCGATGGTGACCGACCTGGCCAGGTCGGTCTCGTACACTGATGCTAACTTGGCCAAGGCGTCGGCATTAGAATTTTCTGCTCGGGGAACCCGGCTTACTTCGTAGGTTCGAAATTGGGCGAGGTACGATCTGACCTTGCCTAAATACTTCCCCATTCGGGGTTCCCTGGCTTGGTACTCTTCCGTGATCTGGCTCACAACCAGCTGGGAGTCGCTGAAGATCTTAACACAAGAGATCCCCAATGGTCTGGCGATTCGTAGACCGGCAATAATTGCTTCGTACTTAGCCTCGTTATTGGAAGTCCGGAAGCCGAACGTGAAGGCATATTCAAATTGCTCGCCTCCTGGTCCGAGCAAGAGGACCCCGGCCCCGCACCCCTTCTCATTGGAGGATCCGTCGACATAGATTGTCCACGGTAGGTAGGACTCGCCCAGCTCGGAGGGTGGTGTGCGCTCAGCTATGAAGTCTGCCACTACTTGCCCCTCCAACGCAGCTCTGGGTTCGAATTGGATGTCGTACTCACTTAGCTCCATTGCCCACTTCATCAGGCATCCAGAAGCTTATGGTTTATGGAAGATGTTTTTTAGGGGCAAGTTAGTGAGCACCACCACAGTATGGGCTTTGAAGTATGGTCTAAGCCATCGGGCTGAGGTGACTAAAGCGAGAGCCAACTTTTCCATCTAAGGGTATCTTGTCTCGGCTTCGGTCATAGCCTTGCTTTTGTAGTAGACCGGGTTTACGCTTCTTCTTGCCTGATTAGGGCCGAGCTGACGGCACTGTCAGACACTGCTAAGTACAACTGGAGCTTGTCCCCTGACAGGGGCTTGGCGAGCAAAGGTGCCGAAAAGAGGTAGCTCTTCAATTGCTGAAATGCTTGTTCGCACTCTGCTGTCCATTCAAACGGCCCTTTCTTTGGTAGGACTTTGAAGAAAGGGAGGCACTTATCTGTCGATCTTGAAACAAACCGGTTCAGGGCTGCAATCCTGCCATTGAGGCACTGAAGCTGTTTCAACGTTTTGGGTGCCTCAATCTCGAGCAGGGCTTTAATCTTTTCGGGGTTGGCCTCGATCCCCCGGTGGTTCACCATGAAGCCAAGGAATTTTCCCGAAGAGGCTCCAAAGGCACATTTAGCTGGGTTGAGCTTCATTTGATATGTCTTTAGAACCTCGAAGGCTTCGGTCAGATCGGAAAGATGCGACTTAGACCGCTTGCTCTTGACGAGCATGTCGTCCACATACAGTTCCATATTGCGGCCGATCTGCTTGGCGAACATTTTGTTCACCATTCTCTGGTAGGTCGCTCCTGCGTTCTTTAAACCGAAGGGCATGACCTTGTAACAGTATAGACCTTGGTCTGTTATGAATGCGGTATGATCTTGATCTGGGACATGCATCTTGATTTGGTTGTACCCAGAGTAGGCATCCATGAAGGTGAGCAGTTCGTGCCCGACTGTGGCGTCCACGAGCTGATCAATCCTCGGCAGTGGGAAGCAATCTTTCGGGCATGCCTTATTTAAGTTCGTAAAGTCTTCGCACATTCTCCACTTTCCGTTAGATTTTTTAACTAATACAACATTGGTGAGCCACTCGGAATACAAAATTTCTCTCATGTATTTAGCTTTCAAAAGTTTGCTAACTTCCTCAACAATTACATCACTCCTCTCCTTGTTTATAGGTCTTCTTTTTTGTTTTACAGGTCAGAATGACGAATCTATGCTGAGGCGATGCGTCATAATCTTCGGGTCAATATCAGGCATGTCCTCATGGGACCACGCAAAGACGTCCGAGTTGGATCTGAGGAAGTGGATTAGCTCCTCTCTGTCGGTGGCCCCCAGCTTAGTTCCTATGCTTACCTGCATCTCGGGACTCAGCAGAGGAACAAGCTCGAGCTCCTCAGTGGGTGCGGCAAACTCCCTCCTCGGCAGGTCGGCCTTGAACTCGAGCGTCCCATTCCTACTGGCGAGAGTTTCGAGGGCGCAGACCGATGAGCCTTTGAGTGCGGAGGCATAGCACTCCCTCGAAGCGGTCTGTTCTCCTTGGACCGTGCCCACGCCATTAGGGGTGGAATACTTCAAAACTTGATGAAGTGTCAAGGGAATGGCCCGAAATGAGTGGATGGTGGGTCTCCCAAAGATGGCGTTATAGGCCGATCTACCGTCAATTACGACGAACTCGGCCATTTGGGTGACCTGAGTTTGGTCCTGCCCAAGTGTGACCGGCAAGTTGATGCAACCCTCTGGGATGACCGATTCTCCAGAGAACCCAACTAGCGGTGTCGGGCTTTTCTTCAATTGCGACCTCGTCCATCCCAGGGCGAGCTAGGTCGGTAAGGACAGGATGTTGGCAGATGCGCCTCCGTCTACCAGTACCCTTCTGACCACCACATGATCGATCAAGGGAGCGATCACAAGTGCATCATTGTGGGGCAGGTGGACCTCCTCCAAGTCTGCACTGTCGAAGGTGATTGGGCAGGTCGGCCTCTGCTCCCTGATGATGCACACCTCGCGCCTGGCTGCACGAGCTAACTCCTTTCTTTTATGTCCAGACTGACCCCCGCTTGGCCCTCCGAAAATGGTATTGATGACCGCAGGTCGGTCAGTACGCCGGGGCGGCATCCTCGAACGCTTCCGCTTTTCCTTTTTCTCTGCCGAGCTGGTCCTGGGCTTTCCCACAAATTTCTTGAAGTAGCCATCTTGAATTAGATCCTCAATTTGGCACTTCAACTCCCAGCAGTCTAACGTGTTGTGGCCGTGCTCCCGATGGAAGCGACAATACTTGTCCTTGCTGCGCCTCTCTCGGGCTCCCCGAAGCTTCTCAGGACGTTTGAGTAGTTTTTCCATTCCAGACTCCTCGATGTTCGTTAGGATCTCAGAAATTGGAATCGTGGTTGGGGTGAAGCGTTCGTAAGGTCGGCTCCTGGTGGGTCCGTTCACCGCCCTTTGAAACTCAGCTCGGCCACTGGAGAAAGATCCCTTGTCCTTGGACTTGAGATCCGCCTTTTCATCTTTTCTACTTCTGCCCCGGTCGATCCCTCATTCTGGTCGGCCGATTTTGGTTCGGAGGAGCTCCTGTCCACCGTTGACGTTGACTTTCTTCGCCTTCTGTAGCACTTCGACGAAGGTGGCCGGGGCCTCCTCTCCAAGCTTCACCGTGAGGGCTTCGTCGGCTAGACTGGTGAGAAAGTAGCACATGGCCGAGTCATCAGAGCATTGTGCGACCTTCAATTGTTTCTCCTGGAACCTGGTGACATATTCCCGCAGTGTCTCACCTTCCTTTTGTCTGATGGTGGCGAGATGGGTCGCTGTCTTTTTGTCATAGTGCCGAGAAGAGAACTGGGCAAGGAACTCCATTCTCAGCTGAGCGTAGGTCGAGATCGACCTGGCTGGCAGTCTCCGATACCACAAACGCGCGCTGCCAGTAAGCGCGATCTGAAAGGCGCAGCATTTGATTGCGTCTGATGCCGCTTGAAAATCCATGAGGCCCTCAAAGACCTCAACATAATCCTTATGGTCCTTTGACCCATCATAAGGTTTCACAGTAGGAGCTTTGAACTTCGGAGGGATCGGCGCTTCCAAAACGTCCGAGGTGAATGGCGATTCTCTCAGGTCGCCATCGTTCAGTGGACCTTCTTTGTGCTCACACTTGGCCTTTAAGGCGTCAACCTGAGCATCGAGCTTGCCCCTCAGCTGGTCGAACTCCTCCCTTGTGATCACCCCTGCGGGAGTTGCTGGGTTGTGAGATGATTCAGCCTCCTGGTTGGAGCTCCTGTATGAGCGGGATGGTGACTGTCCTTTTCGGACAGATGAGCCTCTCTTTCTGTTGAGATGCTCACGGAGTTCTCCCCTCTGGCGAGTGTGTCCCTCGCTCTCGTTGTCTTCGGGACGTTCCTCCTCGACTGGGTCGAAGCGGGAACGCTATTGCTCGCATACGTCAATGCGCGTCACTCGATTTTCAGATCGGGACCCTGCACTGATTACGCTTGTTTACATGCGTAAAAAGAAGGTTTTAGATGCTGTTTTTACTATGTTTCAGCTTTGTTTCGGATTTTTCTCAGGCGTTTGAGTTCCAATTCATGCAAAATTCATATATTATGGTTTGTGGTTGGCTTATATTGTATTTATGACATTTTAGGACCATTTGGGAGTGCAAATTAATCAAAAGAAGCAAAAAGTCGGAAATACCTACATGGGAGGCGCCAGGCGCCTGGGAAGGCTGCTGAAAACAGTTTTTCTTCCAACTTTGCCCTTAATGAAACGCGTCTTCCCATGCGTTTTGGTGGTTCCAACCGATGCATACGTGTAGAAGAAGTGTTCCACTATCAGTTTGAGCACGATTTGGTCAGTCAAAAGAGTTGGAAATGGGTTATTCACCATCGTTTTAGGACCTACCTAACCAATTCTGCACAGCTATAAATTCCAGCAGCTTCTCCACCAAATTCATCAAGCCTTGCTTCCTTCTCTTGATCATTTTTAGTGTTTCTTTGGTGCTTTCTAAGTACTTTTGAGTTGCTTTCATTAGTTGCTTTTGGTTTTTAAATCCCGAGCACTTTACATTCCTTTATTGAGCTTTGTTTTGTTTCCATTTGTACTTAGTTATTTTCTACTTATTCAAATATATAAAAATCCAGCATTTTGCTTATCTTCCCTTTGCCTTTACTTTATTTTTAGTTAAGAGAGTTGTGTTTTTGGAGGAAAGAGCACGTGACACTCCCCCTTGCTTGAAAGAGAAGGGCGAAGCTCTCAATCCCGATAAAAACTCTTCGTTAGTTAACTTTTGTTTTTCACACATGCATTCCACATTCAACCATTTTTCTTGCTGTATTTTCTTCAATATGTCTTTCTAAATTCTCGTCTCTAGTACGGTTATGGATAGTTAGCCTTTTATTTCTAATAAGGGTTGCTAAGAAGTAGTGTTTTTGCTTCCCATTCATGGCTCAACATGTTTTCCCAAAAAGTTAGGATTTAGATAAGGCCACTGTACGTCTTAACAAGTCAATACTGAAAAGGTTGCTTATTTGCATTGTTGAGTGATTAAACCGAGGAGAGGAGCGCCTTAGACATAAGGGTTCCGCTTAAGTAGCCTAGACATAGGACCTTAACCCGAGGTTGCGACTATTTCCATCCTAAAACTAAGATATCTCTCGTAATAGACATATTAGGGAATGTCTTAGGACTTTGAACTTGCTTAGACATAAGTCAAGTGAAAAGCGTAGTCGTTGGTTTCTAAAGTAAAATGCATATTGTCCTTAGCATGTCCTTGATTCTTTGTTGGCTAACTTGAAGTAATTCGGGCTAGGTTTTATCATTATAAGTCCAAATCCCAAATCCAAAACCATTATTTGTGACCACTTCCCATTTTACAAGAATCACTCATTTCAACATTCACTATTCTTTAAAACTTTAGAGTTTGGAAATTATTTAGAAGTCCTCGAGGATCGATACTTGGATACTCCATCCATTTTATATTACTCTGACAGGTGTGCGCTTGCATCTATATAATTGTTACCACGCTTAGTGCGTGCGTTCAGCATAACCATCAGTCATGCACCTGCAACTAGTATCATTTCGTTAAACATTTCCTCCATGGACCGCATTTGTGTGCGCATTGCCTCTATTTCTCTCTGGAGTGCGTCAAAGTTCTCACCTGTTGGAGCCGGGGCTGAACCCTGGGCGCCCTTCTTGGAGGTCCCACCTCGGCCACGGGTGGCCTTGGATGTCTTTGGGTGCACAGGTGGTAGAACAGGCGCGGTGATTCGCGCCGACCTGCGGAGGGGTTCTGTTGCTAGGCCGTCGTGACCTTGCCCCTCTACCACTGCTGCTCCGACCTCCCTCTGGTGCGCATCGCTGGCAGCTAGGGTCCTTCGATCTGCCGTATTGGTCGAGTTTGCGGGTTGAACCATTTTCGCTTGCGTGTTGGTTTAACAGAATTGGGATGACTTAGATTGTCGAGTCCCCACAGACGGCGCCAAATGTTTATGCAAGGATATGCACAACAGTGTATTTCTGATTGCAGCTCGAACTCGGTCTCCGGCCCGACCTGAATACTTTGGCGGACCTGCACAAAAGGGTGAGCACTCCGACGATCAAGTCAGTATAGGTCGGATTCCCAGTTTAGTTCGAGGTCATAAATCATCGTACCTGATCGTGGAGTGAGACCCTCTACTTATGGGTGGTAGTCCCGCTAATCTCGCGACTGTTACACCCGGTAATCTCGGGACCGACGGTACACCCGATAATAACGCCGCTGACAGTAGCTCACATCGGCCCCCACTGAGCTTCCCGGTAGCTCGGACCTTGGCCAGGTTTACCTTGGCCCTCATACTTAGCATCTGTCAACGCTAGTGGTGGTGATCTCGGCGGTCCGAGTTGGGGCATGACTCATGGGTCACCTTGGAGTACCAATGGCTGTCCTCCACGTGTCGAGGGTATTCTTTCCCCCAAACAAATGTATAAATTAAAATGTAGTGGGTATCCAAGGTTTAATAGTTTATAATTTTGTGGGATATGTTTGGCATAAAATCAAAAGATCATGAGATCTTCGAGAGTGCGCATTTTGCATTACAAAAAGAAGCCTTTCTCTTTTCTATTTTTTCTTTTTCCATTTTCTAAAGTTACTTCCACTAAAGATTATCTAGGTAAAAGAATAAAAGGATTCATGCCTCCCAATTAAAGTACATAGTTTCAATTCATTCTAGTGAGATTATTTATTTATTTAAAAATACCAAATTGCGAAAATTTCATACTTTTAGAAACTAAATTTAATAAAAAAAAATTTGAAATTGATGTAGAATGATTATATAAGTTATATAATTTTTTTCTTTTTTTTTTAGTATTTTTTAGTTTGATAACATACAAGGTTTGAAATATCAATGTCAATGGAAATCGAGGTCCTGATTTTACGGAAATGTCGATGAAAATGTCGATGTTGACAGATATTTTGAGGAAAGTCATGAAAATTGATGGAAAATATTTTAATTAGTAAATAAAAATTTAATTGTAGCTTAATTAGGCTATAATTGTTCACTTTGAACTATCATATCTACAAATACGAGTAACTTATGAAAATATCAATATCAATATGTAAATGTAGGAACATAGAATAAAATTGATGGAAATTATTTTGAATGAGTAAATTAAAGTTCAAATGTTGTTGAAATGAATGCAAAAAAGTCATTTTATTTTTCTAAAAAGAAACAAACTGTCAAACTTTTGAGATTGTACAGTTCTCAATATTTTATAATTAAACACTATTAAATGATTGTTGGAGGGCAAACTTCTAGAGGCCGACCTAGTCGAAGAAAGTCACACATACCGCCCTAACAGATCGATACCCAGTACTAAAACTGTAACAACTCAAATTTTCCAATACAATCAGACTAACAATAATGCAGAAACGTAATTTTCAATAAACTTTAAGAACTAAAATTATTCAGTGGAAGCAATTTCCTTACATAATTTTTCTAAACTAACTTAACTAAGTAGGAAGATGACTTTCAAACTCATGCCAATACGCTAAACTCCACTTTCTACCAGAATGATCATTCAATCCTTCATCTGAAAAACATTTAGGAAAGCAAAGATGAGTACAAAAATACTCAATAAGTAATTTCCATATCAAATTTCGAAATTCATTTTCCTTTCAAAACATTCGTAAACAAAAAACGAACAGATCAAAACTTTTAAAGTCCTTCAATATTTAATACAATTTTCAAAACTTTCAATACAAACTAGATTTTCAGAAACAAAATCTTCAAATAAGATAAAATTTCCAATCAATCAAAACAAACTTTCATTATTTCAAAACAAACTTCCATTCATTCAAAACGAACTTCTAATGATTCAAAACAATCTTCCATTCATTCGAAACAAACTTTCATTCGGTCAAACTTCAAATCCTTCAAAACAAACTTTGTTTCAATCAAAACTTTCAAAGTTCCTTCTAAAACATTTGGTACAATTTTCAAACTTTCGAATAACTAAATCCTTCAAACATTCAAAACAATGTTACATTCATTCATACTTTCAAAATTAGAGTAAGAGGTTGCATTATTTGGGTAGCCTACAGAACATATGTAGTTACCCGTCGATAACACCAATCAATCAGAAGTTTCTATCAGAGTTGTCGAATTAATATCGACCAGAACAGAGTTGTCGAAATAATATCGGCCAGAAAAAACATAATGGTTACTTAAGTATGAGGCTATGTGAGTGAATAACACAGACATGAATCTTCATTCACAAGGAATGCCAAACTACAAAAGTGACTTCCCACAAATAAGCCAGAATAGAAATCCATTTATTCCAAATTAGGCTACTACCCCAAATAAGCAAAACGTTCCTCAAAACAAAATCATGCCATATCCGGATAGCTCTATCAAATCAATCAAAATATCTTTCAAATAAAATGCAGAACAAGTACTTACTTTCAATATTAAATTAATTCAAAACATTTAACTAATTTAAAACAAACTTTATCAATCCTCTAAAACATGATTTCAAATATTTCACAAATAAACAAAATATCAATTTCAAACCTTTAAATAAATTTAAACAAAACTTTATCAAATCATATAAGAATACTTAATCAAATCAATTGCCAAATTCGTTTTCAAATCCATAATAAAACTTCAATTTCATATGCAAGATATCAATTTCAAATCTTCCTATCAAATCCAAAATACATTTTAGTTTTTTAAGGGATATGACAAGTTACTTACAATACTTTTCGAAGGGATATGGTAAATCACTTACAATATTTTTCGAAGAGATATGGTAAATCATTTACCTCTTTCAGAAATCCAACGAATCTAATTAACTTTTTCACTGGATAGTTGTCGCACATAAATAACCAATATCCAAAATCAATCCTTAAATCCTATATAAGGATTTAAAATTCAACCAATTACTAACCAAATCTTATCTACCCAATTTTCACATTCAAAACATTTTTTTTTTGCAAAACAATTAGGAAAGTACGAATTTGGGGCTACAAAACCAGATCTGAAAACCGGGTTAGAAAGCCTCTAAATTCAACAGTAACAAACTTTAAAGTTACAACAATCGGTATAAATCAATATAGACTAAATTTACAAAAACTTTCTCAACAAATTAAGCTTAAAAACCTTCTAAACAATTGAAAATTTAGGGATTTTAAATGTGGAAAATTTTCTATTTTATAAAATAAAACTTCCAAGATTTTTCCATAAAACAATTAACAATTTACTGATTTTTATAGAAAAGTCAAATCTGAAAACTGTATAGAAAACCTTTAAAACTTGGTAAAAACATATAACTTTTAATGTAAAAATCAGAACAATAAACTATAGTTTTTAGGATACAAATAGGTAAACTTTTTATGAAAAAAAATCTCAAAATAGCCCAAAAACAGTATCATAAACAAAAAAAAAAATCAAACAAAAAATTCTGGAAAATTGTTAGGGTAAAAAGTCCTTAAAATCTTTTATTATAAAAACAAAGACCTCAAAGCTTTTTTCAATAAACTGAATTAAAGAACTACAGATCAAGAAAAAATAAAACTAAAACAATGAGGAAGAAAAACTTACCGATCTTTGAGAGAAAATACCAAACTCTTTTTCTTTTCTTTTTCTCTTGGAGAGAAAACTAGGTCTAGCAGTTTAAGAAAAATAAAACCTAGGGGTTAAGAGTTTTTATAACAAACCCTAAAGAAACCTTTTTTTTAGAAGGATAACATAAAAAGATAAAGATTTAATAAAACTCTTTCTTTTTATTTTATTTTTATTCTAAGAACAAATTATCTTTTAAAAAATAATTTCCAAAACAAAAAGGTTTATCTTTGAGAAAATAAAAGAAAACAACTAAAAATAAAAGAAAATAATTTCCAACCCGCACAGGGAAATACCCTGATGGGACAGGTAGCTAATCCTTTTACTACTATAAATACACCACCACTCCGCCAAGACAGGTATGAAAATTTGTCTGAAGTTGATCGGTCTAGGCTCGGATTACTAACTAACTTGGGCGTCGGAGTGACTTACCTGTCATTCCAGGTACCTCAAAGAAGCTCACTCCGGATAGCTTGCACCGACCTGCTAGGTCACTCTACAGGACTTAGGCAGATTTTGGCAGCAACAGTTAGCGTCGTATGTGGGAATGCTGTCATTGCCAGATCGCTCTGAACTATCAAGCCATGGGGAAAGATTCCCAACGTTTGAGTAACCAAGAACACGAAGGTCGGGGCCAATCTCTTGACCGCCGAGACCTAAAAGTGCCACCAGGTGCACACAAACCGCCAGCGGTTTGAAAACCAAAAACCAGGACGGATTCGTAGAGGTCGCAGTCCCGAATCCAGGTCGATGTAGCCATTGGCCTCCAGGATGAGATGAACACTATGAGAGCCCAAGTGGCAGCCCAAACTGAGGCCTTATAAATAGCGGGAGTACCGCTTCCCGAACTACCTGAGCTTGAAATCCAGCGTGACCCCGAAAGGGGAAAGGCCGAGGCAACTGGGAAGGACCCAGCGAGATGTGTACGACCAAATCAATCCAAGCTAATTTTGGGAGGGAATGACCGAGCTCGAGAGTGTGACGATCTACACTAGCATCTATCCTCGTCAAATAGTAAGGATCTCCAAGCACACTTGAATTAGAAACACTCAGCCAAGAAGGACGACAGGTGACCAAGTTAGGGTTATTTAACAACGAAGAGTTGTAGTTGCAGTTCGAGCAGCTAAAGAGGGAGTTGCGAGGGGAGATCAAGAATGACCTTAAGAATACCCATGGAAGGCCCCTGTCAGCTGACGACGAGCCTAGGAAGCCGCCTTTCACTCAAGCTATCTTAACCGCGCTGATCTTCTCTGAAGGGAAGCTCTTCAGTTTCAACAAATACGCTGGATCTACCGACCCGGTGGACCACATAGAAACATACGAGTCCCTGATGGACTTTCACGCATATCTGAATGTTATGAAATGTCGCGCGTTCTCCATCATGCTGCAAGGCTCAACCAGAAAGTGGTACCAACAGCTCCTGCCCCACTTCATTTTAATGGAGGCGGTTGCACAAAGCTTTCATCGCCCAATTCGTAGAATAGCAAGAGACCAAACACTCTGCAAGGTATCTCATCACTGACCGACAAGGAAAATAAGAGAGCCTCAGGAACAATGTGAGAGGATTCCTCACAGAGCATATCGGAGTCTCATGCAACGAGGAGTTCATCTGTTCAACGTTTGCCTCAAGAGTGAGGCACGAGAAATTGAAATGGTCATTGGCCAAGAAGCCCGAGCTGACTATGAAATCCAACATCGAGCGGGCAAGGAAATTCATGCAGGCTAGTGAGCTCATCCAATCTGAAGACGACTGACTTGTTCTGTCTAGCCCGTTGCGAGAAAGGAGAGCTCTCGACAACGCAGAAGGTACCCACCCCACCAGCGGTAGCATGACCACAACTCCAACCAAAGGCAGGATCAAAAGCACGATCGACCTGAGCGATTCGAGCGCTTCATGCCCTTGAATGTCTAGGTGGCCAAAATTCTCGCCAACATACAAGTCTCAAAGTTGATCTACTCACCGAATCGAGCCCCATGCGTCGAGACCCTAAAAAATGCACAGATCCAGATTCTACCACTTCCACAAAGATCACGGTCACGACACTTCTGACTGCTATGACCTGAAGAGGCAAATCGAAGGTCTCATTAAAAAGGGGTGTAACGCCCCGCGTTCTCTGACTCGTTTATTTTAAGAGATAAATAGTGTCTTTGGATTTTTCCCTAAGTTGATAACTTTAATTCTGAGATTTTATAATTTGTAAATTATAATTTTTGGCTAAATTAGAATTAAGTTTAATTTCATTGGATTAAGATAATTTAAGTTCCCGACCTGTGTAGGAGATTTTTAGTTAAATCTTAAATTCACAGTTTTTAGGATTTTTTTCCCTAAATTCTACTTTTTCTTTGGATTATTATTCTTGGGTTTTAGAGTTTCAATTAACTATGTTTTTTTTGAGTTGTTGTGGGTTTTATTTGATTTCTAAAGTATAATTATTGGGCTTATTGTTTTGGGTCATGTCTTATTTAGTTGGGCCTCCTTTAAGAATAAGGGATTGGGTTTTTAAGTTTTAAAACAAGTTAAAGAAAAGGAAATTAAAACAAAATAACCCTAGCCCCATCTTGTTCTCCTACCTCTTCTTCTTCCTCCCTTCCGTTTCTTGTTGAAGCCGCCAGCCCCCCCCCCCCAATTCGAATTTTTCTTCTCCGACGAAGCAGCACCGACAACGGCTCCCTCCGGCGACACCAGGTAACAGCAGCGGCTGCTCTTGATCCCATACGGCGACATAGCCCTCCATCGGCGGCACAATCCGTTCCATGTCGGCGAAGCTACACGAAGTAGCGGCAGCGTTCGATTGGTGGCAGAAGTGGCGACATTCTGGCTTCATTTTACTCAGTAGCAGCGTCCCACGGTGGTTTGAGTAGACCCGACGCTCCCACGGTGTTTCAGTGGCGGCGCTTCCCTCAGGTGGCTGTCCTGCAGTGCTAAGCGCGAGTCTGCAAAATTCCGTTAGTTGCCGACGTGATTCCGGCGAGCTTCTACAGCAACCCACGACCAGCAGCACTTTATTAGAATTTCAGCAAAGTTTCGATGCTTACCTACACCAAAACGAAGCTTGATTTGAGTTACCCACCCCCTTCGGCATTGATTCAACGTTGACCCACTCTTATTCGGACCTAAATCGGCATTACCCATCGCTTTTAGACATCGAATCAACAAGCTTAAGGCCTTTTGAACTCAGATTTAGGAGACTGAACCCCCTCGACGTCGACCCACTCCTAACCCAAGGGGTTTTAGTGTGAGTTAGTAGGTAACAACTCACTTATATTGGATTTTGATTTAATTAAAGTGGTTTTAGTTAGTTTCTAACTTAAGTTTAGTTGCCTATGGTTTAGGAAATCCTTTGGCCAACTTAGTAACGTGTCAGGGCACTTGTTTGTAAGTAGTTCTTACTTGGTGCTTCGAGGCACTGATTTGCTTTGCGTTGTTGGAATTGATGCTTAGTGGTACTTCTAAACGCATTATGGATTATGAATGGTTTTATCGTTGTATGGTTGTGTTCATAAAATCATACTGAAATAATATGGGAGAAATCTGTTGTGTTGCGCATGCATGTTGGACATGTCATTTCATTTTTAGCTTACTGTTTTTGGTTCCGGAAGCATGCTGGTTTTATTGTGAGTTGAGTGCTGCATGGGTCATGGCCTAGAAATTATGTAGTAGGACTCTGGTGAGAGTTTGGTCCTTAACGAAGTGAATGGGTTATGTTGTGTTCTGATTACTATAAATATGGATGTACATTTGCTTTTGAAACACAACATTTGATTAATGAAATTTCATATTGAGTTTAGTTTCTCTCAAGCTTTAAGCTTTCTTTGTATTCTTGTGTTTAGCATGCATGTTTAGAACATTCAATCTAGTTTGATCAATTAGGTTGTGGAGAGTTCGAAATCTTGAAGATAGGAACAAGTTCTCTTTTCTTCTTGATCTTTGATCATCTTTTCCAAGCACAAATCTATTTAGCTTTCTTGGGGTTGATTCATCATCTTCTTATTGGGTTATTTTTATTATTGTTGTGGGGGTTCCCTTGTATAAGGGAGTTCTCATGCATAATTGAGTTAGTTCCTTTATCATTTAGTATCAGA
Source organism: Momordica charantia (assembly GCF_013281855.1). NCBI lineage: Eukaryota > Viridiplantae > Streptophyta > Magnoliopsida > Cucurbitales > Cucurbitaceae > Momordica > Momordica charantia. The sequence continues at coordinate 5,764,586 of NW_028275157.1, read as the reverse complement.
GCTTTGGCTCTAAAACAGATTATATCTATTTCGCTTGCCTTTGTTCTTCGTCTTTCTTTCTTTCTTCATCCAATCGTTACATCTAATTTCATTTTTCTTCTTCTAAACAAAGAGACTTATCATCTTTTATTGGCATTTCATATTTGATGCTAATTGTCTCTTGTTTTATGTACTAAAAAAAACAGAAAAAAATGGAAAAAAAAAGTGCCGATATAGCAAGTAGTGAAGCATTGTTTCTTTTGCATTACATGTGAAGATAGTTCCAATGTTTTATCTCTTATATCTATATATTTTCATCAAATCGTTCCTATTCATTTCCATCATATCATTCTTGAACCATTTTGCTTAAAATTCATTCCATTGCCTCTTTCAATGCTTGTTTTCTAAATGCTGGATTTTTGTTAACTTTTGACATTCTGGGATATTTTGAAGTGTTCTTGATTGATTCTCATAAGAATACTACAAGACTTGCTGAACTTTGAGAAATTATAAATCTTAGGGTATTTATACATTCTTTTTTTTTCTTGAGTGCAAACACGAGTGACCTTTCATATTCCAAGAGAGTAAACACGTGAGGGAGTGCTTGTAAAGTCCATTTTTACTTTGTGTTCGTTTTTGCAGCATGGCAAATGAAGAAAATTAAGGTAACATATCGGATGGTAGGATGAGAGAGACTCAACAAAGAGCTATGGAGCGAATGATTCGTATCATGGAAGACATATCGGAACGAATGCATAGGTTGGAGATTCAAAACCAAGCGCAGGAGAGGATACCACCACCACCACCACCACGTGTTATGGATGACCATCATTTATATCCAGAGAATGAAGCTGAGGAAGGTGGGTCTGATCAACTAGAGGATGACGAAGTTACCTTGTTAGCCGCACATAGAAGGGGAGATAGATGTGCTGGACATCGCTTGGATAGAGGGAGAGGTCGTGGAAGACAACACAATTATTAGAGAAGAGGCTCAAGTTGATCGTAATCTAGGGAGCATCAAATTGAAGATTCCAAAGTTCTTTTGCAAGACTAATCCAGAAGAATATCTCCAATGGGAGAAGAAGGTGGACTCGGTATTTGTGTGCCATAATTTCAATGAAGAAAAGAAGGTACAACTATTTGTCGCTCGATTTCAACAATATGCACAAACATGGTGGGATAAGCTAATGTCTCGTAGAAGAAGGAATCTTGAAGCACCAACTATTTTGTGGTACGAGTTCAAGGAGTCTTTGAGGAAGCGGTTTGTTCTAAAAATTTTGAAAGGGACATGGCACAAAAATGGCCAGCGTTGAGACGTGGAAACAAGTCAGTGGAGGACTATTACAATGAGATGGACACTTAAATGGATCGACTTGATCTAAATGAGGACATGGAGTAACTTATGGCGCATTTCTTAATGGCCTAAACAAGAAGATTGTTGACAAGGTTGATCTACAACCTTTCTTTGACATTGAGGAGATGTTGCATTTAGCAATCAAGATCGAGAGACAAATCCAACGGAAGTCCCAACGGTATTCTTCTAAACAATTTTCCATCTCTAGTGCTCCATGGAAAAAAGATAGTAAGAATAGTGATGTTTATCCTGGAAATCGATAGGGGAATGAGAAACCTAAGAGGAAAATTGAGAAAGGGGAGAGTTCAATGAAGGGGAAAGAAAATGTAGATAAACATAAGAATAGAACTAGGGATATTAAATGCTGGAAATGTCACGGGGTAAGGCATGTAAGTAGGGATTGTCCAAACAAAAGAACAATGATCATAAAAAATGGAGAGGTAGTAACTGAGGGTGAAGAAAGCAAAAATGAGGAGAATAAGGGAGAAATAATTTATTCGGAGGAGTCTAGTGATGGTAGCTATGAAGAACCAGTAGTAGGGGATGTGCTTGTATCTAGAAGAGCTTTAAGTACTCTAATTAAAGAGGACCTCGTTGAAGAGCAAAGGGAAACATTGTTTCATACCCGATGTCATGTGAATGGGAAGGCCTGTAGTGTGATAATTGATGGGGGAAGCTGTACTAATGTTATGAGTACATTACTTATCAAACGATTGGGATTGCCTACAACACCACATCCTAGACCAGACAAACTTCAATGGTTGAACAATTGTGGGGAAGTTAGAGTTAATAGACAATGCATTGTTCCATTTCCTATTGGAAGATATAAGGATGATGTTCAATGTGATGTTGCACCCATGCATGCTGGAGAAATTCTTTTGGGAAAATCATGGCAATTCAATAGAAAAACTGTGCATGATGGTTATCTTAATCGATACAAATTCACGAAGAATGGGAGAAAGATAATTCTTCTTCCTTTGTCAACCAATGATGTATTTGAAGAGCAATGTAAGTTAGAGAAAATGAGAGTGGAGGCCGAGGAAATAGTGCAAGAGAGTAAAAATATTTTGAGTGAAAAGAGCAAGAGAGAAAAGAACTTCAAAGAAAAAAATAGTGAGAAAAATAATTGTGGAAAAAAAAAAAGAAAGGAGCTTAGAGAGTGAGAAAGTGCTCAAAGAGATAAAAGTAATAAATGAAAGTTTGATAGCTAGAAAGAGTGAGGTTAGGAAAGCTTTGTTTTCAACAAAACCGATCTTTGTACTTTTGTGCAAAGGACCTTGTTTTCTAACTTATGACTTAGAAACTTCTTTGCCTAGTATTTTTATGAGTTTGTTGCAGGAATTCAAGGACATATTTCCTGAAGAACTACCAAGTGGATTGCAACCACTTAGGGGAATTGATCACCAAATTGATTTCATCCCTGGAGCAGCCATTCCGAATAGGCCAGCTTATCCAGCTAATCCTACTGAGTCAAAAGAGATTCAACAGCAAGTTGATGAGTTGCTTGCCAAAGGATATGTGAGGGAAAGTCTTAGTCCATGTTCAGTACCGGTCATTTTAGTTCTGAAGAAGGATGGTTCTTGGAGAATGTGCGTGGATTGTAGAGCCATCAACAAGATTACGGTAAAGTATCGTCATCCTATACCAAAACTTGATGATATGTTAGATGAATTACATGGGTCTATTTTATTTACTAAAATTGATCTCAAATCTGGATATCATCAAATTATGATGAAAGTTGTTGATGAGTGGAAAACTGCCTTTAAGACCAAACATGGATTGTATGAATGGTTAGTTATGCCTTTTGGTCTTACCAATGCACCTAGTGCGTTTATGCGTCTCATGAATCATGTTTTGCGTGAATTTTTAGGAAAATTTGTGGTAGTTTACTTTGATGATATTCTTGTTTATTCCAAGTCATTAGAAGAGCATGTCGAGCATGTTAGAAAGGTTTTGCTTACATTGAGGGAAGCTCAATTGTTTGCCAATTTGAAAAACTGTTCATTTTGTTTGGATAGGATTAATTTTCTTGGATTCGTTGTTTCTGCAAATGGTGTTGAAGTTGATATGGACAACGTTAAAGCTATTAAGGAATGACCACAACCTAAAAATGCTAGTGAAGTGAGATCATTTCATGGCTTGGCTAGTTTTTATAGGAGGTTCATTAAAGATTTTAGTACCATTGCTGCACCACTTAATGAAATCGTTAAAAATAATGTTCTTTTCAAATGGGGAGAATCTCAAGATGTAATGCCCCGCGTTACTCAGGTTAGCTTGCCTCGAGTTCCGGGAAATTTTTATAACAAAATAGATTTTTAATTTTTTAATTAATTAATTAATTAATTTCATTTTATTTTATTTGATTCATCAGTTATCTTTATTTAATTTAAGTGTGTCATCTCGGTTATTGTGTATTGCTACAGAATTAGTGGTGAGTTAGTCGCGTGTAGTTATTTATTAAATTATGGTTTAGTACGGATTCCGTTATGTGACACTTGTTTTGGGCCATTGGGCCAATTACGAAATTATATTATTGGCTTGTTTTAACAAGGAGGGGTTGGGTAAATGGGTCTTAAACAAAAGGAAAAGAACCCAAGCCCAAAGAAGTTAAAACTTTAAAACAAATAACCCTAGCTCTTGTTCTTTTTCCTCTTCTTCTTCCCCCCTTTCCCTCTCTTGTTGAAGCCGCCGGCCACCCCCCACTCGGATTCTTCTTTTTCGGCGAGCAGCTCCTTTCATGTGACGCGACGAACAGCGGCGGCATCGGAGAAGCAGGTGCGGCGTCGGGATAGCAGCACTGCAGCAGCAGCGTCAGGCTCGGGCAGCAGCAGGCGGCGTTGGGCAGCAGCTGGCGCGGGCGTCGGGCAGCAGCAGGCGGCGGTGCGTGGTCTCAGGAATAGCAGGTGCGACGGCGGCGCGTGGTGGCTATTCACGATGTTTTCCCTCGATTCGACAACTCCAACGACTCGAATAGCTTAGATCCGGGAAGCCCGGTAATTTTCTTTGACCCACCTTTGTTCGAAGTTAGATTTGGATTACCCACACCTAAACGAAATCGATTTGGAATACCCACACCTAAGCAAAATTGTTTTGTAGTAACGGACATCAAATCGAAGCCGTTGGAGGTCGTTTTGGGCGTTTTTCGCTGTTGTAAAAAAAACGTGGACAACAGTGTTTTGGGTGGTGTCCGGCGATCATCTTCATCTGTTCGAAGCCCGATTTACGCTACCCACCCTTTGCAAGTTAGATCTAATTTACCCACACCTACACGAAGTCGTTTTGCGGTAATGAGACCCTTTGAACCCTCTTAATGTTGTTTTCGAAGGCTGAACAGTACATTATATTGCTGTATTTTTCCGTTTTTTGTGCTTAGGTGTGAGTTCGACGCAAACTTAAGGATGTGGTTGAGTAAGTAGCACCATGGGGCGAGTGCGTGCGTTATTTAGCATTAACGGAATGGTTTTGATGCTGCTTTTTAGTTAAAATAATTTAATTGTGCATGTAGCGATTGTTAGTTTTGATTTGTGAACTTCTAGTGCTTTTGTTGCCGTCTTTCTATTATTGAACACTTATGAGGAAACATGCTTTCTATTCTTATTGTTGGAGGTGACTAGTAGATTCTGAATTGTTGTGGTTAAAAGTAACTGGCTCATGACGTATTGCAAACATGTTGTAAATCAAATGCTCGCGTTGTTAAACTGATAATTAGTTTATATTGTTTTAGTTGTGAGCTGTTGGGTGGTGACTTGTTTATTACAAAGAAAAGCATGCTTGTGAACTGTGCAGTGAATTGGAATGTGTGAAATATACTTGTAGGTGGTCTTGGGAGGGCTAGTGGGAGTGGTGAAGGGTGACGGGTGAAGGGACGGGTTGGCAGTCCGTTAAACTATGGGTGGTCTGAACTGAAAATGCATATAAATCGCATGGAGGTTCAAAGCCTTGAGTAGTTGCCTTGGGAATAAATGACAAGGCCGAACGTCAAATTTCTGTAAATGAGTATTTGGGTCTTGGGGATAAATGTCAAGAACCAATACGCTGGGAAGTCATCGGTACCTTGGGGATAAACGACAAGGACCGGTGCACAGTTCAGGCCTTGGGAATAAATGGCAAGGCCGAACATCAAGTTTTTGTAGATGAGTATTGAGGCCTTGGGGATAAATGTCAAAAGCCAATGCGACTTGAGGAGTTAGGCTTGAAAGACTAAAGTAGAGTGGTGCTTGCGAAGTAGTGGTGCTAGGCCTTGGGAATAAATGGCAAGGTCGAACATCAAGTACTGTAAAAGAAGGGGGGACGGTATCTTGGAAATAAATGTCAAGAGTCGTCATGCCTCGAGAAGTTAAACGGGGAGTATCACAGAGGGGTGTAGAGGGAGGTTTAGTACTGTGGGACAAGGGCTAGTGAATCATATGGTTGTAGTCTTGGTAGTTTCGACGCATGGTTGTTGTATGTAAATGTCAAGTTATTGTTTTTTTTTATCTCGCTGTCTATTTAATTGTCTTGCCATCGTTTTATTTTATATGCCGTGACTGTGAGCATGATTTTTGTGTTAGTTAGGAAGGGCTACTTACGGAGTACCTTATGTACTCACCCCCCTTTTTATCCTTATTTGTTTTCAGGTGTGAATAGGGCCGACCGTTGTGATGACGTGGAGGGGGCTTGACTGAGGAGGGATCACTAGTCGAGTTAGTGAGGATAGAGGGAAGGGTCATTTGGTACGAGTAGCATTTGGGATTTATTTTATTGCTAGGTGTGGACCCGAGGAGCGATTTTGTTTTCTTTAGAACTATTTCTTTTTTATGGATGTTATTGTTAAACGCGTCACTGTTGTCGTTGGAGTTTAGGTGTACGATTGTTTTATTTATTTAAGAATTTTAGCCACTGAGGTGGACATTAGATGTTTTTTTTTAAATTGCCCACAGAGAGCGAAGTTTTGACAGTTTATAAAATTGATATTTTTGGTGGAATTATGGGAGTCGAAGCTTTATTTTATTTAAATTATTTCCCAGGGAGTTGGTTATCTCGTGTTTAGAGTTAAGGCTACACATGTGGATTATTTAGCATTACCTTGGATGGTATATAACATATTGGGGCATTACTGTTGGTATCAGAGTCGAAACGTTCTTGTAGACTGAGTTAGTAGCTAGCATACTTAGGAGTAGTGATCTCGGTCGACCTCCTTGTCATCACCAGGTACGCTTCATGCTTGTCCTTCAGAACTTATACATTCCCCATGATTTACTTGTGCGCTGAATTTTTTTTTCTTTCATCAGTTTTTGTTGCCGCTCTGTTTCGCTAGGCATAAAGTGTTCACTAAGCGTACCAAATAGAATGTAGTGGACCTTTTACTACTATGGGAGTTTCAACTGCCACATTCCTGTTAGTCTATGCGTGGAGTATCGTGCTAACGTCTTGCTGAAATTTTGTGTCGTTCATCCAGACAATGCCTCCCCGTCGTAGTATGAGATTGTGACCTGACGCCAACCCCGCTCCCGGAGGTGAGAACGGAGCGGATCCACTGCCCCCTCCTGCTAGGAATCAGGTAGGAGTAGTCCCTCCATTTCCTCCAACAGCAGCTCGAGAGCGGGCATATCCTCTAGTTCCCCCAGCAGTTCGTCAGGTGAACCCCCAATTGGTGTTGCTTGTGGAGGCATTACAAGCAGTGATCAATAACGCAGCAGGGGTGGGCGGAGTCCAAGCTCAGCCACCCCAACATCTTCATACTCCCCAGAGCGAGGCTCGCTTCATCAAGGATTTCAAGCGTTACGGACCCCTAACCTTTGATGTTGAGAGTGAAAGAGCGACCGCAGCGGAAGAGTGGATCAGAGAGTTGGAAGCCCTTTACACGTATCTTGGTTGTGAGGACCAATTCAAGGTGAAGGGTGCGGTTTTAATGTTGAGGGGCGAGGCCCTGAACTTGTGGGACTCAATAGCAGTGGCAGAGGATCATGCAAATGTACCGATTCCGTGGACGAGGTTCAAGGACTTGTTGTACGACTACTACTATCCGGAAACTGTAAAAGACATGAAGGAGGCGGAATTCCTCCATCTAGTCCAAGGAACCTTATCGGTGGCACAGTATGAAAGAAAGTTCGCGGAACTCTCCTGTTTCGCTCTAGAGTTGATTCCCACTGAGGCATTGAAGATCAAGAGGTTTGTTAAAGGCTTGCGCAAGGGAATCAGAGGCCCGGTGGATCTTCAGTGACCCACCACCTATGCTGAAGCGGTTAGGGGCGCCTTGATTATGGATAAGGATGTCTCCAACAAGGCCTCACCCCTACCAGAGGTCGGATCATCTTCAGGTGTGAAAAGGAAGTTCCATCCGACTTATGCCGACCCGGTATTGAAAGCATCCCAGCGCCAGGCTCAGCACCAGGGCATGCCGCCAGTATGCCCCACCTGCCAGAAAAGACATATGGGGCAGTGCTGGACGGGAAGTAAGGGTTGTTTCAGGTGCGGAAGAGAGGGGCATTTTGCAAGGGAATGTCCCATGTCGGCCGCAAATACACAGAGGTTAGGCCAGAGGATTTCCCCATCAGTTTCAACGTAGGGAAATAACCAAAGGGCTCGTGTCTTCGCACTTACTCGCAAGGAAGCGGCGGATGCCAAAACCGTGGTCACAGGTATTTCTTCTCACTTTTTGGGTGTTGTGTGTGAGTGTATGTCCTTATCTTTGCGTTGTGATCCAGGTACCGTCTTAGTCCATGATGTGTCTGGGTATGTATTGTTTGATTCGGGGTCGAGCCATACTTTAATCTCTTCTGCGTTTGTTCGTCAGGCAACCCTCGAATTAGAGCCATTAGGGTTTTTGTTGTCGGTTTCTACACCATCAGGGTCAGTTTTGATTGCTAGTCAAAAGGTGAGGGCAGGTGAGTTATCTTTTGATAATCAGACCCTAAGGGCAAGATTGATCCAGCTGGACATGCAAGATTTTGACGTTATTTTGGGCATGGATTGGCTAGCTACAAACCAAGCCAACATTAATTGCTCGAGAAGAGAGGTCTCCTTCCAACTACCTTTGGGTCGGAACTTTACATTTAAAGGAGTTATGGGTAGAGTCCTAAGGACAGTATCGGCGTTGAAGGCAAAACGTCTGTTACGGAATGGAGCTTGGGGATATTTGACCAACGTCATCGACATTAGTAAGACTCCACCTAGTATTGACTCCGTTGATGTGGTCAGAGAGTTCCCAGACGTGTTCCCCGATAACCTTCCGGAGCTACCCCCCTGTTCGTGAACTGGATTTTTGCATCGACTTACCACCCGGGACAACCCCCATTTCGAAGGCACCGTACCGCATGGCTCCAGTGGAACTTAAGGAGCTTAAGGCTCAGCTGGAAAAGATCTTAGACAAAGGCTTCATCCGCCCGAGCGTGTCTCCTTGGGGTGCTCCCGTGCTGTTTGTGAAAAAGAAAGATGCATCTATGCGACTTTGTGTTGATTACCGGGAACCGAACAAGATGACAATAAAAAATAGGTACCTCCTTCCTCGCATCGATGACCTCTTTGATCAACTAAAAGGAGCAAGGGTGTTCTCGAAGATAGACTTACGATCGTACCACCAGTTGAGAATTAAAGACGCCGACATACCTAGAACAGCCTTCAGGACCAGGTATGGGCATTTTGAGTTTACCGTTATGTCTTTCGGACTCACTAATGCACCTGCGGCATTTATGGACCTCATGAATCGAGTTTTTAAGGAATTTTTGGACCTGTTTGTGATCGTGTTTATCGACGATATTTTAATTTACTTTAAGACAGAAGATCAGCACGAAGGACATCTGCGGCAGGTTCTTACCGCTTTGAGGAAAAATAGCCTGTACGCGAAGTTCTCGAAATGTGAGTTTTGGCTGGTTAAGGTGGCTTTCCTTGGCCACATAGTTACCAGGTAAGGTATTGTCGTGGACCCGGCCAAGGTGGAGGCGGTCAGTGGTTGGCCAAGGCCTCGCACAGTGACCGAAATCCGCAGTTTTCTCGGCCTAGCCGGCGATTATAGAAGGTTCGTCCAGGATTTCTCTCGGGTGGCGGCGCCGTTGACTCAGTTAACCCGCAAGAATGCCACGTTCACTTGGAGCGATGAATGTGAGAAAAGCTTCCAAGAACTGAAGGAGCGTTTGGTCACGGCCCCAATGTTAACAGTACCGGATGGGGCGGGAAGTTTAGTGGTGTACAGTGACGCTTCACGAAGGGTTTTAGGTTGCGTTCTGATGCAGCATGGGAAAGTCATTGCCTATGCCTCACGACAGTTAAAGGTACACCAGCTTAACTATCCCACCCATGATTTGGAGCTTGATGTGGTAGTGTTCGCCTTGAAGATATGGAGACACTACCTATATGGGGAAAAAATTCAAATCTTCACTGATCACCAAAGTTTGAAATATTTCTTCACTCAGAAAGAACTTAACCTAAGGCAGCGGAGGTGGTTAGAACTGGTAAAAGACTACGACTGCGAGATCAATTACCATCCGGGTAAGGCAAACGTGGTGGCCGATGCACTCAGTAGAAGAGCAGCAAGCGTAGCTCCTCTGGTAGTACCTCCTGGACCAGTGTTAGATGAGTTGGACCATTCTGAGGTGGAGTTAGCGGTAGAAGATGTCTCAACAGTGCTAGCTCAACTTTCGGTCGAACCCACCCTAAGACAGCGAATCATCGCTACACAAAGGGGAGGTTCCAGCCTGAACAAGGGTTTCGTTATGCTGGGCCAAGGAGATTTTTCCCTTTCGGAAGATAAGGCTCTACTCTATCAGGGGAGACTGTGTGTGCCAAGAGATTTTCCTTTAAGGAGGGATTTACTAACCGAGGCTCATAATACCCCATTCTCGGTGCATCCTGGGAGTACCAATGTATAGAGATCTTAAGAGACACTATTGGTGGCACAATATGAAGCGTGAGATTGCTCAGTTTGTTAGTAGCTGTTTGACGTGCCAACAGGTGAAAGCCTCCAGACAGAGGCCCACCGGGTTGTTGCAACCTTTAAGTATACCGGTGTGGAAGTGGGATGACGTAGCCATGGACTTCATTACAGGGTTGCCGAGGACGGCTAAAGGTTTCACAGTGATTTGTCGCTTAACAAAGTCTGTGCATTTTATACCAGGCAAAGCCATGTATTCAGTAGAAAGGTGGGCGAAACTTTATCTGCAAGAAATAGTTAGACTTCATGGCATACCAGTGACCATAGTGTCAGATCGGGACTCCCGTTTCAAGTCAACGTTTTGGCGGAGTTTGCATAAAGCACTGGGGACACGACTCGATTTCAGTACGGCGTTCCACCCCCAGACCAATGGCCAAACCGAGCATCTAAACCAGGTTCTGGAAGATATGTTGAGGGCTTGCACATTGGATTTCGGTGGTTCTTGGGACAAACACCTGTACTTAGCAGAGTTTGCATACAACAACAGTTATCAGGCGACCATTGACATGGCCCCATATGAAGCGTTATATGGGAGAAAGTGTAGGTTGCCGGTGCATTGGGATGAGGTCGGTGAGAGAGTCTTGTTGGGACCAAAATTGGTACAAGAAACTAATGGCGCCATCCAAAAGATTAGAGCAAGAATACAGACGGCCCAAAGCAGACAGAAGAGTTACACTGATGTTAGGCGAAGAGCATTGGAGTATGATGTCGGTGACCACGTTTTTCTTCGTGTGGCACCGGTGAAGGGAGTCCTACGTTTTGGTAAGAAGGGAAAACCCAGTCCAAGATTTATTGGTCCTTTTGAGATATTGGAGCGAATCGGCTGGGTCGCTGATCGGTTGGCTTTGCCATCGTCGTTGAGTGCAGTGCATAACGTGTTCCACGTGTCCATGTTGAGGAAATACGTCCATGACCCTTCCTACGTCTTGGATTACGAACCACTGCAGGTAGATGAAACATTGTGCAATAGGGAAGTACCCATTGGGATCATAGCGAGAGAGACCAAAGTGCTGCGGAACCGGGTGATTGACTTGGTGAAGGTCTTGTGGAGGAACCACCAAATAGAAGAGGCTACTTGGGAGAGAGAAGACGAAATCAGGGCCCAATATCCTGAATTGTTCGAGCAACGAACTTTCGAGAACGAAAGTTTTTGAAGGGGGGAAGTCTGTAACGCCCCGCGTTACTCAGGTTAGCTTGCCTCGAGTTCCGGGAAATTTTTATAACAAAATAGATTATTTATTTATTTCATTTTATTTCATTTTATTTTATTTGATTCATCAGTTATCTTTATTTAATTTAAGTGTGGCATCTCGGTTATTATGTATTGCTACATAATTAGTGGTGAGTTAGTCGCGTGTAGTTATTTATTAAATTATGGTTTAGTATGGATTCTGTTATGTGACAGTTGTTTTGGGCCATTGGGCCAATTACGAAATTATATTATTGGTTTGTTTTAACAAGGAGGGGTTGGGTAAGTGGGCCTTAAACAAAAGGAAAAGTGACTGAGGTTATGCTGAACGCACACACTAAGCGTGGTAACAATTCTATAGATGCAAACGCATACCTGTCAGAGTAATATAAAATGGATAGAGTATCCAAGTATCGATCCTCAAAGACTTCTAAATAATTTCCAAACTCTAAAGTTTTAATGAATAGTGAACATTGAAATGAGTGATTCTTTTAAAATGGGAAGTGGTCACAAATAATGGTTTTGGATTTGGGATTTGGTCTTATAATGGTAAAACCTAGCCCGAATTACTTCAAGTTAGCCAACAAAGAATCAAGGATACGCTAAGGACGATATGCATTTTACTTTAGGAACCAACGACTACGCTTTTCACTTGACTTATGTCAAAGCAAGTTCAAAGTCCTAAGACATTCCCTAATATGTCTATTATGAGAGATATCTTAGTTTTAGGATGGAAATAGTCGCAACCTCAGGTTAAGGTCCTATGTCTAGGCTACTTAACCGGAACCCTTATGTCTAAGGCGCTCCTCTCCTCGGTTTAACCACTCAACAATGCAAATAAGCAACATTTTCAGTATTGACTTGTTAAGACTTACAAAGGCCTTCTCTAAATCCTAACTTTTTGGGAAAACATGTTGAGCAATGAGTGGAAAGCAAAAACACTACTTCTAAGCAACCCTTTTTAGAAATAAAAGGCTAACTATCCATAACCAGGCTAGAGACCGGAATTTAGAAAGACATATTGAAGAAAATACAGCAAGTAAAATGGTTGAAATTGAAATGCATGTGTGAAAAACAAAAGTTAACTAACGGAGAGTTTTGCTCGGGATTGAGAGCTTCGCCCTTCTCTTTCAAGTAAGGGGGAGTGTCACGTGCTCTTGCCTCCAAAAACACAATTCTTTTAACTAAAAATAAAGTAAAGGCAAAGTAAAGATAAGCTAAGTGCTGATTTTTTTTTAAATTTGAATAGGTAAAAAATAACTAAGTAACAACGGAAACAAAACAAAGCTCAATAAAGGAATGTAAAGTGCTCGGGATTTAAAAACTAAAAGCAACTAATGAAAGCAACTCAAATGTACTTAGAAAACAACCAAGAAACACTAAGAATGATCAAGAGAAGGAAGCAAGGCTTGATGCATTTAGTGGAGAAGCTGCTGGAATTTATAGCTATGTAGAATTTGTTAGGTAGGTCCTAAAACGCTGGTGGATCACCCATTTCCAACTCCTTTGACTGACTAAATTGTGCTCAAACTGATAGTGGAACACTTCTTCTACACGTATGCATCGGTTGGAACCACCAAAACGCATTGGAAGACGCGTTCCATTAAGGGCAAAGTTGGAAGAAAACCAGTTTTCTCTGCAGCCTCCCAGGCGCCTGGCGCCTCCCATGTAGGTTTTTCCGTCTTTTTGCTTCTTTTGATTAATTTGCACTCACAAATGGTCCTAAAATGTCATAAATACAATATAAGACAACCACAAACCATCATATATGAATTTTGCATGAATTGGAACTCAAACGACCGAGAAAAAGTCTGAAACAAAGTTAAAACATAATAAAAACAGCATCTAAAACCTTCTTTTTACGCATGTAAAGAAGCGTAATCACACCCCCAAACTTAACTTTTTGCTTGTCCTCAAGCAAAACTTAGCAACTTTAATTAGCTTTCTAACACATGGACAAGGTAAAGCGAAAGCAACCGAGATGTTCAAGCATAAATTGTCTCAGGGAAAAGATGTCAAAGCCTACCATTCTATTGCCTTCGTAAGCTTAGTCACTATAAACCAAGTTTGAAATGATAAAAACTTTCTCTTTCAAAATCCTTTTTCCTTTCAAAAACAGAAAACGTTTTCAAATACCTCTAAGGAATCTGCACACTCCCCTTTTTACATTGAAACTTTTACATCTGAAAGACCGGCTACTAGCCCCTGAGGTTTCCACACACTAACATCGGTTTCAACCACAGATACTCGTAGAAAGACTTTGAAACTAACAGCTAGGTCATAAGACAACGACAATGAGAAACACGAAGTCACTTATCACCATCCTTACTGCTATTTTCAAAGTCAACACCCTACCTAAACTAAATGGGTGTCTACAGTAGGACTCGGAAATCATAAATACATTTTCTTTAACTCTCATTGTTTTTACCACTCTTTTCTTTCTAACACAAGTATTTTCCCCACTCTTATTTTCTCTCAACAAGACTCTTTTTACTCTTTTGCAACTTTTGTTTTTGTTTTTGTTTTTGTTTTGTTTTTGTTTTTTTTTTTTTTGTTTTTGTTTTTTTTTTTTAAAGAGAAGTGATTTTCAACACTTTCTTTCTTTCCATCTGACTCTTTTTCAAAAGAAAATAGCATGATTTTTCAAATATAAATAACACTTTATTTTTCTGAAACAATGACTGACACAACGACTGTCCCCCCCAAACTTAAGAGAGACAGTGTCCTCACTGGGAAAAGACTTTTTCATCTGATGAAAAAGGCTTAACAGTAAAAAGGACAAGGACTTCCTATATAAGGGCAAAGAAAAAGCTTAAAGTCTGTAAAGATCAAAAAGACATAAAAGAAAATGAGTTTATCACATAAACGAAGGAAATAGCTCAAAGCTTAGTCAGGCATAGAACATAAAACTAAAAAATCTCTTAGAATCATCATTGAAAATCACATGCACAGCACAGATGCTTCAAAGTAGGCATGTGAAAAGCTAAACTAAGGTTTAAGTGAAGGCATACTTTAAATGATCAGAAGATAAATGATACTAATTTATACATGCGTCAACTGAACTCGGAACATAATAAAACATGCGTAGTAAGGCTAGAATATGCAAACGACGTCATTAACCAAAAGAATAAAACACAAAAAATAGCAAAGAAGGAACCTCCCCTTCATGAAGTTGGAGGTTGTGGACTAGAATCAGTGTCAGTACTGGAAGATGGATGACCAAGGATAGCAGCTAGCGCTGGAGGCCATGAAGGTAAAACCGCAAAATCCAATGAAGCCCTCAAGTTGTAGATATGTTGCACGACTTCTCGAACCTGATCTCGCAGCTGTTGGTTCTCCTCTTGGAGACGACGAATCTCCGCTGTAGGAGACGTCCCAGTACCCTCCCTTCTTTGTAGCGCATGGGCCATAATTCTCCGAATATTCTTCTCTTCCACAACTGGTGCATCTCTCTTAATTTGATCCGCAGGGAGCTGCACACCTTGTCGCAAGCATAAAGAAGTGACCAAGCGTGGGTGATAAAGCTTACCACGTGTCCGGTGGGCACACTCATGGATACTAGTATTGATCAATTCTCCATAATTCACATCTATGACCTTTAGCATGGCATAAACTAGCAGTGCCCTATCCTGAGTGACATGCTCATCATGCTCCGTTGGCAGAATTCTGTTTTTGACTATATATAACCATCCTGCAGCAGCTAGTGAAACATCCTCAGGTTTTAGTCGTACCTTGCCATGAGTAGTCAAATCCCAAGTGGCAGAGGGCTTCCCAACACATTCTAGAGCCTCACCGAGTCGGAGTCACTAACATCTCATTTCCCACAGCATCTCTGATATTCTTAATGTTGAAGGTGTAGTTGATCTGAGTGGCATCAAACCTTATTTCCTGCCCATGCACTATGGCTATATGTGACTGGGGATGGACAGCAGCGTAGAACTCTCTGACTAACTCCAAAGCCTCACATTGTATGGGCTGAATGAGTGGTCTCCATTCTTTATCTCTAGCGGTCTCCCTCCAATCGTCAGGCACATCTCCTAGATTGAGGTAAAATCCCAATTCGGTCATAATCTTACGGGATTTCATTAATGAAGTGCGAGTGGCTAAATTCGCCGCGTTCCATTTCGTCTCGACCTCCTCTCCCTCAGACAAGTCTAGCTCGATTGTATCAATTGGCCCAGGTGCCACTACCTTCTTCTTAGCTTCAGCTGCTTTAGCTTTCGCATCTCTCATTTTAGGTTCATTCATGGGCACTGTCGGCTTCTTAGTCTGAACTGCACGACGTTTTGAACTCTTTTTCTCCCGCCTCTTGTATTAGAACATGTCCCTTAACGTCTGCGTGTCCTCAGGATCTTCTTCTCTAGTAGATTCTTGAGTACTATTCTCCCCAACCTTGGATCTACTTGTATCACACTCAATTGGGTTAACGGCATTAGAAGGAATAGCGTGAGCATCCCTTACCCTTGGTAGAGTAGCCATCGGTGTGATATACTCATCCGTTGCCAACGGAGTAGATCCAGTTGCCCTAGTAGGCAACTCTTGGTGACTACAAAATGCTCCGTTTGTAGGTGTATCCAATGGGGAAGGTTCCTGAGTATCTTTCCTTACCACTTCGTTCTCGGTAGCCTCCGTTTCCGACATATTTGAACAATTACCGCGTGAAACCAGTAGAAAATCATCATTACCATCTCCAGGTGTAATAATCAACGGAGATGAATAAAACTGCTCCTCATCCCTGTTTTCCATTGATGAACCCTTAGGCGTCAGACGCCTACTACTCCCATCTTCCTCAGTTTCTGGGTCCGTCATCACCTCCTTGCTCTTCCTCTTTTCCCCTATCGAAACCTCGGGCTCTAGCCTCTGGCTATGGCTCTTCTCTTGCTCTCTTTCATGCTCAATTTCTGTATCTATTGGCATATTGGTTGGGATTGGCATCATAAGAGGCTCTAAGGGTTTTAGTTGTCCCATGTTGAAGGTACTCAATATGTTAGGGTTCAATTGGGGTGCTTGAGGTCCTCTTTCTAAGAATGGAAGTTGAGGTGGTGGGGGAACCCTAGGTGAAATCATCCCATTATTGGTTGGAGGTACCCAATGACCCATTCCATAATAATGTGGAAGGCTAGGAAATAAAGTAGATGGGTTGGGCATTCCATAAGGATGAACACTAGCTGGACTTTGCATTTGGGACAAGGGAAAATGATAGGTAGGAACCGGGTTAAACATAAACGGTTGGTACATACCCGGATTGATCATTGTTTTGAGGTATATTAAGGGTGGGTAGCTGCTTAAAATTTACATAACCATGTGGACCCATCATGGGAGGTTGTGTAGGAGCTTGGGAAGGAGAAGTAGGGAGTGAAGTGTGTTGAGAAGAAGAAGCCATAGAAAGAAATAAAGGCTAGAAATTTCTGCTTCTTCTTGGTTGTGGCGAAATCGAAAACAATGGTGGTGAGGGAGTGGGTTTTCCGAAAAACAAAAAGGAGGAAGAGAGTTGTGTGGGTTTGTGTGGAGTTGTAAAGCTTAGGCAATGGGTCTATTTAAAGCTTTCCCCAAACTAAATCCTAAATGGAAAGGGATTGAGTTTTAAGTTCAAACTAGGTTTCCTAAACCTAAAAGGAAAAAATAAGTTTAAATTCCAAATAGGATTAGGGAAACAAAATTTGAAGTATTTTTGAGTTTAAGAAGAGATTTGAAACTTAAATCATAAAGGATTAATGTTTGACCCAAAATAAAACCCATAAAATTCGAAATTGAAACCCAAATCACGAAGGAAGCAGAATTTTCGAAATGCTGGAAAAACAGGGCAGGCGCCAGGCGCCTGCATAATTTCTTTTTTTTTTTCTTTTTTTCTTTCTTTTTTTTCAACGTTTTCAAAAACATTCTCTTAATAAGCAAAACTTTTTATAATTAAACCAAAAGAATGTAAGATACTAAAACTTCCTTCCTTTACTTTTGTTCTTTCAAAACGGATAAGAAGGAAAAACGTTTTTCGCAAACATTTATTGTCCTGAAAGTTGAATAGAGGTTTTTCCTCTATCCACTGGTTCCCCAAAATATGGCTTAAGTCTCTACCCATTTACTTTAAAAAAACTTCCCTTAGAATCAACTAGATCCACTGCCCCATATGGGTAGACTTTAAAAATTTTAAAGGGACCAGACCATTTAGACTTAAGTTTCCCAGGAAAAAGTTTCAACCTAGAATTGAATAACAGAACCAGATCACATTCTTGAAGATTGTTCGGTCGAAGACGCCTATCATGCCACTGTTTAGTTTTTTCCTTAAACAGCTTAGCATTCTCATAAGAAAATTGCCTGTGTTCTTCTAATTTCAACAATTGTAACGTCCTTGCTTCACCTGCAGCCGACAAATCAAAATTTAATTTCTTAGTAGCCCAAAATGCTTTATACTCTAGCTCAAGAGGCAAATGACATGCTTTTTCAAAGACTAGCCTATAGGGGGACATGTCGAGGGGAGTCTTAAATGTTGTTCTATATGCCCAAAGTGAATCATCAAGCTTCAAAGACCAATCCCTACGGTTAAGATTTACAGTTTTTTCTAAAATGTTTTTTATCTCCCTATTAGATATTTCGACTAACCCATTCGACTGAGGATGATATGCTGTTGCAACCCTATGACGCACATTGTATTCAGCCAGCAACTTTTGCATAGACCTATTCACAAAATAAGCCCCCCCATCGCTTATCAGACAACGCGGGGTTCCATAACGCGTAAAAATGTGCTTTTGCAGAAAACGAATGACAATTTTAGAATCATTGGTAGCAGTTGTAATGGCTTCTATCCATTTCGAAACATAATCTACTGCTACCAATATATAAAGCTTACCATTAGAAGATGGAAATGGACCCATAAAATCTATACCCCACACATCAAATATTTCAATCTCAAGGATCGGGGTTTGAGGCATTTCATGGCGTTTAGATATATTACCTGTACGTTGGCATTTGTCACAAACCTGGGCAAACTTATGTGCATCTTTGAACATAGTGGGCCAAAAGAACCCACTTTGCAAAACTTTGGCTGCGGTTTTGTGTCCTGCAAAATGTCCTCCATATGGAGACATATGACAAGCGTCTAATATCGCCTCATGCTTTTCTTCTACTACACACCTGCGTAAGATATTGTCAGGTTCTAGCTTATATAAAAAAGGTTCATCCCAACGATAAAATCGAACTTCATTTAGAAATTTCTTTACCTGTTGCTTGTTAAACTCATAAGGAACTATTCGACTTACTAAATAATTTGCTATATCGACATACCACGGAACTGAATCAACTCGCAAGAGTTGCTCGTCAATAAACTGTTCACGTATAACAGTTCCATCATCACAGAGCGGGGATTCCAATCTAGACAGGTGATCAGCAACTTGGTTTTCAGTACCCTTCCTGTCCCTAACTTCAATATCAAACTCTTGAAGTAACAAAATCCACCGTATCAAACGTGGTTTAGCATCTTTTTTAGCAAATAAATATTTTAGAGCAGAATGGTCAATAAAAACAATGACTTTTGTGCCGATCAAGTAAGACCTAAACTTATCAAAGGCGAACACAACTGCTAACAGTTCATTTTCAGTAGTAGTGTAATTGAGTTGTGCACCGGTCAGAGTCTTACTAGCATAATACACAGGATTCAAGATCTTGTTTTTACGTTGTCCTAACATAGCTCCTATTGCATAATCACTAGCATCACACATGAGCTCGAAAGGTAAATCACAATTAGGTTCGATAATTATAGGGGCTGAACTTAAAGCAACTTTCAACATTTCAAATGATTTTAAATAGTCATCATCAAAAACAAATGGTCTATCATGTTCTAACAATTGACACAAGGGTTTAGAAATTTTAGCAAAGTCTTTTATAAAGCGGCGGTAAAATCCCCCATGCCCTAAAAAATTTCTAATCCCTTTAACATTCGTGGGAGGAGGTAGCTTTGAAATGATGTCTATCTTAACGTGGTCTACCTCTATTCCTTGCTTGGAAATTTTGTGACCCAAAACAATACCCTCTTGTACCATGAAATGACACTTCTCCAAATTTAGGACTAGGTTTGTTTGTTCACATCTCTCCAATACTCTCCCCAAATTAACTAAACATGCGTCAAAAGAATTTCAAAAAACAGAAAAGTCATCCATAAAAACTTCTAGAATATTTTCTACCATGTCAGAGAAGATGGCCATCATACACCTCTGAAAAGTCGCGGGTGCATTGCATAATCCAAAGGGCATTCGCCTGAAAGCGAACGTACCAAACGGACACGTAAATGTTGTCTTCTCCTGGTCTTCTGGAGCAATAGTAATTTGATTATAACCCGAATATCCATCTAAGAAACAATAGCAATCCTTACCTGCCAGACGGTCGTGCATCTGGTCAATACACGGTAGAGGAAAATGGTCTTTCTTCATTACCTTGTTCAGTTTGCGATAGTCAATGCAAACTCTCCACCCACTCACAGTTCGAGTTGAGATGAGCTCATTCTTCTCGTTGGCCACCACGGTTATACCCCCTTTCTTTGGTACACACTGTACTGGGCTTACCCAGCTGCTGTCGGATATTGGGTATATAACACCTGCGTCAAGCCATTTAAGAATTTCTTACCTTACAACCTCTTTCATCTTCGGGTTCAACCGCCTTTGACTCTCAATAGAGTTCTTGGCATCTTCTTCCAATAAGATTTTGTGCATGCAAAAGGCCGGACTTATCCCTCGGATATCTGCTATCGTCCATCCAATGGCCTTTTTGTGCTTCTCCAAAATCTGCAATAAAGAATATTCATTAGTAGGTGATAAATTGGAAGCTATAATAACTGGTAAAGTGTGTTATCCCCTAGATACGCATATTTCAAATGCGACGGCAATGGCTTCTGCTCCAACGTGGGTGGTGATTACGCTTGTTTACATGCGTAAAAAGAAGGTTTTAGATGCTGTTTTTACAATGTTTCAGCTTTGTTTCGGATTTTTCTCGATCGTTTGAGTTCCAATTCATGCAAAATTCATATACTATGGTTTGTGGATGGCTTATATTGTATTTATGACATTTTAGGACCATTTGGGAGTGCAAATTAATCAAAAGAAGCGAAAAGACGAAAAAACACCTCAGGAGGCGCCAGGCGCCTGGGATGCCTGCAGAAAAACAGGTTTTCTTCCAACTTTGCCCTTAATGAAACGCGTCTTCCAATGCGTTTTGGTGGTTCCAACCGATGCATACGTGTAGAAGAAGTGTTCCACTATCAGTTTGAGCACGACTTGGTCAGTCAAAGGAGTTGGAAATGGGTGATTCACCATCGTTTTAGGACCTACCTAACCAATTCTGCACAGCTATAAATTCCAGCAACTTCTCCACCAAATTCATCAAGCCTTGCTTCCTTCTCTTGATCATTTTTAGTGTTTCTTTGTTGCTTTCTAAGTACTTTTGAGTTGCTTTCATTAGTTACTTTTGGTTTTTAAATCCCGAGCACTTTACATTCTTTTATTGAGCTTGTTTTGTTTCCATTTGTACTTAGTCATTTTTCTACTTATTCAAATATATAAAAATCTAGCACTTTGCTTATTCTCTCTTTGCCTTTACTTTATTTTTAGTTAAGAGAGTTGTGTTTTTGGAGGAAAGAGCACGTGACACTCTCCCTTGCTTGAAAGAGAAGGGCGAAGCTCTCAATCCCGATAAAAACTCTCCATTAGTTAACTTTTTTTTCACACATGCATTCCACATTCAACCATTTTACTTGCTGTATTTTCTTCAATATGTCTTTCTAAATTCCCGTCTCTAGCCCGGTTATGGATAGTTAGCCTTTTATGTCTAAAAAGGGTTGCTAAGAAGTAGTGTTTTTACTTTCTATTCATTGCTCAACATGTTTCCCAAAAAGTTAGGATTTAGAGAAGGCCACTGTAAGTCTTAACAAGTCAATACTGAAAAGGTTGCTTATTTGCATTGTTGAGTGATTAAACCGAGGAGAGGAGCGCCTTAGACATAAGGGTTCCGCTTAAGTAGCCTAGACATAGGACCTTAACCCGAGGTTGCGACTATTTCCATCCTAAAACTAAGATATATCTCATAATAGACATATTAGGGAATGTCTTAGAACTTTGAACTTGCTTAGACATAAGTAAAGTGAGAAGCGTAGTCGTTAGTTTCTAAAGTAAAATGCATATTATCCTTAGCATGTCCTTGATTCTTTGTTGGCTAACTTGAAGTAAATCGGGCTAGGTTTTATTATTATAAGTCCAAATCCCAAATCCAAAACCATTATTTGTGACCACTTCCCATTTTACAAGAATCACTCATTTCAACATTCACTATTCTTTAAAACTTCAGAGTTTGGAAATTATTTAGAAGTCCTTGAGGATCGATACTTGGATACTCCATCCATTTTATATTACTCTGACAGGTGTGCGCTTGCATCTATATAATTGTTACCACGCTTAGTGCGTGCGTTCAGCATAAACGCCCAGTCAGGTGGTTCCACTATGGACGAAAGTAACGACTTGCATTCTTCTTTTTGTATTTTTTCAATGGAATTAATCACATCTTCTAGTCCTTTTGCTATCTTATCAAGCTCTTCTTCGATCTCTGTAACTAACAAGTGATAAAACTCATCAAACATAACAGGATTCAAGCTAGTTATAGCAGAGCACTCTTCAAAGTCTCCTGGTAATTTCATGGCGTCTAGAACGTTAAATTTAACTTCTTCATTATTTACCCTCATTGTAATTTCTCCCTTCCTCACATTAAAAACTGTATCCCCAGTGGCTAGAAATGGTCTTCCTAAAATAATGGGAACGTCTAAGTCTGCCTCGCTATCTAGAATGATAAAGTCCGCAGGGAAAATAAATTTGTCCACCTGGACTAAAACATCTTCTATCTTTCCCTAGGTCTTATGATAGATCTATCTGCTAGTTGGAGGGTAACCGTAGTAGGTCTAGCTTCTCCTATGCATAATTATTTGAAAACTGATAATGGCATAAGATTAATGCTAGCGCCTAGATCACATAATGCCCTACCTAAGTTTTTCCCTCCTATGGAACATGGAATGGTAAAACTGCAAGGATCGTTACAGTTCATGGGTAGCGGGCTGCCTACAGCTTCACTACTACATTTTGTCATGGCTACCAGTTCATGCTCTCCTATCTTTTTCTTCCTAGAAACTATATCTTTCAAAAACATAGCATAATTTGGCATCTGTTCTAGAGCATCTACTAATGGTATATTTATATGCAATTGTTTTAAAATATCTAAAAATATTCTAAACTGGGAATCATTATTTTTCTTAACTAATCTTTGTGGAAACGGGGGAGTAGGGGTAAAAGAAGGTTGTACTTGTGGAGGAACACTCGGGGTGTCCTCATTACCTTTTCTAATATTTTCTTTTTCCGGTGTTGTTGGATTCTCTAGTATCTTTACAGTTGGTTCAGTGGACGGAATCTGTACATCTGTTGTTGGCATTGTTGGTCCATCATATGCCAGTCCACTCCTAAGGGTGACAGCTTTGCACTATTTTTTCCCTTCTCGTTTTGGTAATTCAGTATGGCCTGGAAAAGAATCTTGTGGTCTATTCTTCAATTTATTGGCGAGCTGTCCCAATTGGGTCTCGAAATTCCTCATTGATGCCGCTTGGGATTGTATCACTGCGTCGGTTCGGGCCATGTACTCCTTCATCATATTCTCAAGATTTGAATTGTTATTTTGAACTAGTGGAGTCTGTGTTCTCTGATTGTACTGTTGTTGCGGTGGCGGGATGTATTGCTGTGTAGGTGGAACATAGGGCTGCTTGTTCTGCTGGCTCTGCCCTTGATTAAGACCGCTCGAACCTCCTTGACCTCCCCATGAGAAATTAAGGTGGTGCCTCTGACCTGGGTTGTAGGTGTTCGAATATAGGTTAAAGTTCCTATTGTTCCAATATCCTACATAAAAAACGGAAGCAGGGTTATGTGGACAATTATCATAAATATGGTTTTCACTGCAAAATGAACAAATGAGATCGTTGACTTGGCAAACAGGGGCAGGAGTGTAATAATCCAACTGCAGAGGTTGTATCGGCGTGGCTAATGGATTTTTATTCCCAACGCCATCTCTTTCAGCCTCTGGTTCATTGTAACCATCTCTTTTTGCATCGAGGTCGCAATGTCCAATGCCAAAACTCCAGCTGGATCTTGCTTCTTTGGTGCTGCCCTAGATCTTTGCGAACACCATAGTTCGTTGTGTGAAGCTAAGTCATTTAGGATGTCGACTATCTCATTGAATGTCTTCTTTGTGAAGGCTCCGTTGGCAGCATTGTTTAGCATCATCTTAGTAGGATGATCTAAACCTCTAAAGAAATGTTCTATCTGGATGCATGCCGGCAAGCCATGGTTCGGACATTTCCTGATTAGTTCTTTAAATCTTTCCCACGCGTCGTGAACAGGTTCACGATCATACTGTCTAAAGGAGATGATCTCCTCTCTGATATCAGCGTGGCGAGTAGGTGGGAAGAAATTTGTTAAGAACTTCTCCACTAACGACCCCCATGTGGTGATGGATCCCGGTGGAAATACATTGAGCCATGCTTTAGCTTGGTCCTTCAAAGAAAATGGAAAAAGTGTTAGTCTAAGAGCATCGTCTGTTATACCAGATAATCGAAATGCATTTGCAATTTGAATGAATGATTTCAGATGATCATGTGGATCCTCATGTTCCTGCCCTCCAAAATGTCCAATTGTCTGCAACATTTGGAACATCATTGGTTTAAGCTCAAAGTTTGCGTAGGCTGGAATAGGGTTGACTATCCTTGAATCAAAGTTCTGAAAAGTCGTGGCGGCATATTCTCGCATTGCCACGTCTCTGTTGTCCGCCATCTGGATATGGTTGAATTCATTATTTCTTGCGTGATCCCTCATATTACCGTTAACAGCAGGTGGATCAACCGGATCACGAGGTGGAATATCTGCCATTGATGTGCTCGTACTCTCTACCTCACTTTCAGGACTGATTTCACCTTCTCTCTCTTTTTGCTTTTCTAGTTGTTTTCGAAGTCTTTCCTCCTTTCGAGTTTTTCGAAGGGTCCGCTCAATCTCAGGGTCAAGGGGTAGAAGAAAAGATCTTGTGCTCATGCACTTTAACTTACCCTTGTGAGATAAACGACCAAAAATATAGAACAAAAACGGTGGATGGAAATTACACCCAACAACAATTCACAAAAATAAAAACTAAAAGAATTTTAAAATAATTTTAAAATTAAAGTCCCCGGCAACGACGCCAAAAACTTGACTGAGGTTATGCTGAACGCACGAACTAAGCGTGGTAACAATTCTATAGATGCAAGCGCACACCTGTCAGAGTAATATAAAATGCATGAAGTATCAAAGTATCAATCCTCAAGGATTTCTAAATAATTTCCAAACTCTAAAGTTTTAATGAATAGTGAACGTTGAAATGAGTGATTCTTTTAAAATGGGAAGTGGTCACAAATAATGGTTTTGGATTTGGGATTTGGTATAATAATGGTAAAACCTAGCCCGAATTACTTCAAGTTAGCCAACAAAGAATCAAGGATACGCTAAGGACGATGCATTTTACTTTAGGAACCAACGACTACGCTTTTCACTTGACTTATGTCTAAGCAAGTTCAAAGTCCTAAGACATTCCCTAATATGTCTATTATGAGAGATATCTTAGTTTTAGGATGGAAATAGTCGCAACCTCAGGTTAAGGTCCTATGTCTAGGCTACTTAACCGGAACCCTTATGTCTAAGGCGCTCCTCTCCTCGGTTTAACCACTCAACAATGCAAATAAGCAACATTTTCAGTATTGACTTGTTAAGACTTACAGTGGCCTTCTCTAAATCCTAACTTTTTGGGAAAACATGTTGAGCAATGAGTGGAAAGCAAAAACACTACTTCTTAGCAACCGTTTTTAGAAATAAAAGGCTAACTATCCATAACCGGGCTAGAGACCGGAATTTAGAAAGACATATTGAAGAAAATACAGCAAGTAAAATGGTTGAAATTGAAATGCATGTGTGAAAAACAAAAGTTAACTAACGGAGAGTTTTGCTCGGGATTGAGAGCTTCGCCCTTCTCTTTCAAGCAAGAGGGAGTGTCACGTGCTCTTGCCTCCAAAAACACAATTCTTTTAACTAAAAATAAAGTAAAGGCAAAGTAAAGATAAGCTAAGTGCTGAATTTTTTTTAAATTTGAATAGGTAAAAAATAACTAAGTAACAACGGAAACAAAACAAAGCTCAATAAAGGAATGTAAAGTGCTCGGGATTTAAAAACTAAAAGCAACTAATGAAAGCAACTCAAAAGTACTTAGAAAGCAACCAAGAAACACTAAGAATGATCAAGAGAAGGAAGCAAGGCTTGATGCATTTAGTGGAGAAGCTGCTGGAATTTATAGCTGTGTAGAATTTGTTAGGTAGGTCCTAAAACGCTGGTGGATCACCCATTTCCAACTCCTTTGACTGACTAAATCGTGTTCAAACTGATAGTGGAACACTTCTTCTACACGTATGCATCGGTTGGAACCACCAAAACGGATTGGAAGACGCGTTCCATTAAGGGCAAAGTTGGAAGAAAACCAGTTTTTTCTGCAGCCTCCCAGGCGCCTGGCGCCTCCCATGTAGGTTTTTTCCGTCTTTTTGCTTCTTTTGATTAATTTGCACTCACAAATGGTTCTAAAATGTCATAAATACAATATAAGCCAACCACAAACCATCATATATGAATTTTGCATGAATTGGAACTCAAACGACCGAGAAAAAGTCTGAAACAAAGTTAAAACATAATAAAAACAGCATCTAAAACCTTCTTTTTACGCATGTAAACAAGCGTAATCAAAAAGAACCCAAGCCCAAAGGAGTTAAAAGTTTAAAACAAATAACCCTAGCCCTTGTTCTTTTTCCTCTTCTTCTTCCTCCCTTTCCCTCTCTTGTTGAAGCCGCCGGCCACCCCCCACTCGGATTCTTCTTCTCCGGCAAGCAGCTCCGTTCAGGCGATGCGACGAACAGCGGCGGCATCAGAGCAGCAGGTGCGGCATTGGGTCAGCAGCACGGCAGCAGCAGCATCGGGCTCGGGCAGCAGCAGGCAGCGTCGGGCAGCACCAGGCGGCGGCGCATGGTCTCGGGCAGCACCAGGTGCGGCAAATGCGAGTGGTGGCTGTTCGCGGTGTTTTCCCTCGATCCGACAAACTCCAACGACTCGAATAGCTTAAATCCCGGAAGCCCGGTAATTTTCTTTGACCCACCTTTGTTCGAAGTTAGATTTGGATTACCCACACCTAAACGAAATCGATTTGGAATACCCACACCTAAGCGAAATTGTTTTGTAGTAACGGACATCAAATCGAAGCCGTTGGAGGTCGTTTTGGGCGTTTTTCGCTGTTGTAAAAATAACGTGGACAGCAGTGTTTTGGGTGGTGTCCGGCGATCATCTTCATCCGTTCGAAGCCCGATTTACGCTACCACCCCTTTGCAATCTAGATCTAATTTACCCACACCTACACGAAGACGTTTTACGATAATGAGACCCTTTGAACCCTCTTAGAGTTGTTTTCGAAAGCTGAACAGTATGTTTATATTGCTGTACTTTTCCGTTTTTTGTGCTTAGGTGTGAGTTCGACGCAAACTTAAGGACGTGATTGAGTAAGTAGCACCAGGGGGCGAGTGCGTGCATTATTTAGCGTTAACGGAATGGTTTTGATGCTGCTTTTTAGTTAAAATAATTTAATTGTGCATATAGGGATTGTTAGTTTTGATTTGTGAACTTCTAGTGATTTTGTTGCCGTCTTTCTATTATTGAACACTTATGAGGAAACATGTTTTCTATTCTTATTGTTGGAGGTGACTAGTAGATTCTGAATTGTTGTGGTTAAAAGTAACTGGCTCATGACGTTTTGCAAACATGTTGTAAATGAAATGCTCGCGTTGTTAAACTGATAATTAGTTTATATTGTTTTAGTTGTGAGTTGTTGGGTGGTGACTTGTTTATTACAAAGAAAAATATGCTTGTGAACTGTGCAGTGAATTGGAATGTGTGAAATATACTTGTAGGTGGTCTTGGGAGGGCTAGTGGGACTGGTGAAGGGTGAAGGGTGAAGGGACGGGTTGGCAGTCCGTTAAACTATGGGTGGTCTGAACTGAAAATGCATATAAATTGCTTGGAGGCTCAAAGCCTTGAGTAGTTGCCTTGGTAATAAATGACAAGACCGAACGTCAAATTTCTGTAAATGAGTATTGGGTTCTTAGGGATAAATGTCAAGGACCAATACGCTGAGAAGTCATCAGTACCTTGGGGATAAACGGCAAGGACCGGTGCACAGTTCAGGCCTTGGGAATAAATGGCAAGGCCGAACATCAAGTTTGTGTAGAGGAGTATTGAGGCCTTGGGGATAAATGTCAAGGGCCAATACGACTCGAGGAGTTAGGCTTGAAGAACTAAAGTAGAGTGGTGCTTGCGAAGTAGTGGTGCTAGGCCTTGGGAATAAATGGCAAGGTCGAACATCAAGTACTGTAAAAGGAGGGGGTGGTATCTTGGGAATAAATGTCAAGAGTCGTCATGCCTCGAGAAGTTAAACGGGGAGTATCACAGGGGGGTGTAGAGGGAGGTTTAGTACTGTGGGACCAGGGCTAGTGAATCTTATGGTTGTAGTCTTGGTAGTTCCAACGCATGGTTGTTGTATGTAAATGTCAAGTTATTGTTTTTTTTTATCTCGCTGTCTATTTAATTGTCTTGCCATCGTTTTATTTTATATGACGTGACTGTGAGCATGATTTTTGTGTTAGTTAGGAAGGGCTACTTACGGAGTACCTTATGTACTCACCCCCCTTTTTATCCTTATTTGTTTTCAGGTGCGAATAGGGCCGACCGTGGTGATGACGTGGAGGGGGCTTGACCGAGGAGGAATCACTAGTCGAGTTAGTGAGGATAGAGGGAAGGGTCGTTTGGTACGAGTAGCGTTGGGATTTATTTTATTGCTAGGTGTGGACCCGAGGAGTGATTTTGTTTTCTTTAGAACTATTTCTTTTTTATGGATGTTATTGTTAAACGCATCACTGTTGTCGTTGGAGTTTAGGTGTACGATTGTTTTATTTATTTAAGAATTTTAGCCACTGAGGCGGACATGAGATGTTTTTTTTTTAAATTGCCCACGCAGAGCGAAGTTTTGACAGTTTATAAAATTGATATTTTTGGTGGAATTATGGGAGTCGAAGCTTTATTTTATTTAAATTATTTCCCAGGGAGTTGGTTATCTCGTGTTTAGAGTTAAGGCTAGACAGGTGGATTATTTAGCATTACCTAGGATGGTATATAACATCTTGGGGCGTTACACAAGAAAAGGCATTTGCTGTTTTAAAAGAAAAATTAAGTTTTGCACCTTTGTTGTCTTTGCCAAATTTTGAAAATACATTTTAAATTGAGTGTGATGCTAGTGGAATAGGAATTGGAGCAGTTTTAATGCAGGAACAAAAACCCATTATGTACTTTAGTGAGAAGTTGAATGGGGCTACTTTGAACTATCCAACATATGATAAAGAGCTGTATGCTTTGATAAAGAACTATCCAACTTACAAACTTGTCAGCATTACCTATGGCCAAAGGAGTTTGTGATCCATACTGACCATGAAAGCTTGAAGCATCTCAAGGGACAAGACAAGTTGAATCGACGTCATGCGAAGTGGGTTAAATTCATTGAATCCTTTTCATACGTTATAAGGTACAAAAGTGGTAAGTAGAATGTGGTTGCTAATGCATTGTCTAGAAGATATACCTTGTTTTCAACTTTATCTTCTAAATTGCTTGGATTTGAGTTTTTGAAAGAAATGTACAAAAATGATGATGATTTTGGTGAAATATTTTCTCAATGTGTGAAGGGAATTGAAGTCAATCACTTCTATATCTTTGATGGTTTCTTGTTTCGAAAAGATAAGCTTTGCATTCCTAAGGGTTTTTAGAGAGAATTACTTGTTAAGGAAGCACATGGGGGTGGACTCATGGGACATTTTGCTGAAAACAAGACTTATGTTTCTCTTAAAGATAATTTTTATTGGCCACACATGCATCATGATGTTCATAAAGTTTGCAGTACTTGCATTACATGTAGAGAGGCTAAATCAAAATCGAAACCACATGGATTGTACACTCCTTTACCCGTTCCGAATACACCTTGGACTGATTTGTCTATGGATTTTATTCTTAGATTGCCTAGATCAAGAAGGGGACATGATAGCATCTTTGTGGTTGTTGATAGATTTAGCAAAATTTCACATTTCATTGCTTGCCATAAGATTGATAATGCTAAAAACATTGCTGATTTATTCTTTAAGGATGTGGTAAGATTACATGGCATTCCTAGTTCTATTGTTAGTGATAGAGATGTCAAGTTTTTAAGTCATTTTTGGAAGGTTTTATGGGGAAAGTTGGGAACTAAGTTGTTTTTTTCTACCACATGTCACCCACACACTGATGGTCAAACAGAGGTTGTTAATAGGACATTAATCACTTTACTTAGGGCAACTCTTGATAAAAATCTTCGAATGTGGGAAGAAATGTTGCCTTTTGTTGAGTTTGCTTATAATAGGGCTGCTCACGGCACAACAAAGTGTTCACCTTTTGAGATTGTTTATGGTTTTAATCTTATGACCCCTCTTGATTTATTGCCTTTGCCACCTACCAAATTTGTTCACCATGATGCTAATTCAAAAGTTGAGTTTGTCAGGAAGCTTCATACGCAGGAAAAAGAAATAATTGATAAGCATAATGAAAAAGTTGCAAAAAGAGTGAATCGGGGAAGGAAGCCTCTAATTTTAAAACCTGGAGATTGGGTTTGGATTCACTTCCGAAAGGAACGTTTTCCAAACCAAAGAAAGTCCAAGCTTCATCCAAGGGGAGTTGGACCATTTCAAGTTTTGGAAAAGATCAATGACAATGCATACAAGATTGATCTTCCTGGTAAGTACAATGTGAGTGCTACCTTTAATGTTGCTGATTTATCCCTTTTTGATGTAGGTGATTTGGATTCTAGGATGAATCATTTCGGAAGTTTCTCTCAAGCTTTTGAATAGGGATGTACATTTGCTTTTGAAACACAATATTTGATTAATGAAATTTCATATTGAGTTTAGTTTCTCTCAAGCTTTAAGCTTTCTTTGTATTCTTGTGTTTAGAATGCATGTTTAGAACTTTCAATCTAGTTTGATCAATTAGGTTGTGGAGAGTTTGAAATCTTGAAGATAGGAATAAGTTCTCTTTTCTTCTTGATCTTAGATCATCTTTTCCAAGCACAAATCTTTTTAGCTTTCTTGAGGTTGATTCATCATCTTGTTATTGGGGTTATTCTTATAATTGTTGTAGGGTTCACCTTCTATAAGGGAGTTCTCATGCATAATTGAGTTAGAGGATATTTATCAGTATAATACATTTGTTCAAGTTGAACTTGAGTTAACTTTTACTTCTCTACTATTTGTGAAAGTTAGATGCGTGTAGTGGATGGTTTACGATTAGTGAAGATTTCATTGAGAAGTTTTATAAGGTTAGATTGTTATTAAATTATTAACTGTGAAGGATTTGAGTTTCGCTAGAACATTAGTAGTGTTTGGGTTGTTTAGTGCAAGTTTTTTGTAAGTGTTATTATTCAGAGTAGTGTAGCGGAAGCTTGGTGAGAGTTTGTCATAGTTTATACGTCTAGTGTTTTAAATTCTCTAGTACGAGTGGGACTTTTTAGGTGGCTTTTAGTAATGGTCCCCGTTGAGATGTTGAAAATCCTTGGGCGTTACAAGGGGTATTTCAAAAAGCATGTTGGGTGAGCACTCAGTGGAGAAGTTAATGAAGTGGGAGCCTCAAGAAGCGAGAAAACCAAAAGGGAAAAGACTCGATCTCCCCCTAAGCGTGCAGATTGGCCTACCATCATCAACATGATCTTCGAAGGTCCGAGTGGGAGCCAAACGGGAAACAAGTGCAAGGTGCTAGCCCGAGAAGCACACAACAACGTGTGCGCAGGCTACACGTAGTTCACCCTTCAATAAATTATGTTCACGGAGAAGGACCTGGAGGGTGTACACACCCCGCACAACAACGCGCTGATCATAGGGATCATCATTTGATTTGTATGAGTGAGAATGACCCGGGTTGCCGACTTAATAATCCTACCATTTTGGGGATAACACCGAGTCGGAAGTTGGGAACATAACTATACAAGATGAAATTCACTTCTTCCCGACTTTAGAGAAGTAGATGAGTGTTCCCTTACATGCTGACTCCAAGACTTGAACAAAGGACCCCACCCTCTCATTGGTCCGAGAGAAACTTCCGATGATTGGTCGAATCATAACGGGGTTGTTCATTAGAATAGCAATGTTATTTAAAGAGCATGATGTAACTTATGGGTAAAACGGTAATTTGACCCAACTAGAGTTGCGATCACTCCAGAAGGATTGACTTACTTGTCATTCATGGTCGTACATCTGTGGACACAAAAATATTATGTAGTGAGAAAACTGCAGTTGCAGATCTTTAATGTAGTAACCCGCAGTTAACGAATGTTGATTAACTCAGTTAATGAGTTTGACTGATTAATCTCGCATCGTTAGAGCTTCTGATCTGTATGTTCTTTAGATCCTATTACTAGCTTACAATAAATAAAATTAGGATCAAGAATTATGAAAGAATTTGAAATGTTCAAATTATATAAGGGAATCTATATAATGTATATTGATACATTATATAAATATATGTTAATTTTCGATAAAGATTCAAAATTAATACTATGTATTTTGAGAGTGTAGGCTAATGTTATGGACGAGAAAAATCCCCATTTTCTACATTTTGAATTCGCTTTTTGAATTCCGTTTAGAGATTCAAAAGAAGAAGATATTCCGATGGTTTTAGGATTTTCCCTAGATTCAGTAGAAGATATCTTATATCCAAAAGGATAAGATATTCTGTTAGTCTTAGCATTTTCCCTCTATAAATATAATAGTGAGTTAAACCCCAGAGGAACGCTAAAAAAAATCTCTCAACTCTCTTACTCTCTCAATATCTTGCAATTGGATCCCACAATCCGGATTCTCGACCAAGAGATTTAGCGAGGAAGATCAAGTAGTGTTATCTTATTGGGTTTACATGAAAAAGAGTTTTCAAAGGTAAAATCCAACGTTCTTTCCTGTTTTATATTTTTATGTGTTTTAAATTTCAAAAGAAATTCAATAACGTGTTCTATTGATTCCGTTCCGGGGTTCACATCCCTTCATAAGCGACCTGGAAGGGAAGTAACTCCAACACTCGTGGAACGTCGAGTACCTATGCATTTACTACCATTAAGTGATCCTAATCGACCTGTGTAGAAATACCTGTGTAAATTTACTTGAGTAAGCAAAAAATGTTAATGCACCTCTTGTATTCTAATTCTACCAAGCTATATTTAAATGGGGGCATGAATCATGCCCAAATGTAAAGGCGCGAGAAAGTCACGCAGACCGACCTGACAGGTCAGTACCCGATACTCAGATGCGGATATGGACACCTCAAGCGCCCCATCTTGAAGGCAGGGTTGGATTCGGAAGCCAGTATGGACCGATGGTCCTTGGCATGACACTGATCCAAACATGGAAATACCCTGATGAGACAAGTAGCTGACTCTTTCAATACTATAAATACACTACCACTTCACCAAGCCAGGTATGAAAATCTGTTTGAAATTGATATGTCTAAGTTCGGATTGCTAACTAACTTGGGCGTCGGAGTGCCTTATCTATCTTTGTAGATACCTAGGGGAAGCTAGCTCCAGACAGCTCGCATTGTCAACCAATGATACCTAGGACTTCAGCAAATTTTGGCATCAACAATGATGAAAATTTTTATATTCTAACATTTTTAATATAAAATCAAGTGTTTTTTAACAGAAAAACATATTCAAGATGTTTATTTCTCCTGATTATGATTGCATCAATACAATTACTAAAAGAAAAAAAAATCTTCCACATGCTAATTTTATATATGTTATAGATTACGAACTAATTTTGGGTTTTGGATCGTAGTTTTTAGAAAACAGCTTGTTTTCTAATCAATTTAATTTTTTTGCTTCTTGCTTTCTTAAAATCGTTTTTGAAATCCTTAGAGAAAAAAAAAAAAAAAAAACAGGTTTCTATTTTTTTTCTTCTAATGCTCAACTTTCTTTCTTTTCTTCTTCTGTTTTTTTTTTTCATTGACATACTTCTCTAGAATAATTTTTTTCTAGCTCCTAAATATTTTGGGGAAGTTGCAATAATGGAAAAATAAAATTAAAGAAAATGACAAAGTTTAGAATCTACAATTTAGTTTTGCAATTATAATTTTTTTTTTTTGGAAAACGTGGAGGTTCAAATAATAAAAAGTCAAATTTATCTCCGTAACACTAATATATCTTGATTATTAATTTTCCACTGATATACTTGATATACCTCTAATTTACTACTGATATACCATTGATATACAACTGATATACCACTGATATAACTATGATATTTAGTGACATAACTTCTTTTATGATTGTATGATTTACTATTTATTGATTTACCACTTATATATGTGTATTATATATTTGATATACCTATAATATACCGCTTATGTAATATTGATATACAATTTATTTAATTTTGATATAACAATGATATTTGCTGATATAACTTATAATATGATTTACGCCATTGGGTTACCACTAATATATGTATGATATAACTATGATTTCTATTGATATAAGTTCTTATATGATTAGATGATTTGCCATAGTGGATTCAGTTGTAGGGCTCGATTTCGGCGTTTTCTGAATGGTTTTTTTTATTGTTCATTTGCTGATTTTGTTTGCAGATGTGGTTAAGTGTTCATTTAGAGATTTAGGGATTGTGATTTCTGTGGAACAAATACGATAATGGTTCATTTGTGTGTGGGTCTGTGTAGGTCTTTGTCAGATTTGAGATTTGTATGTTTTTTGACCGTGGAATATTGGTTTCGTTAAGGGTTTTTGGCCGAGGAAGCTCGAGGTTTGCGTTATGTCGAGATTTTTGGTATCAAACGCGGTCGTGGTGCGACCGTGAATTGTGAAAGAATGAAGTTGCGTTCTGCCATAATTCTCGGTCACGTTAACGTCCGGGGTGAGACTGAGAATTGCAACAGACAAAGAATTTCGAGCAATTTGGCACGAGAATTGCTTTATGTCCAAATTCTCGGTTACGACCACGACCACGGTCTTTATTGAGAATTTCGACGAAGATATGGTTTCAAGGTTTTTTTTCTTGTTTTTTTGTTATCGTTCCTTCTTTTGTTTGGCATATGTATTTGTGGTTAGTTGTTTACTCAGTTTTACATATTCTTATTTTATTTCAGGTTTATAAAATTTTGATGGTACCTAAGATCCCTCTCTCTAGCTATCGTTCCGCCAATTTGACCTGTTTATCCCACTTAAGGAGCACGGTCAAGGCTATTAAGAGTAAACTAACCCCTAAGCAACTTAGTATGTATAGGAATAACATTTTTGGTCATTTGCTAGATGTGGACCTCGTACTTAACAGGCCATTTATAAACAATCTATTGCTTAAGGAGGTGGAGGATAGTAGACACGACGTGCTTGGTAATACGGTATCTTTTGGGTTGAGGGAATTTAATCTGATTACAAGCCTAAAATATGGTAGGTGGCTGATTCGTAAGGTCACTTTTCCCACGAGGCTTAGGACACTATATTTCGACGACAAAGTTGACATTTTACTAAGTGAGTTGGAGACGAAGTACCTACTACTGTAGTTTGAGAATGACTTGGATGCTTTGAAGGTATTGATGACATTGTTTGTAGACCTCGTGTTGCTTGAGAGAGAGAGAGAGAAGTCTTAAGTTTGACATGAGCATGTTAGGAATTGTGGATGACCTAGAAGTGTGTTGTAACTATGACTGGGCTGAGATGCTTTTCGAGAAGACTATAAAAAGTCTAAATCGTGCCCTGGCTAAGAAGGGGAAAGATG
Organism: Momordica charantia; assembly: GCF_013281855.1. Taxonomy (NCBI): domain Eukaryota; kingdom Viridiplantae; phylum Streptophyta; class Magnoliopsida; order Cucurbitales; family Cucurbitaceae; genus Momordica; species Momordica charantia. The sequence continues at coordinate 5,729,185 of NW_028275157.1, read as the reverse complement.
AGGGATTTAGGAAAACATACAGTATGTACAGTTTTCCATGGGCGTTCCAGGTATTTGCACTTATTGTTCACATTTTACTTTATATTATATTTTGTTCATTCCATGTGACGTTGTACAGTCATTGGTACAGGTGTGGGGATACGAAACGATGTCCTCATCGATCGGACAGGTTGTGCATCCTGTAAAACCGGATGCTGTCCTACATATACTTAACTGGAACTGCAGACATTCACCTGCGTGGGTTGTTATGGAGAATGAGATATTTCAGTCCACATCTATAAGATTTGGACACAAAAATATATACTCATCTCGTATTTATTTTTCATATAAGGTGCCCTCACTCGTACACCTATGTGCAGGCTAAAGTGGCTGTCAGACTGTTCAAGATGGAAGCAGAGCAAAGGTTCATGGAAAGGGTATTCGACCCACCATCTGCTAACGATTATATTGATGAGGAACAAACATGCGACCAAGTGTTGCCTCCAATGGAAGGTCGTGACATGCAGCATGATGCCACCCATGTTGATCCTGATGTCCTGACGATGCATGCAGAGGTAAAGGGGAAGATGAAGACGACAAATGGCTAGAAGCGTCGGTGTAAATGCAAGTCCAGTTTTAGGATCTTACTGAGTAAGTGGCTGCTATGGATACGCGGCTTGCCAGTGTAGAGAGGTAGTCTCTTCTATGGATGATCGTGTTGTTGGCATGGAAGGTGATTTGAAAAGCCTTCGGAAGTTCTTGAATCGTCTAGTTAAGGTGCGTACTGTAGTAATACTTTCTATATGTAAATTAGTTTTGCTCTGACATTATGTTTGCTGCATATAGGGTCTACCAATTGATACTTCGGTTATTAGAAAAAACATTGGTGAAGATAGAGATGGCAATGGTGACGGAGATGCTGCAAGAGCTGGAGGTGCTAGTAAGAGTCTGACAAATAAGACGGACATGTAGTGGTGAAAATGAGGTGCAGCAAGATACCTACTTAATGGAAACGGAGCCTACCAAGCGAAGAGGTGAGGTGGGGGATGCTTCGAATGAATTGAAGGCTATAGAAGCATATGGAGATATTGGTGGGAATTTGAATGAAACGAAGCCTGTGGATGCGAAGCAGTCTAATGCTGTGGAAGCAGCATATGCATTAATAGTGGACGCTATTGAATCAGTTGGCGAGGTGCAGGGGGTTGCCGTAGATCCCGATGTCGAGGGATAGTGCATGAGGTACCACTTCCATGGACACCCAAGGTAAATACGAATTATAGTGTTTTTATGTATTTCATTTATGAACGAGGGTTTAACTTACTAACTATATTGTTTTCAGGACCAAGTCATGGAAGACTTATCGGACACGGAGTTGGATGAGCTCCTCGTAGTCTAGTCACAATTGCCAGAGAGCTCATCGAACATGGCACACAATGATTCACATGACGTGTGCATTCTGTCCCAACCGTTTCATCCCCCTCCATCTCGTCGAGGGAAATGGAAGAGGAAAACACAATAGAAGCTTCGAGGGTCCTTCGAAGTTAAGGTGGGCGGTAAACAAAAAAAGGTCATGGTTTACAATTCGCTAGTCGAGATCCCGAAGGAACAAGACTCAAAATTTCAAAAGTGGCTAGATGACGCCAGTAACTCGTGTTCAACACAGAAGACATGTTATGCAAACCAAGGAAAACAATAGTTTCGGGATATTCGAACACCACAAAAATGGTGTTCGTGCGAGGTACGATCGTTTTCCATACTATATATACCGTATCGTACTAGCGATAGATATATGAATGTTCGTACCTTAAATTTCACTGAACATAAATATGTGATTGGTCTTCATAGGTAATCAATTTGTTGATCATGTTCGTGCATAAGAAGCTCGAATTGTGACCGGACTTATGTCGTCGCAAGTTCACCACTGATGACTTAGTACTTGCGGTAAGTTTTCTTATTCAGTAGTTGTTCAATAAATATATGTCTGCCTTTTATTTAATTGTCATACTGGTTACAGAATTTCCTTAGACGAACAGACAGTGTCTATGTCTGCATGCAATCTCATAACGCCATTGCTTCGAGGGTTGCATTGGATTATAATTGGGAGGGAAGAGTGAAGACTATGCTCATCTACATAGATGGTACTCACTCAGACTACGAGACATGGTGGATGGATGTCGATGTCGTATATCTACCCTACAATATCGGTGGAATGCATTGGATAATGGTTTACATCGACTTTGACAAGGGTGGGCTTATCGTGTGGGACTCCTTCATGGCCATGACACCACTACCAAAGTTGGAAGAGGAGTTGAAGCTCATGATAACTATCATCCCGACCCTTATTTGTAGGTCCGGCGTTCTGATAGAGAAGACTGACATATCACTCACACCATGGCGCATCCGTAGAGTTTCATCAGCACCCAACAAGAGGGAGATGATGACTGTGGTATCTTATGTGTAAAATACTTCGAATATGATATGAATGAGTATAGCTTGAATACATTAACACAGGCTAGGATGCCTACTTTTGGAGGCAATTCGACGTGCAGCTTTGGGTAAACAAATCCATTTTTTGAACGGTACAATTGTAATAGTTCAACGCACTTTGTTTCGTACATTTCAATGCTACTATTGTAATCGTTGAACCATTTGTTAAATGGTAGTATTGTGATGAATTGAAATCATTCGACCATTTTTGTTTCGTTTGGGCTGATGTTTGATGCTATTTCTTTTAGTGTGATGAAGTAGATGTACTAATGATTATCATATTTCATATATTTCATGCCTAGTCTTTGAGATACCTAAAATTTGATGAAAAAATACTGGAAAGACGTTCGAAGTTGTTGAAAAATACAGAAACCCCCCGCCGAAGTATACACATACCCCCGCCGTGAATCATTCTTATAAGTTCCATGACCTGTGCAACCCCGACCGTGGTCGAACAAATTCACGACCGTGCATTTTTACAGAATACCCACTTTCTTGCGTATACACCCCGGTCGTGGTACGAAAATTCATGGCCGTGTATTTTTATAGAATACCAATTTCCCTTAGTACCACCCCGGTCGTGGTCAAAAGTATTCACGACGGTGTTTTTTTTTCAGAATACCAAATTCGTTGCGTATCCACCCCGACCGTGATCGAAATAATTCACGACCGTGTTTTTTCCAGAACATGTTCATTCAGCCCTAATTTCGACCCCAAGCATGTTGAAATATATTTCGACCGTGTTATTTTGCAGAAGTGAGGAATGAAATATATCTTAACTGATTCTTTTGATTCATACAAAAGTGATAACAGTACAACATTGTACAAAGCTAACTTTTACATGTCTCCACCTGATCGCCAGTTATGATATTTTGCATTGGATGGAAAACTACTCCCTTTAACTCTTGTATGCGACTCATTAATAGGTTGACCTTCATTCTCAAAATGGTTTTCAAGCACATCCTCGTTCTCAAACTATACTCCAATATCCTCATCCTCAACCTCATCCTCAGTATGATATTCATCATAATCATACTCATCATCGCTCTGAAGCTTGTACTCAACCTCATTCTCATACAATTGTCCATAGTATGGAGATTCGTCGTCGCCTAGGTTACATGGGACAACCGGGTGGGGGGGGGGGGGGATCCTACAAAGGAGAGTGAATAGAAATTTAAGGGTCAACTCCATGAAGTACACTATGGTTACTTTGACTACATCATCATCGTTCTCAAATAGTGCTTCTACATACATTGTCTCCAATTGTGACATTTGGAGATCAACTTTGTCCTTGAAGTATAAACTCCTAAGCCTAACAAGGGACGATGCTCACCTAATAGACCTCCTTCCATACTTCAATCTAGTGATGAGGTTAAATTCCTCCGAACCGAACGAGACCTTATTTCCGAATAGGTCTATACTAATAAAGTCTGGTCTACTATCCTCTAACTCTCTCAATAAAAGATGGTGAATCAGGGGCTCATTTAATACGAGCTGTACGTCTAGTAAGTGGCCGAAACATGTCTTCCTAAACATACTATTCGACGGGGGACTAAGTTTATCCTTAATAATCTTGACTGAAGCCCCTATGTGAGACATACATGTTAGATTGGCACAATAGAATGGGGACTCTTTGGTACCATTTCCATAGCTTGGTAGTATGCAAAAAAAAAAAAAACAACAACAACGTACATAGATACATATTCAAACAAATAAGCACAAAGTAAAAAACTAACAAAACTGCAAATTTTAAAATTTGATAAATATCTTGGGCTAAATCATGGCCTAGTTCGTGCTTGGGATTTAATGGAATGCAGTTCTTTGTGCAAAACTAGACTCGAGTTTTGAGCATTAGGATAATTTTGTGGGTACAGTCTTGCACGGGTTCGGGCTCGAGATTGTATTCACAACTAAACTATGGATTATTGGATCGATATGACAACCGTTGAGGGGGGGTGGGGGAGGGGGAGGTGAATAGGGTTTAATTAAACTTTATAAACTTTTTTACACTGTGGGTCAAATTTAAACAATTATTTAAACTTTTTACAAATAAATAATTTTAACACAAAATTAATAAATAAATTAGAAGTACATTTCAAAGTACCCTAATTAATCCAAATGTAAACATTGACCATAAACATGAATAACAAATTCTAACAATTAATTTCATGCAATTTATAATAAAGAAAATTAATTGCAAAAATTAAATAAAAGATTATTAGAGAAAATGACACTGAAAATTTTATAGTGGTTTAGCAACACCGGCCTACTCCAGTTTCCAAACTCTTCTTGAGTGTTCAACTAAGAAACTTGACTCTTTTAACAATTTGATTCAAACCAGTACAACGCCTTTTTTTCCCATAACAAGAAGAAACCTGATTCTTTCCATGGTTCAGGATCAAATCGTTACAACACTCTTTTTTGAGCTCAAGGGCAACCCTTACAAATAATATGAGATTTGAAAAGAACAAGATTACAACTCTCTCAAAGAGCGGATTTACAAATATAACTCACAAATTTTGTAAGAAAAATTCTTACAAAATAAAGCACTCAAATGGCTAAGAAAAATAAAATTGGATAGCTCAAAGATTTCTCTAAAAATAAATCTCTCTCAAGTCATTTAAAGAAACATTGGAGCTTTTGGAGAAAAAGAAGCATGAAAGAATTGGATAGAAAATTGTTCTGTAATTTTGGGAGAGAAAGATTATATAAATAGAGGGAAAAAAGTTGGAGAGAAATTTAAGATTCAGATTTCAATTTGGGTCATTGGATCTTTAATGATTAAAGATAAAAAATTGAGATTTAATTGAATAAAATAATATATATATATATATATATATAATTCTCTTTCTCTAGCGGCTCTTCCAACTAGGGATGTTCAAAGGTTGGGTTGGGCAGAGTCATTGGGTTTCATCTTCTTGCGGACGATGCGTGGGATCTTTGGTGATTAAGAGCCATAGCAGTGACGGGCGACGCCGGCAACTATAGACATTAGTGTGATTCTTTAGATGACAACAAACTTTTGAGGTGACGACGTGCTTCTTTGAACGCGGCTTCAACGGTTACGAACAATGGCAGCAACACCGACAATTACAACAATGGCATGCGACGAACTACGGTGAAAGCGATGTCATGCAATAAGGGGCAGCAGACTATGGCGACGAGCGACAAATGGCGAACATCTAAAATTAAGAGAACATAGAACCAGACAGTGAGATTTTGAGAGAAATTTAGAAGGTAAAATTGAAGGAGAGAACTATAGGGACGAGACGAGAAGGGAAAGGTTGAGGTTGAAAGAGAGGGAAAGGTTGAGACTGAAAGAGAGATGTGAGAGTGATGAGATAAGAGAGGGAAAAGTTTCCATTGATAGAGAGAGAAAAGTGAAATTGAAAGAAAGAGGTGAGAGTGATGAGATAAGAGAGGGAAAAGTTTCCATTGATAGAGAGAGAAAAGTGAAATTGAAAGAAAGAGGTGACAGTGATGCTCTTCCTTACAAACCCTAAACCATATATTGTTTTTCCAAAAAACCCTAAACCATACATGGTTTTTCTAAAAAACCCTAAACTTATAAAAATTATATATATATATATATATATTTAATAAAATCGGTTCGGTTTGGGTTCAACCGATTTTTTTCTTTCTATACTCGAGAACTGAACCGAATTTTTCCGTTCAAATTTTTTTGAATCCAATCCAAACCATCAAGTTAGGTTGGATTGCTCGGGTTCTTTGGGCTACCTAAACACCCCTACTTCCAACAGTCTTTTTTATGGGTTTTTGGGTTGAATAGTCATTTTCTCAAGAGAGTATTAATTTTTACCAAATTTTTTTAAATTCATATTTTTTAATCTTGGGTAATGTAACGCCCCAGGATCTTATATATCATCCTAGGCAACGCTAAATAGTTCACCTGGCTAACCTTAACTCCAAACACGAGATAAGCAACCTTCCTGGAAAAATAATTTAAAAGAAATAAAGCTTCGACTCCCATACGTTCTATCAGAAATATAAATGTCATAAAATGTCAGGATTCGCCCTCTGTGGGCAATTTAAAAACAAAGAGAAAATATTTCATATCCTCCTCAGTGGCAAAATTCTTAAATAAATGAAACAATCGTACCCTTCAACTCCAACGACAATAGTGACGCGTTTACTAGCAACATCCATAACAAATAAAGTAGTTTCAATGAATACAAAATTTCTCCTCAGTTCACACCTAGCTATAACATAAGTTTCAATGCTACTCGTACCCAACAACCCTTCCCTCTATCCTCACTAACTAGGCTAGTGATCCCTCCTCGGTCAAGCCCTCTCTACATAATCACCGCGGTCGGCCCTGTTCACACCTGAAAACATATAAGGGTAAAAGGGGGGGTGAGTACGTAAGGTACTCCGTAAGTAGCACTTCCTAACTAGCACAAAAATCATGCTCACAGTCATGGCATATAGAATAAAACGATAGCAAGGCAATTAAATAGGCAACGAGAAATAGCAGACAATAACTTCACAATTACATACAACAACCATGCGTCGGAACTACCAAAACTACAACCCATGATTCACTAGCCCTTGTCTCATAGTACTAAACCTTCCTCTACACCCCCCTGTGTTACTTCCCGCTTAACTTCTCGAGGCATGATGGCTCTTGACTTTTACTCCCAAGTTACCGCGCCCCCTCCTTTTACAGTACTTGATGTTCGACCTTGCCATTTATTCCCAAGGCCTAGCACCACTACTTCGCAAGCACCACTCTACTTTAATCCCTCAAGCCTAACTCCTCGAGTCGTATTGACCCTTGACATTTATCCCCAAGGCCTCAATACTCCTCTACAGAAACTTGACGTTCGGCCTTGCCATTTATTCCCAAGACCTGAACTGTGCACCGGTCCTTGCCGTTTATCCCCAAGGTACCGATGACTTCCCAACGTATTGGTCCTTGACATTTATTCCCAAGACCCCAATACTTGTTTACAGAATTTGACGTTCGGCCTTGTCATTTATTCCCAAGGCCACCACTCAAGGCTTTGAACCTCCAAGCGATTAATAAACATTTTCAGGTCAGAACACCCATAGCTAACGGAATATCAACCCGTCCCTTTACCCTTCACCCTTCACCACTTCGCTAACCCTCCCATGACCACCTGTAGGTAAATTTCCCACATTCTAAATCTCTGCACCGTTTACAAGCATACTTATCCTCGAAATAAACAAAATACATCCAACAGCTCACAACTAGGACAATATAAACTAAAAGTATCAGTTTAACAACGCGAGCATTTCATTTACATCACAGTTGCAAAACGTCATGAGCCAGTTACTTCTAACTACCACAATTCGAAACCTACTAGTCACCTACAACAATAAGAACAGAAAGCATGTTTCCTCAAAGGTGTTCGATAATAGAAAGACGACAACAAGATCGCTAGAAATTCACAAATCAAATCTAACAATCCCTACATGCTCAATTAAATTATTTTAACAAGAAAAACAGCATCAAAATCATTCCGTTAATGCTAAATAACACACACACTCGCCCCCTGGTGCTACTTACACAACCACGTTTTTAAGTTTGCGTCGGTCTCACACCTAAGCATAAAAACAGAAAAATACAGCAATTTAAATGTACCGTTCAGCCTTCATAAACAACTTTAAGAGGGTTCAAAGGGGCTCGTTACCCCAAAACGACTTCGTATAGGTGTGGGTAACTTAGATCTAGCTTGCCAAGATGTGGGTAGCGTAACTCGGGTTTCAAACGGATGTAGATAATCGCCGAACACCACCAATACGCTGCTGTCCACGTTTTTGCAGCAGCGAAAAACATCCAATACGACCTCCATCGACTTCGTTTCAATGTCCGTTGCTACAAAACAACCTCGCTTAGGTGTGGGTATTCCAAATCGATTTCGTTTGGGTGTGGGTACTCTAAATCTAACTTCAAACAAAGGTGGGTCAAAGAAAGGTTACCGGGTTTCACGGATCTAAGTTATTCGAGGTCGTTAGGCTTGTTGAATCGGAGAAAGGACGCTGCGAACACAGCCCCGCGTGTATCAATGCCGCCTGCAGCTGCCCGAACGTCACGCGCCGCCACTGATCGTCGCACACCGTCGCTGCCCGTCGCACGCCGCCACCGCCCGTCACGCGCTGCTGCTGTTCGACGCTGCACCTGCTGCCGCCCGCCGCTGCTGCTGCTGTGTCCGCCAGAGATGGCTGTCGTCGGTGCTGCTGTGTCGGAAAGGGAGAGTCCGAGTGGAGGGGGTGGCCGACGGCTTCAACAAGAGAGGGAAAGGGGAAAAGGAGAAGAGGAATGAGAACAAGTGGCTAGGGTTCCTTTTTTTTTGTTTCAAACTTTTAACTCCTTTGGGCTTGGGTTCTTTTCCTTTTGTTTAAGGCCCACTTACCCAACCCTTCCTTGTTAAAACAAGCCAATAATAGAGTTTCGTAATTTGCCCAATGATCCAGAACAAGTGTCGCATAATGGAAATCCGTACTAAATGTAACTTAATAAATAACTACACGCTACTAACTCACCACTAAAACTGTAACAATACACACTAGTCGAGATGTCACACTTAAATTAAATAAGATCACTGATGAATCAAATAAAATAACAATGAAATAAATCAATAAATAAAATCCATTTTGTTATAAAATTTCCCGGAACTCGGGGCAAGCTAACCTGAGGAACGCGGGGCGTTACAGGTAATATCACATTGGATACTAAATGACTTTCACTGCACCTCCACTAATTATTTAGATTTTTCTCCTTTATTTGAAAATACTGCATTATCTCTCTCTTTTTTCTCTCCCCCTTCTCTTTCTCTTATCTTTTTTGTTTCTCTCCTCTTTTTTGTTTCTCTCCCATCTCTTCCCCCATTCTCCTCCAATTTTTTCTCTCTTCATGTTCTTCCTTTCCCGTACGATTTATTAGTTTCTACTATTATATCTCTTTTTTCTACCTCTCCAACACCTATTTCACAATCGCCCCTCTATCTCCCTTCTTCTTTTTTTTTTGTTTGGGTTACACATAATCTTCTGCCTTCTTCTCTTTTCTTTTCTTTTTTCGCTTTGGATTCTACAAAACACCCCTTTAAGATATTCCAAATATCGTTGCAAAATTTCTACATCTAGCTTCCCATCTCCCAATTCTCGTTCATATCTCTCTTTCTTGCTCATATTTGTCTGCTGGTTCATTCAGATCTTTCTCATTCTCACTCAGTCTATCACGCTCACGTCGCTCTCTTTCTCGTTCTCTCTCTCCAAGATTTTTTTTTGTAATTAAATTTTAAATTTGATACTTTCACATAATTTGATTAAGTTCTAAATTATGAATGGAACAAGGGAAAAGCGAAATTTGAGGGGGAGATTATACACTCAAGATGTTTTTTTTTTTTTGGTTAACAAAGTGAATTAAGTTTTAAATTTGAAATCCAATCATAATTAAAATTACCAGAGATTGAATGAGAGATTTAAGGAAACAAATTTGGATTAAATTTTAAATTTAAATACCAAATGACGAAAATTAAGGAGATTAAGGAGAGATTGAGATTATGGATACCTCAATTTCAATTTTCAAATTTTTAATTAAAAAAATATTTAATCTCAAGATTACTTGTTAATCATTTTAAATTTTAATTTGACTGATTTATTTTGAAATTTATTTATTTAGTTTTGATCAATTTAATCTTGTTTATGATTTCATTTAAATTAACTAAAATTTATTATTATTACTATTATTATTATTTTTAGATAAACTACATTTTATTTCAAAACGTTTGAAAAATCAACCTTATATATTTGTTTAATAATATTGAATTGATAAAAATTCATTTAAAATTAATTCAATGATTTAGGAAATTTATTCATTTCATAAATAGATTTTAAGAAGTTAAATTATTTGAACAAATAAATTAATTAATTGTCAATTAAGTGTCTTTCTCGATTACCCTCCTCTCTCGGTCTTCTCTCTTGCTCTCCCTCCTTTTTCGGTGGTCTCCCTCTCCCTATCTCGCTCTCACTCTCCCTCTCGCTTCATCTGTCGCTCTCGGTTAATTTCTAAGAAATATAAGAATAGTAATTGGAGAAAATAGAGAAAGAGGAAACAAGGAAAAGAGAAACCTCAAAAAAAAAATTAGGGAGAATGACCAGAGTTGCGAGATAGAGAAAGAGAGAAGAATGAAAAAAGAAAAGAGAAGAAGGAAAAGAAAACAAGAAATTCTAAAAAAAAGAGAGAAGGGGAGGTAGAGAGACAAAATAAGGGAGAGAAATATAAAATATTAGTAGAGGGGCAGTGAGAGTCATTTGGTATGCATGCGATGTCAGCAAAAGGATTAGAAAACGTGAGTTTTGAAAAAGGTAGGTAAAAATCAATATTGTGTTGTTTTTTCCTCATTTCTTTTTCTTTCGTTTTCTTTTCTTTTATTTTATTTCTTTCTTCCGTATTGTTTTTATTTTTTATTTATTTATTTTTGAATAAAACAACTCACCACTTATCAACATACAAACCATCCACGTCATGATCTTCTAGGGTTTTTTTTAAACTTGTTCTGATCGTAATTTCTCCATTTGAGTTCTGATTGGAGTGATTCAAGAGTCGTTCGAATTGTTGTATCAAGCTCTACGCTATGGACACTTCAAAATATCAAAATTGTCAAATAACAAAATTAAGTTTGTTATCACAAAATATTAATTAATTAATTAAAAATAATTAATTCGAGTGGCCCTTAATCTGGGAGCAACGACCCCGGGAAATTGACAAATATAACTTAAAAAGTTTTTCAATTTGCTCAAATGACCCACTTTTCCAAAATATACTTGTTTGACCTAAAAGCATGTCAGTGAATGTAAAGTTACAAAACTACCCTTGGTGAATTTCAATGGAATTTGACTCAAATAACCCTCCAAAGCTTCTGAAACGCACAAATAACCCACCCCCTTTAGTTGAGCCCAAATAACCCACTTTAATATTTTATTGAATTTAAAACGAAGTAAAATTATATCAGTACCCCTTAATTCAAAAAAAAAAAAAGAAACTGTTTCATTTTCTTTCTCATCTCCTCCGTTCGTCTGTGTTCCGTTTTCTTCATCTTCTCCGTTCGAGCTTCCCTCTCTTTCTCCGTCTGAACTTTCTTTCTCCGTTCTCCCATTGCTAATTCGTCTTGCAGGAAAGTTAATTTGGAGATTTAAACTTCGAGGTTAGTTCGATTTATTAACGTAGTTTAGTTGTTGTCGATTGCGAAGATTAGGGCTTCGTTTTTTATTGCGTCTGAGAAGTTAATTGAAGCTTACCTTTGTCGATTTATTGCGTCTGAGAAACTAACCTGAAGTTAATTTTTTTTCTTAACATAGTTTAGTTGTTGCTCGATTTTGACTTGCATTTCATTTTTTGGAAACGAAATCTGCTTTCTGTGTTTGCTATTAATATGTTGCTTTCTCTATAGTTCTTCTGTGTTGTGGTGTGGTGGAATGTCTGTTGAAATTTTGGAGGTTGAGGTGATGGGAGGTTGAAAAAGACTGTACCTTGGACGAAGTGGGAGTAACCTTGAGCATGGTTTAGGGTTTAGGAGGGTTTTTTGCTATCTGTTTTCTCGGGCTCAACATCGGGCGAGGTTGAGCATCGAGGTATATGAAAGAGGCTGAACCTCGAAGTTGAGCCTCGAGGTTGAGCCTATTCCAATTACCTCGGGCTCAACCTCGAGGTTGAGCATCAAGGTATATGAAAGAGGCTTAACCTTGAGGCTTGACCTCGAGGCTGAGCATGATTCAATTACCTCGGGCTGAACCTCGCCCAAGGTCGAGCCCGAGAAAATTAATAGAGAGCCCAATAAATCCTGGAATAGCTTTCAAATTTCTGTATATTGTACATTTCTCTTCCTATATTTTAGTGTGTACTTTGTTTGATTTAATCTGAGTGTACATGTTTGTTTGTATTTACTTATAGGAAATGGAAATGGTATTTAAGGTCCCTCCCACACTGTATGCCTTGTCCCAATTGACCTGTCTATCGCATTTAATGAAGACAGTCGAGGCCATTAAAAAGAAACTTACCCCCCGTCCGATGCGTCTATTTAGGAAGACTGTAGTTGGCCATCTATTTGATGTGGACCTCGTCTTTAACAGACCACTAATCCATAGTTTGCTGCTTTGGGAGGTGAATGAGAGTCGCCCAGACACCATTATCTTAAACTTATTTGGGAGTAAGGTGTCCTTTGGTCGGAGAGAATTCGACATAATTAGCGGACTAAAATATTAGAGATCTCCCGTTAGGAAGAACACCTTTCCTCTTAGGCTTAGGGCTTTGTACTTTGATAATAATGTTGACCTGAGCTTGGGTGAATTTGAGAAGAAGTACGAAGTTATGCGTTTTGAGGATGATTGGGATGCGGTGAAGGTCTCAATCGTATACTTAGCTGAATTTGTACTTTACGGTTGGGAGCGAAGCATGAAGTACGACAGTAGTCTGCTTGGAACAGCAGACCATTGGGAAATGTGCTACAACCATGATTGGGGACAGCTATCGTTCGAGGAGACAATAAGAAGTCTGCAGCCAGCATTGGAGAAGAAGACAGAGGAGGGGAGGTTGAGGAAATCATATAGTCTATAGGGTTTCTCGTGGGTATTCTAGGTAAATAAATATACGTTAATCTGCACAGTAATTTGAACCTAGTAATTGTTATTAACATTCTTTGAAATTTGTATAGGTGTGGGGGTACGAGATTATATCTTCTATGACTGGACGAGTTGCTAGGAAGATTAGTGACGATGTCATCCCCCGTATGCTCCGGTGGAGGTGCGGTCATTCGACAGGATGGGTCGTGCTGGAGAGAGACATCTTACAATCTACAACAGTAAGTGACACCCTTTAATTTTACTTGATTTTGAACTGTATCGTATTAATATCATTTTTTTTGCAGGCCACAATCAGGAGCTTAGAACCGACTGAAGCGGGAGGACGTTTTTGAACAGGGTATGCGAGCTACCAACATCAGATGAGGTGGAAATGGATGAAGAAGTCCCTGAACCTTCAGAGACTGCATGCGGGGGTCAGGACAGAATCATTGAACCTCCACCTACCAATGTTGGTGCTCCCACTGATGCCGCTGTCGATGATACACAAGATGGAGAGGGCACAAAGAAGAAAGATAAAAAATAAAAGAAAAGTAACAAGAAAGTGTTCAGACGACTGAGAAGTTTGGACATGCATATGGGCGCTATGGAGAAGAGACTAGAAGGTGTGGAGGGTGAGCTGAAATCCATACGCAAGTATTTGAGACGGATTGTCAAGGTAAGTTTTTATTAATTAAGTTCATATGATATTTCGTTTTCACCATCGCCCTCATGCAATATGTCATTTTACGTACAGGGTCAACTAGTCGACCCAACCGACATGCGAAGAGCTAAGGGAGGTGACGATGCTGGTGGAGCGGGAAGTGCGGGTAATGGAGGGCATACTCATGGGGATGCAACAGACAGTTATCTTGAAGGTGATAGACGTGGGGATGCAACGGGTAATGGACGTGGGGATGGTTCGTCTAATGTCCATGACGACGCAATTGTGCAAAATGTCCAAAAGGAACCAGTGGACCCCGATGTAGCAGATGTCGACACTAGTGCAGTTGGCAATGAAAAAAGCTGTGGACCATGAGGTAGCATACGTCGACACTGGTGCGGTTTGCACTGAACAAGCCGTGGACCCTGAGGTAGGAGATGTGCATCAAGGAACGCCTCTTGTTCATCCAATGGACGTCCAGAGTACGGGCATTGGTACATCGGAGTATGTGGAAGCTGTTGAGTCCGATGTCATTTAGTACCAGTCACCGATACAGGTATCTGAACTGCTGCTCACTACATTATTTTATTTGGGGTAACTTTGACGTCGTTCTAACGATAACATACTTTCAGGTACAAATTTTTTATGATTGATCAGACACCGACACTGACTCGGATATCGTATCCCAGTCACAAGCGACCAAGGAATCCCAACCGTAGGCACCCGAGATAATACAATTGCAAGAGAAATCACAAGGCCAAATACGTGTGGACAACGACGAGGTACGTGTGTTATCGCAGCCAGTCACGCTTCCAAACCCTCGTCATGGAGAACGAGAAAAGAAAGTGTCATGGAATCTTCGAGGATCGTACGAAGTTAAAGTTGGAGGGAAGCGAAAGAGGGTAATCGAGCACAATTCAGTTCCAGATCTCCCAGCCACAAAAAATGGATTGAAGACTAAGCAGAAAATCGTTCGACCCGAAAGACACCTTATGCGTACAGAGGAAAGCAATGGTTTCGTGACCTACTTCAGCTGAACAACTGGTACATGAATGAGGTACATATGCTTAGAATGATGTTTGATATTAATTCCATTTTTTTGTTTGGTGTCTATTGATTTTAATATAACGGTAATACACGTAGGTCGTTGATTCACTGGTCATGTTCGTGCAAAAGAAGCTGGAACAACGTCCTGACTTATGTCATCCCAGGTTCACCACGGGAAACACCGTCTTGGCTGTACATACCACTAAATGCCTCATTTTTTTGTTACAGTACGTTTTTTATTCGTTTCTCTTGACTAATGACATTCGTATTGAATGTACATAATTTTTTTCGGCGAACTGACGGCCTATATGAGTTGGTGAAATCAAAAAATTCTCCACCGTCGAGAGTGAAGCAAGAGTACGACTGGGATGGGCGGGAGAGTACTATCATGTCATACTTCGACGGAAGTCATTCGGACTACCCACTGCGGTGGCGTGAGGGTGGAGCCTATCTATTTACCGTACAATGTCTAAGACAACCATTGGGTCATGATTTGCATAGATCTCATTGAGGGTGAGATCGTTGTTTGGGACTCCTTGAGGGCAATTACCACGGATGAATCATTGGAGGAGTAGCTAAACGTTATGTGCACAATCATCCCGCCCTTACTGTATAAATCCTAGGTGATCATGGTACGTCCAGCCCTACCAATCACACCATCGCAGCAGTTTGGCAGTGGAGACTGCGACATTCTTTGTGTTAAGTATTTCGAATATGATGTAACAGGGACTCGTTTAGATACATTGAGGCAAAATATGATGTCATACTTTAGGAGGCAATTTGCCTTTCAACTATGGGGTAATAAGGTTGTATGGTGATTGAGAAATACAATGCTATTTTTTGGTGCAATCTATTGACTTAAATTATTTTTTTGATGTATTTGTCGATCGGTGCTAGTGGATTGAGTTGGTTAAGGGTGAATTTAGTAAAGTGAAGTTATTAATGGAGTTTAGGACTGCATTTTCAATATTAGGATCATCTTAATCTTTATTTCGGAAGAACATTGTACTTTACGGCCGAGGTAGGCTGGTTTACGAGCGAGGTTTTTGTAATAACTGAATAAAAAATACGAACCTTAGGCTCCACCTCGACCAAGGTCGTGCCCGAAGATTTTGGCAGCACTAAAAAGAACCAACCTCGGGCTCCACCTCGATCGAGGTCGAGCCCGAGAATTATAATAGTATCGTAAAAATAGCATACCTTGGCTCCACCTCGATCGAGGTCGAGCCCGAGAACTTTGACAGTATAGACCTATTATCAATGCATTCCAAAATGAACCTACAAAATACATGTTTTAGATTCTAGCAAAACCATAATGTCATAAAAACGTAGCACATATTCAAACGAAACAAAATGCAGTACACAAGTATATCAATCTATTCGGTTTAAGTTGTTCGAAGCGGCTGTCTACACGTCTTGCGATTGTGTCCAACGTTTCCACATCGCCCACATTTGTGTACCTGGCAGACTTCACCAGCTTATGGTATCCTGACAGTTTGGCGACGTCCAATACGAGGAACGAATCTGGGTGGCTTAATCATCGTAGGCACATAGTCATCTGGTAAAATCCAATCTTCTTCATCTCCAAGCAGGTACACGGGTTCGACATAAGCATGTATGAGGGTATCTATTCGGTACCTATCAGAACATAATGTATGCACACTAATGTTATGAAGCACCGCCCCGGAAATGGCGTAAGAGCATGGAATTTCGTAATAGTCAAATTGTTTGCATGTGCAGGTCTTGCTATTAATGTTTACACGTACCTTGGTTGCACCATCATGCATTTCGAATTTGAAACGATCAATCGACTTAACATGATGATATCGAGCTTGTTCAGCCGCTTCTTTAAGAATATTCTCTGCATATTCGGTGAGAAATGTTCCTCAACTAGACCCGGCGGTCTGCCTATTGTAAAACCATTGTTGTAGGAGAGCTCGACAATTTTCAAATAGGACTGTTATTGGCAAAGCACGAGCATGAACGAGTACCACATTCATGGACTCTGCGAGATTCGAGGTCATTTGGTTATACCTCATTCCAGGTTGATATGCGCGAGCCCACTTGTCGAAGCCGATGTCTTCCAAATATTTGTGTACTCCGGGGAATTCGGCGAGTTGGCCCCAATATTATCGAAACTTTGATACCTTGAACGCCTTGGCTGCTTTACAGAAAATCCTCTTCATCCCCTCATTTCTAAACTTCTCGATCAACTTCATTGCTACATGATGCATACAGGTAACGTGCGCTGCATTAGGAAACACCGTTACCACGGAGTTTGTTATCATTTGATGCCGGTCAGATACAAAAACTAAACCATCTACGTTACCTATACAAAATTTTAACTCTCTCCAAAAACTATATCCACGATTCATCGGACTCCATATCAACAACCCCGAAAGCTAGAGGGTAAATTTGGTTGTTACCATCTACTGAGGAAGCAGTAAGTAAGACACCCTTGTACTTCCTCTTCAGATGTGCTCCGTCAACCACTAATACCTGCCGAATGCAACTTCCAAAACCCCTAATCGAGCATCCTAAGGCCATGAATGCATACTTGAAGCATGTGTCGTCCTCCAACTTTATCTGAAATACACTTCCTGCATTCACAGCCTTCAAAGCTGCTTTATACTTATGTATAGTAGTATATGACTCTTTAGGTGATCCCATCAATAGGCTCAATGCGACTTCTCTCGCCTGCCATGCCTTTTCGTATCGGATATTGACATCGTAGTTCTTTCGCATGTTGGTAATAATATCCTTAGGATGGTAACGACGACTAATATCCTCGAGATTGGTCTTTATCAGCTGGCCGACCACCCAACTACCGGCTTGCTTATGGTCGTGCCTCAGTGTCTCTCGTTCATGAATGTGGTCATTGGAAAATGTAGAGATGAGGAAGGTATCTGAACCTTTAATTTTCCGTGCACGCAAGGCCCATCTACATCCCTCTTCTTTGCATGCAACACCTAACAAACTCCTGGTAGATTTCTTAACCTAAAACTCAAAGTTTTTTTGGATAACAAAAACAGCCAATGTAAAGTGCAATTCATCCTTATACCGAAAAGACTGTCAAGTGCAATGTCATCAACCAAGTCATCGTCACAAACAACCGTATCCATCTGTTCTAAGGATGCATGCACACCCTCGACTGTTGCACAATGAGCATTCCTACTAACAGACTGTACTTCAATAATAGGTGTTCTTAAGGATGGATCACCATCACACATTGGTTCTGTAACAACCCGTATTTTCCAATACGGTCATTCTGACAAAATGCGGAAGCGTGAACAACTAAACACTAAATTAACAGAAAGACTTCCTTATTTAATACGATACTATGACAAAAGATAAGGACAAGTCCAACTTTAACACAAAAAAAACCTACACTATAATAAAGCCAAAGAATAACTAGAACTAACTAAGTTCTCATAAGCTAAAAACAATGGAAAATACTAAAGATTTCAACTTCTCATGCCAGAACGCTATTCCTCAATCACTATCTGAGCAGTCACTTGAACCTTCATCTGAAAACATTTAAAAAAACAGGAAAAAAAATGACTACAAAAATACTCGTTAAGCAATTTCCATATCGAATTTCAAAATTCATTTTACTTTCAAAACATTCGTAAACAAAAATACGAACAAATCAAAACTTTTAAAGTCTTTTAAAAATATTTAATACAATTTTCAAAACTTTCAAAAATAAACTAGATTTTCGAAAAACAAAGTCTTCAAATAAAATAAAATTTCCAGTCAATCAAAACAAACTTTCATTTTTTCAAAACAAACTTTAATTCGATCAAACTTCAAATCCTTCAAAACAAACTTTCTTTCAATTAAAACTTTCAAAGTTCATTCTAAAACACTTGGTACAACTCTTTGAGAGAAAATACCAAAACTTTTCTTCTTTTCTTTTCTTTTTCTCTTTGAGAAAACTAGGTCTAACAGTTTAAGAAAATAAAACAGGGCTTTTATAACAAACCCTAATGAATCTTATTTAAAAAGGATAGTAAAAAGATAAAGATTTAATAAAACTCTTTCTTTTTATTTTATTTTTTATCAAATTCTAAGAACAAATTATCTTTAAAAAAAATAATATTTAAAACAAAAATTTATATTTGTTGAGAAAATAAAGAAAACAACTGAATAAAAATAATAATTTAAATATATATATTTATATTTTTTTTCGGTTGTTACAGGTTCCTCCGCTTCATTATCATCCTCGCTCTCAATCTCTTGGTAATCATCGTCATCGAGATCATCCTCGAGGTCATCCCCAACCATACTGTACTCATGGTCCTCATCATCTCCAACATCATCCCATTGACCGAAGTGTTTGTGTTCATCATCACCTAAATTGCATGGGACAACATTATCCGTCAATGGAGTCATAAATTTTACGGAAGATGGCGGGTGGACAGTATGTACAGGTGAGTGCATATGATTCAGTGGAGCAGGAGAAGGAACATTTTGTTCTACTTGCCATGGAAATGAGCAAATGTTTCGGTTTGAGGATATAATGATAGATCATGTGAGTTACTACCACTACCTTGTCTTTCCTTTGTTACAACAGTTACATACAAAAGTACTTGAAAGGGATGTGGAAGGCCCGTAAGGTAAAAACCAAAGCTAGGATCATCAAATATATAAAAGTTCGGCACTTGGTACTGGAACTAAAATTTGTAGTACATGTAGAACAATATTAAAAATGTCAGGATTTATTCTAGTCATCCTAAATATCGCATTTACGAGGTCTCTATATGTTATTCCTTCATCAACATTTAGACCACCCATAACTCCACCTTCATATACAGTGTCTACCTCATTCCACTGACCCCCATAAGTTACAAAAAGACGAACCATTCTGTTCTGCATTACAGAGCATTGGAAGACCATTAGAGATGAACAATAAAGTAATATATGAACATATACCTTGAGCGGGAACTATATTTTCTCGCATGAGGTGAGTTACATCCACAGCCACGCCCGGGGTGAGTTAAATAAAAATTTCATAATACTAACCTGTGACCTCGGGAGAAAATTCAGTACTCCGCCCGAGTTTCATAAAATACATGATTCTTGTCCGGGAATCAAATAACCCTGCGCGAGAATGATTAAAAAACCTAGACTACATAATGCAGGAATGCAAAAATGAGTTTCAAAATAAAAAACAAACGTTCCGAAATAAAAAAAATAGCTTTTCAGATGTAGACATCAAGCAAGGTTCTTGAGAAAAATGAGAAAGCATCAAAATTAAAGAACTACCTCTTTCAAAATGTTGAAATTTTCAAAAAGAATATTAACAATACTTTTCAGATTTTTTAGGATTGTGCAGAGATAATGTACGGGATAAGGACTTTTGTTCTCTCAAATTAGTAATGACATGTACTGATTGGTTAGATAAAAAAACTTAATAAGACTGTACAAAGTTGGTGTGAATTAAATGAACCTCGGGCGGGAATTATTCCAACGGTGCTCTATTATTGCATTTAATGATATTATGATCATTTGATCTGCTCTGACACATCGTCAATGCTTAAAGTAGGTCATTTTGGTACAATTAAAGAGAGTGGATCATTTGACCATTCTAAAAATCTTGGAGGGTTATTTGAGTCAAATTCCGAGTTTCAATCATCTCTTCCGTTGTCTCCTATGCTTTTCTTGGCTTTTCAAATCCAAACTCAAAAAAATCTGTGATCGTTTTTTCAGGAGTTCTTGGACTACTTTCTGGAGTTTGAATCTTCAAGATATCATTTTACTTAAGTTCTTACTGATTGCGTCGTTTTCAAGGTTAGGATTCGTTATTTTCCGGTGTATCGATATCATTTTCCGGCGATTTGAAGGGTTGGAGTTTTGACATCGGTGGTTTCTGTTTGATTTTTGGTGGTTTTAGGGCGGTGGCCCTCGTCTGACCGCAACGATCTCCGGCGACCCACGAGCACGACACGGCGGCGCAGTGACTTTCCTCCACGGCGCGTTCTCAACGGCAGCAGCAGCACCCTGACGGGCGCGATTCAGACGATCCAAGACTCACTGATCCCGACCGAGCTGGTAATTGGCTTGCCTAAATACAATTAAAGTGTTTCGAATTGGATCCTAATCCTCAAATCCTTATCTTTTTTCTAGGAACCAATTGGTATAACGTTAGGAGCGCTTTAGCTAAGTAGTTCAACTTGAGGGATATTTGTTGTGTTTATCTTGCCTGAATTGTGGGTTGTTTGGCTGCTTGTTTGTTCTTGCATGTGTATTTATTATCAAATTTTACTATTCTGATTATTTATCGAATGTTATGTGTAAGTTGTGGGTTGCTGATATGGTTTTGGCATACTAGATTTGTTAATTGTTGTTGTGGTTTAAGTTTTGATTGGGCTGTTATTATGGAAACATGCTGGATAGTAGATATTTTAGTTTGGTCGTAATTATGAAAGCGTGTATGTTTTGTGGTTATGTAGCATGGTGGAATGTTGTGAGTCGAATGTTGCATGAGTTCATGTTATAGGACGAATGTGAGTTTTGTAAATGTTATAGTGAAAGTATATATAACAACTGTTTTGAATACTAGGGAAAAAATGCTCTCTTCTATCTCTATCCCAAAAACTTTGCCGGAATTATGTTGCTCTCACTGTAAAGCCTCGCCATGCCACTGCCTAATCTTTGGACGATCTTCAGTGCTCTGTGATGGCCTCTCGTGGGAGTACAATAAGAATAGAAACTAAGTCTTTCTCGTGCAAGCTTTTGCCAATCAATACAAATGGAGGGTTATTCAGATAACTGAAACCCATCTTCATAGGTTTTTCTCTGTCAGTGGAAGAAGATGTCATAGTTTGGTTAGCTGACACCATAGATGATCTTATTCTTGCCTCAAACTCAGAAGTTCTTATGGAAAACTCCATGTGAAAATGGGTTTGTTTGAGTATAGAAGACCACAAATGAGAGAGGAAGTTTTATAGAGCTGATCAAGATTTTCAACTCAAGAGGTATGGCAAATATAGTGATTATGAGGGTTTAAACTACAAGGGATGGACAGATTTCAAATGTTTTCTTTTAGACTTTCGAAATGGTCAAGAACAAAAGGGTACTCTAGCGGAATCCTCAAGAAGTAGGAAGGCAAATCCTATGCAGATCACCTTCCCAGAACAACCTGCTTCTGCCAAGGAAATCATGAGAGTTGATTGGGAAAGAACTATTGTGATTACAAGAAGAGATTTTCCTGAGACGGGGGAAAGATTCTGGAAACTCTAGAGCTACAACTTCAGATGAACTTCATCATTCATTCATTCCACCCGAATAAGGCCATTCTTAAGTTTTGTTTTGAAGATACGACGAGAATGCTTAGTAGAAATGAGGGGTGGGTCACTTTTGGGGCCTTCACGATGAAGTTGGAACTATGAGACTTAAATCGACACACTAGGATGATGGCAATTCCCTAATATGGACTGTGGTTAAAGTTCAGGAACATCCCTTTTCATTTATGGAGTTTGGGTTTTTTTTAAGGACATAGATAATTGTTTCGGGAGTTTGATTGATGTTGCAGATGGAAATGATGGTCTGCTTGAATGTGAGGATGATCATAATTCTGTAGAAAGCTTCCCCTTTTCTAAGGATTTGATTGTAGCGCTGTGGAAGTACCCTTTATGCATTAGACCATTTTCTTTTAAAGGGAAATCGATTGGCAAAGGAAATAGAATTGAAGGGTCTCTATCCTTGTGGGAGACTTAGAGTAGAAGGCTAAATAAGATGATGAAGTTTCGGATACGGGTCCTCGGGTTACTTAATAAAAGTTCTCTCTTGGTATGTGGGAGGGTTGGTAGCTCCATCTGAAAGAGCTCTAGTTAAAGATCTTAAAAAATAGATCCTTTTTTTTTTTTCCGTAGGATATTAAATTATAGATCCATGTAGTTTGTTTACAAGAGTCGAAACTAGTTTGGTGGACAGAAGGTTCATTAGATCAATTTGGTGTTCCCCACACAATGGCTGGTTATCCCTATATTCGGAAGGAGGGTTTAAGTTACCGACTCTGTTTTGGGGATTTATTCAGCTACGGTTAACTTTTCCTATTTCAATGGCAAAAGTGGCGGGTTCATAGGGTGTATGGCCCCCAACGCCTCATCGTAGATTCGATATTTTGTAGAAAATTGTAGATCTTTCTGGCTTGTGTCAAGGGGCATGGTGTATGGGGGGAGACTTTAACGTGGTTAGATGGCTTTCTGAGAAATTCAGTACAAGGACCAACAAAATTACTAGAAGTATGAAAGACTTTAATTTTCTGATTATGTCGCTTGAGTTAGAAGACGTTCATCTTCTTCAACGACTCCTTTAAGTGGTCCAGTCACAGAGATCAACCCACCCTCACTAAGATTAACAGATTCTAAGTGTCTAGATCTTGCCGGGATTCATTTGAAGACTTGAGATTTGAGAGACCTTGTAGATCTACCTCCAACACTCTCCTATTCTCTTAAAGTCAGGTAGCTTGTTTCAGGGGTGGACTCCTTTCAAATTTGAAAATGCTTTGTTGGACTCTCCACTTATTCTCCCTATAGTTGAGCAATGATGGTCGAGTAATCTGCTTAGAGGTTTGCCTGGTTATTCATTTATGGAAAAGTTTAAGGGTTTAAAAGTTGTCCTTTCAAAATGGAATAAGGAGTCTCACAAATCAAGAAGGTGTTGTTAGAATCCATAGGTAAGAGAGAGGAACAAGGAGTCCTTTTCTAGGAGCTGATTAACAAAAGGAAAAGCTTGAAAGTGCAGCTGCTGTCTATCGTGATGAAGGAACAGAGCATGTGGGCAAGAAATGTAAATTATGCTGGTTGAGTGAGGGAGGTGAAAATTCTACTTTTTTTCATCGGTGGACTTCTTTTCGGAAGAACGAAGCATTTATAGCAATGATAGAAGATGCTAGTGGGCGCCTTCTTAATGAAGAAAGGGATATTGAAGAAGAAATCTTAGGTTACTTCTCTAATCTCTATGGCTGCTGGGAAAAACAAGGCTTTATCATTGAAAATTGAGCATGGGAACCTTTGTCCAGTGAGCGAAAGATGCTGATGGAAACTCATTTTATGGAGGAAGAGATTTATAAGGTAGTTTCTAACTTGGGAACTTGAAATCCCTCGGTCCAGATGGGATGACAAACGAATTCTTGGAAAGGGCTTGGAACACTATTAAATTCGATATAGTAGAGGTGTTCCAAGACTTATTTGAGAAAAGTATTATTAATAAACGGACTAACAAGACCTACATTTGCCTTAGCCCCCAGAAAAACAAAGCTTCTTCGGTTAAAGACGTTAGACCTATTAGTTTGGTGACTTCTTTGTATGAAATTATAGCAAAAGTGTTGGCCATCAGACTAAAACGTCCTTCCCTTTATCATCAATGATTATCAAGTTGCTTTTGTTGAAGGTTGTCAAATCCTCGTTGCTATATTGGTAGCTTCTCAATTAATGGGTTTTTTAAGAAAGAAAAAAGGTTATTTGCTCAAGTTAGATTTCGAAAAGTCTTATGACAAGGTGGGTTGGTCCTTCCTTGATGAAGCTTTGAAGCTCAAAGCTTTGGATGTAGATGGAGAAAGTCAATCCTGGGTTGTGTGTCGTCGGCCCACTTTCTCAATTTTGATCATCGACAAACCAAGAGGTAAAATTCATTCCCAAAAGGGATTAAGGTTGGGCAATCCTCTATCATCTTTCTTTTTTACTATAATAGGGATGCCTTAAGCCGTTTGATGCACTTCTGTGCGGGAAAGAATATCCTAAGAGGTTTTTGGGAAAAATTATGTGGAATTAACTTACCTTCAGTATGCTAACCATGTGATTCTTTTTTGTCCTCATTCTTCGGATATGTTATGTTACAAAATTGGTCGAGCATACTTAACATTTTTCCAATTTGTTCAAGATGTTGCTGATTGGTATCAAATGTGATCAAGCAGATGTTAATAGATGGGCTTTGAAGTTCGGCTGCAAGGTGGAGAGTTTGGCTTTCACCTACCTGGGTTTACTCTCGAGGGTAACCAAAAGTTGGTGAGTTTTTGGGATCCTCTAGTTGACAAAATGAGATCTAGACTTGATCAATGGAGAAACATTGTTTTATCCAAGGGTGGCAAACTCACGTTGGCCCAAGTGGTTCTTAATAGCCTCCCGAGGTCTCGGTATACTATTTTTTTTTTATAGGAAACAAATTTCATTGATATCATTAAATTACAAAAAAGAGCCCTATCCAATGAAGTTACAAAAAACTTCTCCAGTTGGATATGACTCGGTATACTATTTTTCAATTCTGAAAGCTCCAAAACAGGTCATTTTAGCAGTGGAAAAGCTGATGAGGGACTTCATTTGTACTGTGGGGTTTTATGAACAGGGTAGCCACCTTTTTAAATGGAAATGGACTTCACTTACTCAACCTTATGGAGGAGTAGGTGTTGGGTCTTTGGAGCAGAGGAATCATGCCCTTCTTCTCAAATGGTTATGGAGGTTTGTTCATGAAGAACTAGCTTATGGCGCAAAGTTATTGTTGGGATTTATGGCCTTCAGCCTTATGGATGGAGTATTAAGGCATAGACAAAAACAGAGCCCTTATTTTAAATTTGGTGAGTTTTAAAGTTTATAATGAGCGTAGGATGAGGTTTTGGGAAGATGCATGGGCTGATTCTTCCCCGCTCTCCCTTTTCCCCGGTTTTTTCTCTATTTCCTCCAAGAAAGGCTGTACAATTGCAGATTGACGTAGGCGTGTGAGTGTGTCGTTGCATGGATTTTTTTAATAGATTTAGCCATAAGGTTAGTGGGAAGGGAAGAAAAGGGTAATAAATTACTGGGAGTCTTTTGTAGAGAGATTTTAACCTCTCAAAAGTCTTTAGAATTTGTACTTTTTCTTTCCACGTTAAGCATAATTCTGTGAAGACGTTCTATTACAATCATTGCTAAAAAAAGGCAAAATAGTAGTGGGGAAAAAACCTATAGGAATGGAAAAATAACACATTGGGGTATTAATTATTACTAAATATAAAATTGAAAAGAAAGTAATACATAGTAGATGAGAAGTAAAAATGGGATTTTGAGCATACTTTGTTTTGTTTTATTTATTTATTTTTTTTTTCTGAATAGTCAATATTTCAAATGGTAAGGTATTAATTTAAAGTTACCATCCAACTCCCAACCCTTCATGTTAACCATCTTTGATGCTGATGTGAGCTGTTTCCTTTCTTTTTCCTTCTCCCTCTCTCTCTCTCCCCTTCCTTTTTCTTTCTTTCTCGTGATTTATAATATTAGGGATTGTGTCAGCAGGGAGATAGTGAGAGCAAGCTACAAAGGAAGGGTGATAAAAACCTTATTAGAATGAGTAACATGAGATGTCAACACTGTGCGGGTCCTCTTTCGAAGGATATGGTCTTTTGCCTTCACTCTCAACTTTCTTCTATTGTCTTGAACTCCCCCAGAGTTTAATTTAAATCTAAACTTCTGTACGTATATTGCAGGAAACCAGTGCTTGGACAATTCCTCCTCTTATTAGGGATAGTTTCTCTATGGTATTATTTTTGCTTCTTACACCAGATTGAACTCATGATTTTCTATCCGTATTCTCTAAATATATATCCAGAAAATTGTCATTCATGCTATTTATAAATTGTATTAATCTTGCTGCCTTTCCTGTTGTACTGACTTGTGCATGTTTGTGATACCCCACTTTATTGTTGGGATGTTTTATACATCTCGTAGATTGGCTCTGCTGTTGGTGGTACTGCTAGTGCGTTTTATGGATTTAACCACGGTAATCTACATCTTCCCTTTAAAAAATGTAATAAAATGTTTGGCTTTTATGGACAGTGAATTGGGTAGTTGCTGCCTTTCCTGTTGTACTGACTTGGCTTTTATGGACAAAATTAGGTGAACATGTATTAAGACCTTAATATGACAATATGGTATCGTGCTATAATATAAATCACCTTACTGTGTCTGTTATATTAGAAGGCTATAGGCTATATAAACTTACTAATAACATGGTTATTCTTGCAACACTTTGATACGGTGGATTTGGAAACAAGAAATATCTCCTTTATTGTCCACGAGTGCAAGAACCTAATTTTGTAAGCCTAGTCTCTTCATCTCCCTCTGAAGATCCACACCTGTCAATGAGTGTCTTCAAGATGCACCCAAGCAATTGCCTATGGTGAGGGGCGACACAAGGCGTAGGTTGATCGCCTGAGTGGTAGTCTAGGCAAGCCCCTTAAATAAGGTTCTCGCCATTTGCACCTTTCAGTCACCATGGATATATTCATGGCGACATAGGTGCTCACCTCCCTGTCTAATTTTTCTTTGATGCTTCTTCAATTCTTAAGTTCTGTAATTCTTGAATTCTTCGATTCAATTCTTCTTCGTC
This sequence comes from Momordica charantia, assembly GCF_013281855.1. Classification (NCBI taxonomy): domain Eukaryota; kingdom Viridiplantae; phylum Streptophyta; class Magnoliopsida; order Cucurbitales; family Cucurbitaceae; genus Momordica; species Momordica charantia. Next base: position 5,702,040 of record NW_028275157.1, on the reverse strand, counting down.
AATTCATTAATTGAGAAGAAGAATCGAAGTTTGAAGAAATAGAGTTGGAGAAGAGGAAGCAGTGAAGAAGAGAGAATCGGAAGACCTGTAACTTGTGTATTCAGCTTCTGTCAGCTTCAGACATATTTCATCTCTTTTTCTTTCTGTACATTTTCAGGCAACACTAAAGAAGTGCTAGTGTGCTAGTGTGAGTCAATACTCACATGCTTGGTAGTAAAATTGCCATCTGGTTGCAAAATTGACCAATGGCAGTAAGCACCTTGCACCTCAATTTATTTAAGTTATATCTGGTTTATTTTTGGTTTAATTTCCACATAAATGTTTTCAATCTTTCTATTTAACCACTATTTTTACTGTACTTTTTTTTAACTTATAGTTTTACTTTTTCTTAATTATTTAAGTTAACTTTTATTTGAACATTAAATAGTTTTACAAGTCTTTTCATGTTGAGTATTTAATTCTTTTTAACATGAAATTGCTATGAATAATATTTATTTGTTATTTTATTAACTGCACCTAACTTCACATAGGCAATGCCTTTTTGTCGCCTCTTGCCTTCGATTGATCGAAATATTTATCGCCTTTAGGTGCACTTTGCACGAAAACACTGCCCTCAATACAAATTCTTCGGTTGGTACCATATCTTTGGTCATAGTGCATGCGTTGAACACTTTGATTTCAGTACTCTGTTAACCGTTACTGCTTAGCAGATAATATTTCCATGTTGCTCACTTCCCCCCTTTTACTACTCTACACTTTTGCGTCAAGGAAGAGAAAAACCGAGTCTTCCATAAATTTAATAAGATCTGTTGATAGTTAACTTTATAGAAGAAATTACTTTGTTTATACTGAAGAAAGCAATGAATCCAACTAATACAGTGAGCTATCAACCAAATGCTATATTGAAGTACATGATCAGCACTAAAAGCATCCTACGTACTTTTTTTATATTTTCTTTCTTTCTTTTTTTGATCCAATAAACAGCTTGTTTATTTTCTGAGAATTTTCTTTTTTTTTTCTTCTATTTTGGAATGTCAATGCAGTGATGCCAATTGTTCGGAGATCAGTAAAAGGGCCTATGTGGTTGCATTTTCTTATTGGTGTAAGTACCTTATTGCTTTACTAACTAGAAATTTGTTGTGAACTGTGTTACAAAATCTGTCTTGAGGTATTTGAATATTTGATTCCTCATAGTCAAATTCTTAGCTATGAATTTCCAAGGGCATCTCTTGTGGTAGAGAACCATCCTCCTCTCTCGAGATATTTGTGACTATAATTTTGTGCCACAAACTTCTCTTTTCTTGTGCAATCTTTCAACACCTTTTATCTGTCTGCCCTTTTGCTGAGCCTTCTTGGTCCAATCTTTTCAACACCTTTGGTACTTGTTGGTGTTTTCCCAATTCCCAAAAGATGTAAGGATGCAGTTTCCCAGCTTTTGGAGGGATCTCCTTTTAAGAGGGCCAACGTTAGTTTTATGGTCAAATGCAGTTATTGCCAATCTTTGGAGACTTTGATTCAACAGGAACCAGAGGATTTCCAATGATTTTGAGATCTAGTGAGGATTTTTTATTCTACTTATAATTATAGTCTTGTATAGAGATCTCTGTCCATTGGGATTCTTTTTTTTAACCATAGGCTGAGTCTCATTCCCCTGGATTTTTGTTTGGCAGCTTAATTAAATTCTCTAGTTTCCTATAAAGAAGTCTCGTTTTTCTAGTGGGAATTTCCAAAGCCATTTTGGGCGGCAAAACCTAAGATTTTCTAGTGGGAATCTCCCAAAATTTTTTATTGGAATCAACATACTTTTTCTTTTCTTTTTTTGTGGGCGGACAAGATAGAAGCCCCATACCTGAGAACAAATGGCCTCGGAGCAGCTAAAAGAAATGTCTATAACTGCATATACAAACCACGAGAGACTTCAACATTGTTAGGTTTGGTTTTGTGCTCTCAAGGGGCAGTCTGGTTGGCAAAGCTCGGGGTCTCTTGGTTATATTGGCTTTAGAGGTCTCAAGTTCGAACCTTCAGGTAAATTTAATATCAAAAACCCATGATGTCTCCACGATTCGGGCCTTGGGGCGGGTGTGGGTCCCTTCGGGTATGGGGAGCAAAGCTCTGACTCCCAATTATAAAAAGAAAAAACATTGTTAGGTTCGTAAGGGAAATCATGGTTGAAGATTATTATTTGGGATGGTCTTGCAGAATTTTGGTAGGCCACCAATTAAGGATAGTTACAGAAGCACTGACACGGATACGACACAGACACGGACATGACGACATGTAACTGAGGCGGAGTGTCTGTGTCAGACACGTGTCGGACACACAGATACGCTCGGAGACGTGTTTGACAGGTCAATTAAAGTGTTCATCTTTTTTCTTTTTAAATTTCGGACACGAATGATACACAACTAGGACATGGATATTGATTTCAAGTCTCGAAAAAAGCCTTGCCCATTCGAGACAGTTGCAGCTGCCACTGCCCGCCTTTGCGGCAGCCACCATTGTGAGTTTTGCCATTGACATTGATGCCAACTTGCCACTCGGATGGAGGAGAAGTAGAAGAAAAATAAGAAAAGTGAAAGTAGAAGAAAACTAAGAAAAGTGAAAGTAGGAAATAGAAAAATGAAGTATGAGTAGAGTCGAAAGACCACAAAGAAAATAGAAAAAGAGAACAAGCGGAAGAAGATAGAAGATGGAGAGGATGGAGAAATAATCCATGCAGCTAATACTTCTCTTTAGTCTCTTCTCCTTCTCCTTTTTCTTCATCTTCTTCAACCATACTTCACTTCTTCCTTTCTTCTTTATTTTTGGTTGCTGCTTCTACTTCTCATTCTTGTGGAGAAGAAAATCAAGGCGCAAATGAAGTTTGCGGAACTGTGCAAATGAAAATGGGGAACTGGTGGACAGAATAAAGCACAAAAGAAATGATGGAGAACATGAAGATGAAAATTGGCAGAAACTTTGAAAGAAGAAACAAATGGGAACCGATGAAGAAGAAGGAAAAGATATGGGGGGAGCAAAGGAAAACCTAATGAATTGGGCTGGGCCTATCGAGTGTGGGCTGGAAGACAAAAATGAATCTGAAAATTAAATGGAATACTTATTTAGCAGGTCACATGCGTGTCGTGTGCGTGTGCCACCAAGTCCCAACCATGTCACCAATGTGTCTTATTTCATGTGTTGGACACGTGTAGGATGCGTGTCTGAGCATGTGAGTGTCCAACACTGACACTTAACCCTAATTTTCACGTGTTGGTGCTTCCTAGGAGTGAATGCTTTTATTGGCGGTTGTCAAGGGAAGAATGCAAAGGTTGGAGACAAAAAGGAGTGGAAAATGTTGATTGCGAAACCGGATTTGGGAAACTGTTTGGAAGGTGGTTGGCATGGAGTCAAATTGCCAATTTTTTAGGGGAAATATTCAGATGGTTGGATTGCTAAACCACTTGCTCGTTCACTGCTATTTCACCTCTACATGTTAGACTTTTATTTGTAGAAAAAATAGATTGGTCCGGTCGATGTCTTAAAGACATTTCTACGTTACTTTTTAAGATACTCTCTAGTTGGTGATTTGAAAGGTCAGTTCTATGAAGGAATGTGTGCATGGTCGATGTCTTAAAGACATTTCTACGTTTCTTTTGAGATACTCTCTAGTTGGTGATTTGAAAGGTCAGTTCTATGAAGGAATGTGTGCATGGTTTCTTTAGATAAACGACAAAATTTTCGATGATCAACAAGTTTCTTGCATTGTTTTTTGGAACTTGTACAACGTTTTAAATAGAGAATGTTCTTACTTCTCTACCTTATTTTATAATTAATGTTGATTGGGTGTGTTTTCTTTAACACATTATCAAGAAGCTTTTGGACTTTCGAACTTCAAGTCTTGAACATTCATCCACCTTTCTATCATTTAGCTGCCTCCTGAAACGTTCTAGCTTGTATTAAAGATTATACAACCTGGGAAAAGCATCTCAAAGGAGGCTTATTTTCAATCTACTTATCATCCAAAAGTGAACATGTTTGTCACTTTCCATTCTGGAGAATCCTTTGTGTTAAAAGTAATCTTTTCTGCATCATACCCGTCTTATGATGTTTTACCTTATGGATTCATGATATTTGGAAACTCTCCAAAGCCATTTTGGAACGAAAGATAGCCAATTGGAAGAATATTTATCTTTTCACCTCTTTCTCTTGTGCCCTTCTGTTGCCATCTATTGGTCCGAGCTTTTTAAAATCTTCAACATTATTTGGTGCTTTCCAAGTAGCAGTTTGGCTGTGATTTAATGCAATGATGCATGGCCGAGATCATTCCCGAAAGAAATCTCGTGTCGGTTAATGATGGATGAGATGAGGAAGGTGTCTTAGGCCATTCTAGCTATTTTGTGGTATATTTGGCATGAGAGAAACGAGAGTTTCTAAGAATTCTATAACTATAATTATTTCTGATAGTTGATATGGAATAAATGCTCTCACTGGAGAGCTATAAACTCTGTAGAAACAAATTTGTCCTTGATATTAATTTTATTGTTTTATTCCTCTTTTTAGTGGAAACATTTTACCTCATCAGAAATCATGATTGTTGAAATTTTTATCTCACTTGCAGGCTCCTCCTGTGATTGTATTTTCTTCAGCTTGTGCAGGAATGGCAGGTATGTTATTTTAGTGGTATCTAGGCCCCGTTTGATTACCATTTCGTTTTTAGTTTTCTGGTTTTGAAAATTTGGTTAGCTTCTCACTACTTCTTTCAGTATGTTTTTCACTTCTCCTAACATTTGAATTCTTGGTTAAATTTCAAAAATAAAAACTACTTGATTTTGAAGAAATTCATAGGTAAAGTGGTGTTCATGAGCTTAATTAAAAAAAAAAAAAGAAAAAAAACCCGAAACCGATAATCGGATGAGTTCTAAGTAGATGAATGCTTACAGGTGGTGGTGTTCCAGCCTTGGCCCAACTTTTTTCTACATCTTATCATTCGGCTGTCTTGACATCATCTACCTTCAAGAAATGACAAGATGCAGGACTCAACATCATCTTCTACGTTATAATGCAAATATATGTAGCCCGAAATCTTCTACGTTTAAATGTTTTTTCTATTTGGTCCCTATTGATTAAATTTGACCTTCGTTGATAATGAATGTTTAATAATATTTATTGTAGAGCGAGATTTCAGCGTCACGGAACTTGAAGGAAGAGACATTTTATTGTACATACATTTGGCATAGGGTTGTTTTTTGAGTTCAAGATGTGGGGTGGGATTCGAACTTCCTTGAGTTAATCATTGACATTCAATATGATATTACTATAGACATTTTATCTCATTACATTGAAAAAGGGCTATAAATATAAGGCAGTCTATTTTATTTTAGCCAATTTTCAATTAGGGTTTTAAAGTTTATAAAATTTTCTAATTTTATATGTGATGTATTAGAAATTTTTAACTAGGTCATTCCACCAATAAAATAAAAATTGTTAACATAAATTTAGAAATTTTTAGGAATTTTGAATGATTAAGAACCAAATTTAGAAAAAGTAATAGATTTAGGACCCTGAGATATATTTTGCAAAAAGAAAAACATTTGCGTATCCAACTTTTTTTGTTTTTTAATACTATTTTAGTCCATGTACTTTCAGCCTAGGTTCATTTTAGTCCTAGTACTTTAAAAATGTTCATTTTGGTTTATTTATTTTAAACTTTAGTTCACTTTTAGTCCTTGTATTTTGAAAATTTTTATTTGTTCCATTCACTTTTAAAAAGTGATCATTAAATTCTAACTCCAATTTTACACATATGGAAACTCTTTAGTATAAAATAATGTTTACATTTTAAGTAATATATTGATTTTAGTGTCATGTTGAAATTGTAATTGAAAAAAAAAAAGAGATTAAGAAAAAATTTAAAAGACCAAAATGGTTACTTTTTAAAAGTATAGAAACCAAAATAAATATTTTGAAAATATAGGGATCGAAATAAAACAGCTTAGTAGGCCAAACTATAATTTTAACCTTTTTTTTTTGTTCATGATCTTGATTTAAAACACTTCGATGTGCAACTAGTAGTTAGATCATGTAGGTCTGACCATCATGGAGTTTGAACTCATTTTCCCTCTAAACCATTTTGATTTACCTTGGCCTATTTGGATCAATGAGCCAACCCATGATAGTTGTTAAATCATGATAGAGATTGGTGCCAATTACCGCTAAGCTAAGTTCATGTTGGCAACCCTCACGGGGTTAAATCATCATTTGAATATTTAGCTATATAATTTCATGAGTTGTTTTTTTTAGTACATAAATTTCATGAGTTGTTGAAGAGAAGCATGATTGAATTTTGTTTTATATGCTTTGAAGGTAAAAATGGATAATTTTAAAATATTAAGAAAAATGGAACATCCATGATACCCACTTATCTTAGGAATTAGTAATTCCTATGTGTTTCCCAACACCAAATGTTGTAGGATCAGGCGGTTGTCCCGTGAGATTAGTCGAGGTATGCGTAAGCTGGCATTGACACTTAAATATAAAAAAGAAAGAAGGAACATAGATTTGTTACTTTTGTTTTTCTATATATGCTATGTTTTACTCTCTAAAGTTCAGGTGTTTTTTTCAATTAAGTTCCTATTGTTTAAGAAGTCTTCTTTTAGTCCCTTATATTTTTAGTTTTTTATTATACCATTTTTGTTGGTGATTATTAAAGATAGCTGGTGATGAACTTACCTGCCATGATTCTTAGATAAACAATGGTATATATAAAATGCATAATGAAAAAAAAAAAAGCTTTGTGGGTCGATTTTATTCTTCCATTTTTAAGTGCCAATATCAACATTCTTTCCTGTGTGTCTATTATTGAATTAACTCGACTCGATAGTACCCATTTTTGGAAGGTCCTAAAGTCACTAAATGGTAAGTCGCCATTCTCTAAAACAAACAATGTAATGTACTTTATCTGCTGGGTTACAGGTGGACATTTTACGCGAGGTTGCTATTGTATCGATCTACCCTTCTTTAATTCATGTTTTGCTATCATTGTATTGTCATTTTATCATTGCCTTTTAACTTTTTGTCTTCCCTTTTAATATCAAACTATGAATCCAAATTATCATTTATATTATTATCTAATGCTCTTTGTAACTATGCTTTTCACTCATTCAGATTTTAAAAATCTTTTCCTTCTCCCCAATATTTTTCTAAACGTTTATACATAAATGAGTAGAAGATGAAAAAACATAGTGCAATGGCTTGAATTTTTTCAAATTTCTATAGTATAGAATCAATCGATCCAAAAATTTCTAATATAACTTGTTATGGGAAAACAAAAATAGACGTGACAGACGAGCTACCTCACAGGTCCATGGCCCAACGCATGACCAGACCCTGACATGACCAAACCTAAGGTATAACTAGGTTTAAGGCATGACCAGATTCACGACATGACTAGATCCACCGCATGACATGATCGAGGGCTTGACCAGATCTAGGGCCCCACAAGATCCCAATCGACCAATCCTATTTTTGCCCAACTATTCTATAGATAAAATAAGGATGACGTGGGGTAACTCCCCACGTTATAACGACCCAACCACCCTGTACAATTAAGGAAGGGAGTGTTAATTAATTAATATTAATCAAATTAATACTAATTATATTAATAATTAATAATTAATTAATCTTATTAATTAATTAATATTTATTAATCGTTAATCTAATTAACAATTAATTAATCATATATATTAATCAAATAAATAAATAATTAACACTTAATTATTTATTACAAAAATAGAATCATATTTAACCTATAATTTTAATATGAATCTTATTCATATTAATTTTATTTGAATCTCATCCAAATAATTTCTCTCATAATATATAGTTTTAATTTAGAATTAACTATATATTATAATGTATCAATATAGAGTTAATTCTAATTAAAACTATATATTATGAGAGAAATTATTTGAATGAGATTCAAATAAAATTACTATGAATGTGATTCATATTAAAACTATACGTTAAAAATAATGTACATAAAATGTATATTACAACTATAACTTATACGAGAGAAAGACTTTTAGAATATAGAATATGATTCTATTTTGATACTAAATATTTAAATGTTAATTATTTATTTAGTTAATATATATATATATATATATATAATTAATTGTTAATTAGATTAATAATTAATTAATTAATAAGATTAATTAATTATATACATATTAATTATTATTATTATTTATTAATATTAATGTAATTAATAATAAATAAAATAAAACTCCTCTACAAAGGGAGTGGGGAGTTATGTGACGTGGGGTAACTCCCCACGTCATGTTGTTTTTAGTTTTTGCAAAAGTGTTATGCAAAATCAGAATATTGATTCCAAATAAGTCAAAGGCATTCTCTCAAGCTCTCTCTCTCAATTCCCTATTATTTTCCAAAAACAAAGCTCCAACAAGCGAGATCATCATTCTTAGAGGATAGCGGGAAGATCGGTGGTGATGTTCGTTGGTGATTCCTTAAAGAACGGTTCTTCAAAGGTAAAGAAAAACTTTCCCTTATATTTTTCTCTTTGTTTTTGTAGGTTTTTTGTTCCTAAAATTTCAAGAATAAAGATCTTCGTTTCCGCTGCGGGATTTACGTCCCATCAATTGGTATCAGAGCGGCGTTTACGTTATGGATTTTTTAGTATCAAAATCACTGTTTTTGGTGGGTTTTTTCTCCATTTTTGAAATGTGGGTTTTGCGGGTTGGATGTTTGCGAATTTTAGCATGTAGATAGCGTTTTTTCTTCTTGATTTGATCATGTAAGAGCCCGGTGTTTTGGGCATTATGTTTCTGTATCGAGTCTATAAGTTCGGGTCACTCGAAAGTTGTTCGTGGTGTCGGATTGGACATTTGTTTTGCAGAAAACAGTGAATAAGACGCAGCAGTCTGCACAGGAAGCGCCATGGCACTATGCAGCAGCGCCATGGCGCTGCCGAAGAACAGCAAATAGAGCCGCGACGTTGCACTGTAGAGCTGCAGCACTGTCTCGGGTGTTTTCCGATGTGGTTTCATTGTCCCGGTTCGCGGTTCGAGTACTGTTTCGAGCTTTTTCTTCGGTTTTTTTTATTATTTATTTATTTTCTTTCTTAGGATGCAAAAATTCGGTCCAACTTTGTTATTTAATTTATTTTATGCGTTTTGAATGTATATTTTAATTAAATGTATATTGCATATTTTATGCCATATAGTTTTTAAATCTCACCATAGGATACATGCATAATATGTATATACGAGAGGAGCTGGAACATGTCATTTCTTCCTTCAACTAGGCCAACAGACTTCTAGAGGGTACCCAACGTGAGTTGGAAACGGAGAAGAGAAAATCTCGAGACGAGCTAGCTAACCTGCAGAGGAGACTTGACAAGGCCAACGCTCGACTCTCTAATTCTGAATTCTTGGCCGGAGAATTCAAGAAAACTCAGGAGTACGTCGACTTGCAAAACTCTGCCATGGAGTGCGATGTTTCCTGGTCTCTTCGTCAGGTTTTTACTCAACACCCTGACATTGACTTTTTCTTCCTCCCGGAGCATTTTAGGGCCGAGCGTGACGCTCATGACGACATGGATGACGACGATGACGAGTAATAGGGTAGCTTGAGCGAGTCGTTTTACAGTTCACTTTCATGTGCTTTGTCACTACGTTGCTTGTATTTCTTTTCTTTTGGAATTATCAATTAACCCTCTTACCAATCACTTATTGGCTTACGGCTCTAACTCTGATGGAGTTTTGTTGCTTTCATTTCCGTAGGTTTCTAACCCGTTGGTCATATCCAATGGTTTTACACCCGCTGTCGTTTTTGACCTTTTACTCCATCTCATGTTTTAACCGTGCTAGGTCAATCGACCTGCTTCTGGTTTGGCTGTGTTGAGATTGTTTAATTGTTCTTTCCAAATGTGTCGATTAAAGTAGATTCGTGCTTCGTCGCACGTGGTTGGCATCGAGTGCTGGTCGGTCCCGAGCCCTGCTCGGCCTGCTCGGCTAGAGTTGGTTTTACCGTCGCCGTGTAGAGTTGGATTTACCAAGCTTACGTCGTCGAGTAGCCGTAGCCGGTACCTATTGCCCCTACTCTCGAGGTGAAGGGATGTGAATCTCGGAGCGGAAACGGATTTTCGTTGCTGATTTTCGAGATACAAAACCGAATTTTACAAAAGAAAAGTACATAGAAAACTTTACCTTTGAAGAACGTTTCTTCAACTAGTTTTTCTCGAACACCACCACTATTTCTTCCTCGCTATCCTCTGGGTACGAGATCGTTCTTGTAAGAGAGTTTCTTTGGAACGAGAGGGAAAATTTTATTGAGAGCTTGAACAAGAGAACATCACCCTGGGAGATCTGTGTTGTTCTGTTTTTGCAGAACACTTCTGCAAATTTTTCCCCAGAAAAACCAGTGACGTGGGGAGTTCCCCACGTCACTTAACTCAATGCAGGGAGTTAATAATTAATATTAATTAATTAATATATTAAATAATTATTAATCAAATTAATAATTAATTAATTAAATGTAATATAAAATAATTTATTAATCAAATTAATATTAATAATTAATTAATTAAACATAATGTTAAATAATTAACAATTAATTATTTAACATTTAATTAAATATCTCATATTTAATTAAACCATATTCTCTCTTGTATAACCTATAGATTTCATGTACATCTTCTGTGCATTAATTTTTAACCTAGAGTTTTCATATGAATCATATTCATATTAATTTTATTTGAATCTCATTCAAATAATTTCTCTCATAATATATAGTTTTAATTTAGAATTAACTATATATTATAATGTATCAATATACATATAATCCATTAAGAAATTTGAACAGTTCAAATTCTTCCAAAAATTTGATCCTCGTTTTACCCGTTATGAGCTAGCAAGGGGACCTAATGGACCTACAGATCCGAAGCGCCAACGATGCAAGATTAATCGGTCAAACTCATTGACCGAGTTAATCTAGATTCGTTAACTACGGGTCATTCCACTAAAGACCCACAGTTGCACTCTTCTCACTGCAGAATGTTTTCGTGTCCATGGATATACGACCATTAATGACGAGTCAATCCTTCACGAGTGTTCGTAACTCAAGTTGGATAAAATTACCGTTTTACCCCTGAGTTACATCTTACTCTTTAAACACCACTGCTCCTCTAATGAACAACCCGGTTATGGTCCAACCAATAACCGGAAGTCCCTCTCGGCCAATGAGAGGGTGGGGCCCATTGTTCAAGTCCCGGAGTCAGCATTTAAGGGAACACTCATCTACTCCCCTAAAGTCGGGGAGGAGTGAATTCCATCTTGTGAAGTTATGTTCCCAGCTCCCCACTCGGTCTCGTCCCCAAAATGGTAGAAATGTTAAGTCGGCGACTCGGGCCACTCTCACCCATACAGATCAAAGGACGAGCCCTGACAGGCAGGAGTCCATAACTCACTCAGGATTGAGAATGAGTTGCCTGGTCATCCTAAGAAATAGCAACCTATTAGTTAACGGTGTTACATTTAAAGATTGCCTATTTCGTGGTCCGGTCTTATACAAACTCATTGTATAGGATTCCCCCACTCGCATGTCTCCACACGAACGACCTGGATCGAGTCGTCTGTAACCTTTACAGAGTGGGCCGTATCCAGCCTTATCCATATCCTATAGACCCTTTAGGTTATTCACGAGACATTATCCATTCATATATCAGGGGTATATCAAATATATACCCCGTATATCAACTATATACCCAGTATATATAGTGTCCCGATTACATCAAAAATAACCTTGGATGTTTAGTTTATTGGATTTTGGACAATGCAAAGCTATGATTCAACAACAAATTTATTGAATAAAACTTTATTAAATAGACATTTGTTTTTACAAAAATACAAAGTACGAGTTTAGGGCAACACACCCAACACAAGGTAGTGTATTGTCGATATCTTTTGAGAGTATGCTTGAAAACGAGGCAAAGTGTTTTATCAAAGTTGCTTGGTATCTCATTTTGAATTTATGAGACATAGTTGACAGAGAACCAAACAAATGGATACTTTATTGAGTAAAAGAAATAATAATTAGAAATCTTGCTAAAAGTAGAAAAACAAAAATAACCACATTTGAAGGAAGAAATAAAAGGTCAACAGCCCCCCTTAGTAGAAGTCCTGTCGTTGCCCCTCATTGAGGTATAGTAGCATTCCCGCGACACTCGTTGTTCTCCTTTAATCTCTCCTACTCCACCAGGTGTTGGGAACTTCATGGACTGGTGGTATGTGGATGGTATTGCTTTGAGCATATGCATTGTCGGTCTTCCCAATATTGCGTCGTAGGAGGATGTGTAGTTAACGACCAAAAAGTCCACCATCTTGGTGACACTCTTCGGCCCACTTCCGAATGTTACAGGCAACTCTATCCTCCCTTCGGGAATGACCTGTTCCCCTCCAAATCCTACCAGGGGTGCTGGGCTGGTCTTAAGCACCTTTTCTCCTTAATCCATAGCTTTATAGGCTGTCTAGGAGATGATATCCGTCGAGCTGCCCCCATCCACCAAAATTCGATGTACTTTCACATTTGCTATCTTCAAAGTGATAACCAGTGCATCGTTATAAGGGTGGAGGAGGTGAGTCGCCTCATAATCTGAAAACTCGATCGTCACCGACCGGTTTGTAATATACGCGTGGTAGACCTCATTTTGTTCGCGATTCGCCCTAGCTTCTCGCACATCTGCTTTTCTTTTTCTCCCAGATTCTCTTTCTATGGGGCCTCCCATTATAGTTCGAATCTCTCGAGCAGGAGACTTGTCGCTTTCGCCGTTTTGTGTCGCTTTAGGTTCCTCTACATACTCTTTGAGGTAGTCCCTTCGGATTAGTCCTTCCACCTCTTCCCTGAGATCAAAACAATCCTGAGTTGCATGGCTGTGATCGCGGTGGAAAAGGCAATATCAGCATTTACTTCGCTTAGTTGACGGGGCCTTCATCCTCTCCGGCCACTTAAGCAACCTTTGGTCTTTGATCTCCATCAGCACTTGCTCGAGTGGAACGGTGGTCGGGGTATACTTTTCAAATTTTCGGGGTGGATCTTTCTGGCTACTTCGATCCCTCTTCTCTCATCTCGACCCCTGCGGTTTATCTCCCGACCTCTCCCTCTTTTGGTCCGTTCGCTTTCCGTCTGGCTCCCTTTTTGAGTAAAAGAACTCATCAGTGCTCATGTACCTCTGAGCTCGGCTCAGCGCCTCCGCGAAGGTACTCAGTGTTCTCTTTCCGAACGAAAATGACAAATGCTCATCCTTGACGCCGGACATGAAGACCAACAGAGATATAGCGTCTGTAAGGCCTTCTACCTGCAGTTTCTCCTCGTTGAACCGAGCTACATAGTCGTGTAGACTCTCTGCCGTCCTTTGTTTAATAGTTAAAAGATAAGCCACGGGTCGGCTCTGACACCGTCCCCCTACAAACTGGGTCACGAATGATCTGGCCAAGCTCTTGAAACTCGAGATTCTCGTTTTAATTGTCGGAACCATATTATGGACGACCCGTTTAATGTAGTCGAGAACACCCGGCACCTGACCGCCTCCGACACTCCGTAGATATCCATCCATTCCCGATAAGCATCTAGATGGTCCACTGGGTCGGTCGTCCCGTCGAATTGTTTCACCGTGGGTAGCTTGAATTTTGGTTTCATGATCTCCTCCGTGAATGGTGAGTCGGCTTGATCCAGTAGTTCTTCGAGGTCGAATCCCTTCTCTTTTTTGTTACGTCGCTTCTTCGAAGACTCTGGCCGATCTGTCGGTTTGCCTTTATCGAGACTTAACGGCTCAGAGTTTCTGTTATCCTGGTTGCTTTTGCCCCCGTTTTGGTGCCGGGGATTAATGTTGCTTTTTTATCTTTTCGGAGTCGAAAATCCAGGTTCGTCGCCTGGTATTTCCACCTATCCGCAACTTGCTCCCTGCACTTTTTGTTGACTCCTCGGTCTCGCTTTGCGCTGGGCCCTTCCCCTTTCTCGGGTCTCTGACAAGGGGTACCTCGTCGGACTCTTGTCGCTCAAATTGTCGAAGGACTTGGGTCATGCGTTGAAGCATGCCCTCTACCTTGTCTTCCAAGATCGCGAACTACTTCTGGAGTGGCTGAGGGGTAGTTAGTGCATGTGCTTCGGGCAACCCCTCCTGACGTTCCGCGTTTGACTGGCTGGTCCCATCCTCGGGTCCCCCAACCTGGGGGTCGTCCAAGTTCAGCCTCCTCATGGCAGAGCAGTTATCATCAGAGCGTCGTGGACTCCTTTCTGGTGTCATGTTGCTCAACTGGATGCTTTAAATCGTCCCCACAGATGGCGCTAATTGTTGATGCGTGGATTTCGTTACTCCGGTTCTCCTCCTCGCACCCACCAAACTTGTTGATTCGGGACTAGTACCTGCAAAACAAAATCGAGCTAAACCCGGTGTGACTCTAGTCACACGGGCTCCGATGCTTAAGTTAGCAAGAGAGTAACATAAATGTAATCAACTCTTAGATGCCCCTACCTCTAAGGCTGGATCGCTACTTATAGCCGTGAAGTTGTTCCAGAACTTTCCGTAGCTAACCCTACTTCACCGTTGCAGGGCCTGGGCGAAATCGTCGATCGAAGATGGGGGATTGTTGGCTGGGCCGTGGGCCGAGCACGGCTCGGGACTGAGCCCCGGGTCGGGACTAAGCCCCTCGCGGCCCAGTGGGCTTCCCTCCGATCATAACCCGTAGCTCGACTACCGATTCCCGTTGCATAACAATAGTAATTAAAAACATTCCAAGAATAAATCGTCCACGACAAAATATGGATATCCAAATATTTTGGAATATTCTTATAAGTTTTCCTATAAAGGAAACATGATTATATGAAGATGTTAGGACATTTAAAATTTAAGGCATCTAAAACAATTTCAGACATCTGAAAGTATCGGTCATCTACATTCCCAAAAAACAAATGTCCCTGTAGTATAAAAAGAAACTCACAATTTTTGGCCTCCATAGGGACACATCAATAAGAAAGTTAAAGAATTCAACTAAATTATAAAGACTTAATCCTACCAAATTTATTCGCTGAAGCCAATTAGTAATTATAAAACTTTCTCAGTAAAGTTCTATTGAGCTTTATATATATGTGTGCATGTGTGAACCAATCGTTGCAAATTAATCACATGGATAATAACTAATCTGTAATTAGTTTGTAATATTGTTATTTTCAGTTGTATCTAGTTGTAACTTCCTTTCGGTTATTTATTTTAGGCCTTTAAATAGGCTTGTAATTTCTTCTTTCAACATTAAGGTGAACTCTCTTATTTTCTTAAGAGAATATTACATGGTATCAGTTTAGTCATTTGACTCACGTCTCTCTTTCGATCCTCCACGCGTCCTTCTTTTGTTTTTTCCCACGCGTCTTACATCTTCACTTCAAGAGCTTTACCAATTTCATGGTTAATTCTTCTTCCTCGAAAGATCTTCCGCTGCAGATTTTCTTATTGTCCAACATCTGCAATTTGGTATCAATACGACTCGATGCTTCCAATTTCATTCTCTGGAAGTTCCAATTGACGTCAATCTTGAAAGCGCACAAGCTCTTCGGGTTTATTGATGGCTCTCATGTTCAGCCTAGTCCATTTTTGGATTCTCCTATTGAAGTTGGATTGAGTTCTTCGTCTACTTCAATACCGCCACAGCCAAATCCCGCTTTTGAGGATTGGATTGCAAAGGATCATGCCTTAATGACCGTCATTAATGCCACACTCTCCTCTACTGCGCTCGCATATGTTGTTGGTTATGAGACCTCCAAAGAAGTCTGGGATACACTAGTCGCCCATTACTCATCAAATTCTCATACGAATCTGGTGAGTCTCAAGTCTGATTTGCAATCGGTTGTCAAGAAATCTTCTGAAACCATTTGGTTAGTATATACAGCGTATTAAAGAACTGAAAGATAAGCTTGCTAATGTTTCTGTTGCAATTGAGGATGAGGATTTGATCATTTATACTCTCAATGGTTTAACTGCTGATTTCAACACTTTTCGTACCTCCATGCGTACACGATCTCAACCAATCAGCTTTGAAGAACTTTATGTTCTTTTGATTGCCGAAGAAGCTGCCCTAGATCAGCAAATCAAACGCGATGAAGCTTTTGCTTCACCCACTGCACTTTTGGCTTCTACTCAATCGTCTGCTCAAAACCAGAATGTCAATCCAAATTTAGGGCGCGACCGACAGTTTTCTGGAAAGTCGAAACAATTTAATCGCAGCAAGAATTCAACCTTGTCTGTTGGTTAAGGTAGAGGTCTGCTACTGTTCAATTTTGCGCCTTCAGTTCACAATACTCCTGATAATATGCTTGGCCGAGTTGTTTGTCAGATCTGCTTCAAAACAGGACACACAGCTCTTGACTCCTTCAACAGAATGAACTACAATTTTCAAGGACGTCATCCTCCGGCTCAATTGGCAGCCATGGTGGCCAACCATAATTCCTCTCATCTTGCTGCACCACACACTCCGTGGCTTACTGATTTGGGTTGCAATGCTCATGTGACTGCTGATTTAAGCCAATTGTCCTCTGTTTCTGCATATTCTGGTGAAGAACAAGCGGGCGTTGGAAGCGGCCAATCATTACCAATTGCTAACACAGGTTTTGGTGTTATTCAAACTCCCTATTCTTCTCTTAATCTTTCTCAAATCTTACATGTCCCTGCTATTTCTTCCAACCTTCTATCTATCCATCAACTTTGTGTTGATAACAACTGCCTTGTTATTTTTTATTCTAATCAATTCTTTGTTCAGGACAAATCTTCCGGCATGATACTCTTCCACGGCCCTAGTGTGAATGGTCTTTATCCGCTTCCATCTACTGTTTTTTTCTGCACGTTTTACTGATCCTTCTTCTGTACCTGTTGCTGCTCATGTTGGAACAAAGGTTTCCTCTAATCTTTGGCATAACCGGTTAGGCCATCCATTTGATTCAATTCTTAATATTGTTCTTCGTTTGTTACACATACCTATTTGCAATTCTCTTGCTTGTACTTGTAAGCACTGCATCTATGCTAAAATGCATCACTTGCCTTTTGCTCTTTCTAATTCTGTTTCTGCAAAGCCTTTAGAACTCATTCATACTGATGTATGGGGTCCTTCCCCTCAAACTTCAATAAATGGTTTTAACTACTATGTTTCCTTCATTGACGACTACTCTAAATATACTTGGCTTTATCCTATCACTCTCAAATCTGATGTATGTGCTATTTTTAAGACTTTCAAACCTCTAGTTGAAAACTTGCTAGACTCTCGTATCAAAACTTTTAGGTCTGATGGGGGTGGTGAGTTCATTAATCACTCCCTTGGTAGTTTTCTTCAAACCCATGGCATCTCCCATCGAAAAGCCTGTACTTATACCCCTCAACAAAACAGAGTTGCTGAGAGAAAGCATCGCCACATTGTTGAAATGGCTCTTTCTCTCATGTCTCATGCCTCGTTACCTATAAAATTCTGGCCTTTTGCCTTTGCCACTGTTGTCTACCTTATAAATCGCATTCCCTCTCCTAATCTTTCTCATAAATCACCCTTTGAAATTCTTTTTCATAAGCCTCTAGACTACAACGTCCTCAATGATGGAAAAAATACATACATGCGCAGCGGAAGTGAGCAAGAATCGAAATAACAATCTAGATGCATAATACAACCTAGGATTAAACATGTATGGTCATACATTATGATGCTTAGAGATAAGTAGAGAAAAATACAAACCTTTGTAGCTTTTCAAAAATCTTCAAATAGCTCCAATGAAGGACCACCAAGAGATCTTCCTAGCTATTCTCAAGGCTTGGAATAGAATGGTGGGACTCTTTTTAGAGAGAAACAAAATTAGAGAAAAGTGGAGCTAAAGGAGTTATGTAAGCTTTTTGAAACACATCAAATGGCCAAAGGTTCCAAGAGTTTTTTTGATGTTTGAACAAAAGCCTTCTTAAATAGACAAATTACATGCACTCTTGCATGTCAAAGTTCACCAAAAGCTTACAACACATATTCCACTCATGCATGGCATGACTAAGTGTCAAAATGCTATCTAAGTTCACCAAAGCTTACAACACACATTCCACTCATGCATGGCATGGCTAAGTGTCAAAATGCATGTTTAAGTTCACAAAAACTACAACACACATCCACTTATGCATGCATGGCTAAGTGTCAAAAGTGGATTTTTGAGATTATTTAAATGTTCCACTCAACAAGTTAGTGGAATTTTCCACCAACTTGGTTAAAACATTATTTTAATCTACTTTAGTCAACCTTTGACTTTCTCTCTCTCTGGTCACAGTCAACTATTTGACTTTTTCCAAAATCCGATGTTTGATGAAATTCATGCCTTCGATTATGAATCCGCATTCATAATTTTAATATTTAAATATTTTGTCCAAATTTCTCAAATTGATATCATATATCAATTATTAATCATATCTCATATGATTAACCTAATTCGTACGATTTGAATTATTCCTTCAAATATTCCAAGTTTATTCCTATATGAGCTAGCCAGGGGACCTTATGACCTACAGATCATGAGCTCCAACGATCTGAGATTAACCGGTTAAACTCTTAACCTAGTTAACCAACAATCGTTAACTACGCGGTCACTCCACTAAAGCCCGTAGCTGCACTCTCCTCACTGTAGATATATTATGTCCATTTGATACAACCATGATCGGTAAGTCGACCCTTCACAGGTTGTTCGTAATTACAGCTGGGGTCAAAATACCGCTTTAATTACCCCTGTAATTACCTCTTGTTCCTTAAGTCCCACTAATCCTCTGATGAACAATGATTTGTAGTCCAACTATCAAATCAAAAAATCCTCTCAAATCTTTTGATGAGGTTGGCGCAAAATTGTTCAAGACCTTGGATTCAGCCCTTAAGAGAACAACCTCTTCTACTATCCCAAAATTGGGTAGAAAGTGAATTCCTTCTTGAACCCTATGTCCCTAGCTATCTACCGGGTCTTACCCTTGAAATGGGAGGCTTATTGAGCCAGCGCTGTTGAGCTGCTCTCACCCATGCAGATGAAGGATAATCCCGAGTAAATAGAAGTTCATAGTTAGCTAGGATTAAGATCGAGTTACCTAGGCCATCAAAGTTAGATAGTCAATTTCAAACAGTAAACGGTGTTATAAAGTAAAGTGACTATCTCATGGTCCGGTCTTATGCAAACTCTTTGCACGAGACAAACCCCACTCGCATGTCTTCACATGAACGAATTAGGATCACATCGTTTGTACCAGCTACAATTTGGCCGCATCCATAGTGTCCCCAGAATAATGCGCCCAACCTTATTCCTATACTATAGACCATTTAGACTGTTAACCTCAAACTTGATCCATATTTATGTCTCTTACATAGAGTTTGAGTCTCAGGTAACAGTCTAGGATCCTTTATTTTATTGGATTTAGATATAGTAAGAACATTTTATTGGATCAATAACTACTTATTGATTAAAACCTTCAATAACAACTTTATTGAATGATAAAAGTATATCTGTCATTTTCAAACTATGAGTTTTAGGACATAAAACCCAACACTCAAAACTTTTGGATGTGCGTGTTACCCTCTTCTCAAACCATATAATTCCCATAAACTCGAACCCAAGTCTACTCAATGTGTTTTTCTTGGTTATCCCCTAGATTATAAGGGCTATCTTTGTTACAACATGAGCAATGTCGTCTTTATACCTCCCGACATGTTATCTTTGATGAAACTATATTTCATTTTTCTTCTTCTTCTTCTCCTTCATCTTCTTCTTCCACTGTTTCATCTCCCACTTCTTCTAATTTGCCATTATCACTTTTTCTTTCCCTGAGACAACATCACAATCTTCTTCAGCAATTGGTCATGATTTTGTCTCACCTTCGGCTCCTTCTAGTTCTGATGAGCCATTTGCTACATTATCTACTGATCTGGTCAATCAGTTTGGTGATTCATTAATTGGTTCACAATCCATGGTTGCTCCTCCTATACAGACAACTCAGAATCTCCACCCTATGCAGACAAGGAGTAAATCAGAAATCTCTAAAAAGAAGCTACTTTTAGCATCTGTTCCTAGTTCCCTTGTTGATGAACATGAGCCCTCTTCCTTTACAAAAGCTTCTAATATTCCTTGTTGGCAACAAGCTATGAAGGAAGAGTTTAGTGCCCTTGTTCAACAGAATACATGGGTACTCACTGATTTGCCTTCTAGAAAAAATGTTGTGGGCTGTAAATGGGTATATCATATTAAGAGAAATCCTGACGGTAGTGTTGCGCGTTACAAGGCTAGACTTGTAGCAAAAGGATACCATCAAGAAGAAGGTATTGATTATGATGAAACTTTCAGTCTGGTGATCAAAAAGCATACGCTACGTCTTATTTTATCATTGGTCGCTCAGTTTGGATGGCAATTACGTCAATTAGACGTTAAGAATGCCTTCCTTCATGGTGAATTACAAGAAGAAGTTTATATGCAGCAGCCTCAAGGCTTTGTTGATCCCCATCAACCTCATTCTGTTTGTAAATTGGTTAAGTCCCTCTATGGACTCAAACAGGCACCACGAGCATGATTTGACTGCTTTGCTTCTCATCTGCTTACTCTCGACTTTCAGGCTTCTTTAGCAGATTATTCATTATTTGTTAAACGCACTTCTGATTCTCTTACTTATCTGCTGTTATATGTGGATGATATCATCCTCATCGGGACTCATGCTTCTTACATTGTTTGTTTGATTTCTCAACTCAAGTTGAGGTTTGATATGACTGACTTGGGTCCTTTACGCTTCTTTCTTGGTCTCGAAATTGCTTACTCAAGTCATGGTATATCGATGCATCAGTCTAAATACACCAAAGATATCTTAACTTGTTTTGGCATGCTTAGTGCCAAACCATGCTCTACACCCATTGCCTTAACCACTGCTTCTACGAGTTCTCTTTTTTCTGATGTGGATGCTAAGAATTATCGGTCCTTAGTTGGGGCACTGCATTACTTAACTTTTAGCAGACCAGACATAGCATTTGTCGTTAGCAAGCTTTCTCAGCACTTGCATTCGCCCACTGGTGAGCATTTAGTAGCAGCCAAACGAGTTCTTCGCTATTTGTGTGGGTCTGTTAGTTTGGGTTTGATTTTTCAAAAAGGCAGCAGTCTTGATCACTCTCTTCACCTCACTGCCTATTCCAATTCAGACTGGGCTGGTGATTCCAGTGACCGCAGATCTACTACAGGCTTTGTGATTTTTCTAGGCTCTAGTCCTATCTCTTGGGGAGCCAAGAAGCAAACAACTGTATCTCGAAGTTCTACTGCAGCAGAATACAGGGCACTTGCTTCTACTGCTGCTGAACTTTCTTTGATTCGTCAAATTCTTAAAGACCTTCATGTGTTCAGCTCTTCTCCTCCTCTGTTATGGTGTGATAACATTGCAGCCATTCAACTTGCACATAATCCGGTCTTCCATGGGCGAACAAAGCATGTAGAAATTGATTTTCATTTTGTACGTGAACGGGTGGTTCGCAAAGATATGGAACTTCGTTATATCTCCACTTCTCAACAGCTAGCTGACCTTTTTACTAAGGCTCATACAACTGATTGATTATTTTTTTTCGTTCCAAACTCATGTATGAGAGTACATTTGTTTGAGGGGGGATAATAACTAATCTGTAATTAGTTTGTAATATTGTTATTTTCAGTTGTATCTAGCTGTAACTTCCTTTCGGTTATTTATTTTAGGCCTTTAAATAGGCTTGTAATTTCTTCTTTCAACGTTAAGGTGAACTCTTTATTTTCTTAAGAGAATATTAGAATGGATCCATTTCATTAGTGTTAGGTGTCATTTTGCCCATTATTCTACATAATTTATTTTTCCACAGAATTCCTTAAACGAAGGTAGAACTTAAGCTGTGGATAGAGAAACTTCTTATTGGTAAATTTTATTTTGAGATCGGTATGTATATTCAATCCGCTGTGCATCAAGAAGTAAAGTTATCGATCCTCGAGTTTCAGTATAAATAAATTAAACCAAGGCAGCCAAATAAGTTTGAAAAACAATATGAACTACACTAGAAAGTTGTGGACCATATATAAGGCTTGCAATTGCACTCCAAATTTGTTTGCTTGCAGAACAAACATATAACAAATAATTTGTGGACAACTCAAACAATAAGCCCATCTAAATTCAGTTTTTTCATTCACCAAAGTTAGACGATGGAGATACTATTAACTAGTAGCTACCATCAGCACAAGTCTCCCTCGCTCGATTCGGAACACACACAAAAACCACCATTATTACACAACTCACTTCTGGCTAAAATCATTGAAAAAAAAAAAAAGCTATGAATATGTTGCAACTTTCACAAGCTAAATTTATGACCATGAAAACTACATACTGCATATTGAGTTTAGTACTAAGTCCATGAATTGGGCAAAGGATAATTTTCATCTTGACTATCTTCCCTTACTCTCTCCCGTTAGATTTACGAGTTTCAATCACACCAAATGTTTTGATGATAACAAACTTTATTTATCGATGGTTTGTAGTGTTTCAAAGTGTTTATAGCATAGAGATTGAAAAGATAAAACCAACGCCTTTCGAATCACTCAAATCGGAGTTCAAATGAAGAAGTTGACATGTGGTATCAAAATGATATACTTATGCTGACGTGACATCCAACAATCGAACAAATGAGAAGACAACATGTGGTGCTTTCAATCTCTACAAATCCATTTCCACAAATTTCTCTAATCGTGTCAATCACTCCCAATCTCCTAAATCACTCTCAATCTCTATAATTTCTAAATCTCCATAAATTTCTTTTATCCTTTTACCTTATAATTCACCTTAATCTGTAGCATTCATCCTTTGTTGTCCTAAATCCAAAGGTCAAATTTCATCAAAGAAATTCTATTTAAACCACCAAATTCATCATCCTCTACACACCAATTATCGAAGCAAAAACTACATTTATCTCTTCAAGTATTTTGCTCTCAAATTTTCATTCTCTCCTCACAAAAATTTGTCCATATGTTTGTTATTGTGGGAGATACATTAGACTGAGAGCTTAGTCTATGTATTTGAGAAATATTGTATAATTCACTTTTTTGAGGTATTTTATTTGTATTGTTTATTTTACTTCATTTGGGATTTTGTATTAAGGTGTGGGTGCACTTTGGGATTGTGAGAGTGGTTTGATCCTGAACTAGTAAAAGGGATCGTAGCGGTTTGATCTTGAACTTGCGAAAAAGATCGTGTTGGTTGGATCCTGAACCAATAAAAAATATCGTGGATTTCTCTTTAGCCTAGGACAGAAAGACGGTCGATCGGTTTATTTTTCACCTGAAAGAGAGACGTTGTAGTAAAATACCCAAGAATGAGTTTTGGGGGGTGGAGTAACGATTTCTGAACCACTATAAAAAATTTCTAGTGTCATCTCTCTCTCTCTACTCTTTAATATATGCATTTAAATTTTATTTGATTTTTGTTATTATTAATTTTTTTTCTACACTCTACAAATTCGTAAGCAACCCTATTCACTCCTAGTGTTGTCATATTGATCATACAATTGGTAGAGCAACTAGCTCATTATTTTTTATTTTATTTTTAAATTCATTATTGAAAATTCAATATTTACTAAAATTGTGTTTTTTAAACTTTTTTAAATCTTGAAGTTACTTTATTTTAAAAGAAAGTGTTGGAAAATTGAGTTTTTGCATCAATCTTGCTAGAAAATAATTTTCTTTGGAGGTTGGCTTTTGAAAGCTACTTTTTCTTCGTTTTGAAAATTATTTATTTTTTAAGAAAAAGTTTGTAAATTTGTTTTCCTTGAGGGTCACTTTATTGGAAAAATATATGTTCTTTAAAATCGAAATATTGAAAATTAGCTTGTCATTAAAATTTAAGTTTTTAAAAATTGTTTTGTTTTGAATAAATTTTTCAAAAATTATATTCCTTGAATCTTGGCTTCTTTGAAAATTTGTTTTTCTTAAATTCTCAATTTCTAAACATTACCTTTATTAAAAAAAACTTAATTGTTTGAGCTTGTGGCAAATATTATAGTTAATGATTCTATTGAATATCCTTCTTGTACTTCTAATTATTTTATTGATATTAAGGAAATTTCTAAAACTATAAATCAAGAAAGTTCATGTAGATTGATGAAAGAAAATATTGTTGAACCTCTTTGGTCCTCGATGACTCACACGGATGATGAAAGTGACGATGAAGAGGTAAGTAATGAAAATCCTTGTTTTTATGAGCTTATGGATGCCGATAATGAAATTAAATATGAATTTGAAAAGTTAGGCTCTAAATACATGGCTCTTCAAAAGAACGCTAAACTAGTTCATGAGAATAATGAATTAACTAATGAACTTTATAATTCTTCATGTTTGGAATTGAAAAATGACTTGAATGCTTTAATTGTTGAAAACAAAATATTAGTTTAAGCAAATGCATGCAAATTAAATGTTAATGATGTTGTTCAGCATGATGGAGTTGAATGTTGATGTAACGAAGAAAAGCTTACTTTATCAGATAAAATTAAATTTCTTGAACGTGATATTTTTTATAGAGATAAACTTGTTAAAGCTCTTAGAGAAAAAGAGTCAAATCTTTAAATGATCTAAATTATGCTAAAGAGTCTAGTAAGAAATTTACAATAGGTGCACAAAAGTTAGATAAAATTATTAATATCGGCAGACCGTTAAATGACAAAGAGGTATTGGTTATGTTGATGAGAGTGTTATTCTATCTAGTTCTAAACTAATGTTGAAGCTTCTTCTATTGTGCATATTGATGTTTTGCCTAATGTTGCTCGAAATGTGATGTCCATAAGCATAATGTACCTAAAATTTGTGTCTAATCATTTTCATGCTAAGTCAAAGTTTATGCATAATGCTAGATTCGAGCCAAAATGTCGTTATTGTGGTGTTAATGGTTATATTAGACCCAAATTGCTTTAAATTGAGAAATGATCCTAATAGATTCCCTTAAGAGAAATGTTTATTATAAAAACAAAATATCAAAATACTCTTAAAAGGAACATTTATGTGAACAGTAATATGCATAGACATTTTGTGAAAGAAAAATTCATGCGTAATATTTCTTGCTTCTCTTGCGGAAAATTTGTTCATCATCAAGCTAGCATATTCATGTTACATGTCTAAATTGAATTATATGAATGTTATGAATGTTAGAACTAAAAATAAATGGGGGTCCAAAGATTGAGACTAACCTATGTGGACCCAAACAAATATGGTACCAAAAACTATTTGCTAAATTGTTTTGTAGGTGCACTTGAATTCTATGATTGCTTGAACCACAAAATCTCCAAAAGGAAAAATCCTTTTTTGGTAACTTTTTATTTCAATATTGAATTTATTTTGAGATATTTTGTGATATTAAATTTGAATTTGAATTTGAGATTTTTGGATTGTTTGAATGGAAAATTTTTTGTCATTATATATGATATTGTGTAAAGTTTAAAATATTGTTTACTATGGTTCTTTATTAATGGTTGTATAGATTGTTGAATACGTTTCTTATACGAATATTATAAGTTTGAATTTTTTTTTCTTGAATTGTTTGTTAGGGACTTTTATGCATCTTTATTACTTCCCTTATTCAATTGTTTTACTTATATCATTAAATGAAATATGTTTTGATTGTAATTTTTATTGATATATTTTTTTTTAACTTTTAGGGTAATATATCTTGCATGAAATTGTCATATATTTGCTTGAAATAAATTTTGATATTGTACCTAAATTATTTAAATTTGAACGTCTTGTGATCAATATGTACTTTCGCAAGAATTTTGATATCATATCTAAAGTCCTTAAATTTATTCTTGGGATTGATATATTTTTATATTCAATTCAATATTAAGTCTATTTTTAAATTAATTTTATCAATTTATATATGATTATATGTTGTGAAATTCTTTTTTTGTTAAAGCGTTTAAAAGTTCTATAAATCCTATATTTTTTAATTGATATCTTTTAATGCTTGAAAGTTCGAATTTATATTTGAGATTGCATGTGAAAAAAATGGAACTTGTAAATTCCATTATTGATATATTTGTATTTACTATATTGGAATATCTTGTCTTATGCCCTATTTATTAAGGTTTACTAAGCTATTAAGAAACTAATAAATTGTTTAAGTCTAGAGTTATGAAACTTATTGAAATTCTTTGATAAAATCTGGTTTGGAGTATGCTTAGTTTGAGGGGAGCAGTGCCTCTTAAAATTACGAAGTATTGTCTGTATAAATATGAGAGCTATTTATGATAACGATTATGAATTAATTGTAGGGTTAAGTCTAGAGTTATCAAACTCTTTGAAATTCTTTGATAAAATCTCGTTTGGAGTATGCTTAGTTTTAGGGGGGTAGTGCCTCTTAAAATTACGAAGTATTGTCTGCATAGGTATGAGAGTTATTTATGATAATGATTATGAATTATTTGTTAATGATATTATTTTCTGATAAAATTGATTGGTTCTAAATGATTTTATTGTTTTTATCTTCTATATATGACATTAATATGTCTCATGCATTTAGGGGAAATTTTTATTTATCGTGTCCAAAACTCTATATAATCCATATGTTTAGGGGGAGCGATATTATTATTTTTTCTTTTTATATTGCATCTTCTTTGTAAGATTGATTTCATTGATTTATTGTAATTTTTATTTTGATTTGAAATGAAGGTTATATGCTTTGATGCATTTACTATATTTATTGATTCTGTGTCTTGATGAGTTCTCAAAAGTATTTGTATCTCATGATCTTATGTTTGCTCAAAACTTATTTACTTTATTTATTAGCGGAGCTTACATTGATTTACAATTATCTATTGCTTGAATACTATTTTGAGGAGGAGCTTCTGCTTAGGATTGTTATCTTTTGATGATAACAAAATAGGGAAAAATTGCAAAGAAAAATATAGAGTAAAAGTGCTTAGTATTAATGATTGATAATTTGTTGAAGTGTTCATTAGTGATTTAATTCTTTCAATATTATTACGCTCATGTCAGTTTATGAATATTTTTTCTTAAGTGGTTTGTGATCATAAAAAATGGGGAGATTGTTAGCTTTACGAGTGATTCAAAGTGTCTACAAAACAAAACAAGTCAGGAGAGAAATCATACGTGTGGTGGGTGACATGGACAAGTAGACCACTCACCAGTGAAAAAGATCGGTGGATCGGTTTGGTTCCTATGTCTATTAATAAACTTATGAACCTTGTTTATTATAAACTTATGTAAGGTCTCTTCTTTTATCAATGTGGAATTCTTAACAGACTTGACTATTATTGCCATGTGGTGCTTACTAATTTCTCAGTGACACACATTTCGGCATCTTACTCCATAACTTTTCATTCTCACAGTTGTGTTGGGAATGTCAAAATAAAAATGTGTGTTTACAAAACAAAAAATAAGTAATATTTTTATTATTGCTTATTTTTACAACTTTTAATAAAAAAAAACGTTTTATTTCTATTTTAATTAATTATTAAACGTTTCAATTAATTAATTAATTTTATTTCGTAAAACGAATTAAGTTAAAACATTTCTTTTTTCCATTTTTAAACTAAATATAGTTTTCTTCTGAATATAGAAGATCCAAAACTTTTGACAGAATTTTTTAACGTGTTCTTTGATTCCATTTGGCTCCGACAAATGCACATCTGAGTTCGAAGTTATGTTAACCTTGGAGAGCAGCCGACGAGCATCCGATATAGCACTGTAGTCGTACCGAAATTGATTTCAAGACAGTAACTTCGTCCACGACACAACAATATTTTCTTTTTCATAAATATTCTCCAGAGATAAAACTTAATAGAAATAGTACATTGATCTCTTCTCCGCCTAGCTTTGAC
This sequence comes from Momordica charantia, assembly GCF_013281855.1. Classification (NCBI taxonomy): domain Eukaryota; kingdom Viridiplantae; phylum Streptophyta; class Magnoliopsida; order Cucurbitales; family Cucurbitaceae; genus Momordica; species Momordica charantia. The sequence continues at coordinate 5,674,135 of NW_028275157.1, read as the reverse complement.
AAACAGTACAAGAATTTAGATTTTTAACGACGAAAGAAATTGTCGCTAAAGGTTCGAATTTCGTCATCACAAGACTTTGGGTACCAAAAAATGTCGTCGCTATAGCCCCTTTGCGAAAGATCTATGACGATGAAAATCTAAACATTATTTCGTCGCCATTGATTACTTTTGGCGACGAACCTTGATTTTCGTCGCCATAGAGGACTTCTAGCAACGATTTTTGTTTCGTCACCAAAGATAATGTCGCCAAAATCGAAAATTCTATATATTTGACAAAATATAAAAGTACTCACATGACAGAATTGGAGAGAACTATATTATTATAATGTTTGTTTCATTATATATAAAAATCAATGCTCATGCAGTCACTGAATTAATTTTAAATTGATTTTGAAATGTTCAAATTTATATTTAAGGTAGGGAGTAAATATGACAAAAATATTTAGTAAAATAAGTAAAATAGCAACCACATTTAGTTTTTTCAAATATAACATTTTTATCAACAAAAAAACGAAGGTTCAATTTTATCTACTGATATACATATGTAATATATACTGATAAAATCTGATATACGTGTAATATATCTCCAATACATTTGACTGCTGATATATACCTTAGATATACCACTGATAAAATAATGGTAGACAATTGATTTATTTTTGATATAATTATGATATCTACTGAACTCTTAACATGACTTACCACTGATATACGTATGATAACCATTGATTTACTATGCCAATACAACATTTATATATCTATGATATATACTTGATATGTCTCTAATTTACCATTTATATACAAATGATATACCACTGATGTAACTATGATATCTACTGATATAATTTCTTATTATATCATTAACCACTAATATAATACTAATATACATTTGATATATACTTAATATGCTTCTAATTTACCACGATATACCTATGATATAACCATAATATCTACTGATATAATTATGATACATGTGTGTTGATATAATACTATTATATCTACTATTTTTTCATAGGAAAACAATGGTGGAAAAAAAAATTGAAATATAAAGCTATTGTATAAAAGGTTTATCTAGATCATGCACGTCAAACAAAAAAAATTAGAAATCTGATATACTTTATAAATTTTAAACAGTTGATATCTCTTATATTTAGTATCTAATTAATATTAATATAGAATAAATAGTAGTGATATAGTAATCAATATTATTGATAATTTTAGCAATCAACAAATTGGAATGGTAAACTAGAATTTAAACCGCTCATATACCACTAAAAAATTAAACATTTGATATACCTTATATTTTTATATCCGTTGCAAATATATGTAATATATCGTAAATTAGAGGTATATATATATATATATATATTTTTGAGATATAATATATACATCTGATAATGTATATCATGATACATCTGATAATGTATATCAGGGGTACATCAGATATATATCACATACAGATATACATTGGATTTATATCAGATACAGGTATACACTGGATGTATATCAGATATCATTAAAGTAAAATCGGAATAATAAAAAGTCTGAAAGTAAAAATTCAAATATTTTGCTATATTTGAAATTTTGAAAAGTTGGTGACATTTTTTGAAATACATGAATTATATATATATATTTTTTGCTACCCACTACAATTACCCTCGACGTATTGGATACGTTAAATAATTAATAAAGGGAAAAATGAATTAATGTAGTTGATACATTAAAAAAAACTATATTTTATTGTATCTATATATACTGATAAAATATTTAGTTTAATGAGATTAAAAAATTTTAAATGATTTTTAGTATATGAAATATAAAAAGATAAAATATTTTATTTTGGCTAAATATTTTTCGCTAAGCCCCTCTTTAGATGCATACTCTTATCTCTCTTCTTCTCAATAAATTTTTTGTTAATGTAATTATTTACTTTATTTTATTTTATCTTAATTAGTTAAAACATTAAATTAAATTTATAATTAATAAAACAACATTAAAATTTTACCAATAATGTAATAACTTAATTATTCTATTGTAATAAATTAATTTATTAAAGTGTATGCTTAAATTTTTTTTATGAAAAATATAATTAATTGATGCAATTAATAAACGGAAAAGGATTAATTTTGTTAAATACATGAAATGATAATTATTAAGATTGATTTCTAAATAAAATCAACGACATAAATTTTAAATATATTTTTTATAATATATTTATCAATGAGTGAAACTTAAATAAAACATAATTGCTTAAAATAATTTTAATATTTTAACTTAATGTAAATTAATTATTGGAAGTTAATTTTGATTGATTTTAAAGCTTTATACAAATATATCATTTTTCTAAATATGTATATATTGATTTTTAGTTAAATAGCATTTACTATTAATCGTTAAATTGATCATTGTGCTAAATTGTCAATTTAAAATTTAGAATGCTAATATAAAATAATTTATAACTTAAAATAATTTACTATTATTTATTTTTTCAATTAAATTTAATTTGTTATTAATCAATATTTACCATGACATAAAATGCATATTTCTAGAGTAAATCACACAAAATAAACATATATATAATTTATTTTTAGACAATTTAATCTTAGACATTTTAATCCCAGACATATACACAATCAAACACAGTTATTTTTCTTTCTCAGGAATCTTAATCCCATGCATCTTAATTCCAGACTACTTTTTTGAAACCTTAAACGAAACGACCCGTTAAGGTAAGTAAAAAACACTCACAATCTCCCAAGAAATTCTCTCTACAATATTTGCAAGACGAGATTCCTCGAAGGTTCTCACCAACCTAGATCCATGGTTAGAATCATAGAAAAAAAAATTATTATTTATTATAATTTTTGTTATTATAATTAGCATCAACGAAGATTTCTACACCAAGTATATTATTATAATTTTTGTTTCATTATATATAAAAAGTAATCCTGATGAAATAATTGATTTCTAAATTATTTAGAAATCAAAGTATTTCGCTGCGGGATTAGTTGCACTTCTGGGAGCATACCACCTAAACCCTAATAAAAAGTAAATTATTCAAATAATGGACTAAATCATATGTCACCCATCACTCTTTTAAGTTTCTTAGGTAAAATTATAATTACAATAAGTGGCAGATCCAAGATTCTATATCAGGAGGAGGACAAATCCATATAAATATAATGGAAAGATATTATTTTTAAAACTAGAATCGGGCAATATGTATCAATTTAATTTGTAGCTTACAATTGGATAATGTTGTAATTTTCACCTTAAACTTTAAAATGTGTCACAAAATTTACCATTCGATATATTTTCATTTGGAAAGTTTTTGTAAAAAATAATTTCACGTATCAAATAAATAGAAAATACATATTTTTTTGTATGAAAATAATTGATAGGATTTTTAAAAAATGATACTAGAGTTGTTCTAAATTTGCATGTTTTTGCAGGGTTATTTAACCGTGGGTTTTATACATTAATAAAATTTAATTTCAGAAACTTGATTTTTTTTGAGTTAGTAAGTTTTTGTGAATTTTAATAGAGGTGTTTTAATTCTTTCATCTTACTGATTTTGTGTGGCCTACATTGTCGGTTAGCTAGCTCATTTGAGACTTGGAAAAGTTCTTTTGATGCATCTTTGTCTCTAGCTATTTGGGTTAGACTTCTCTCTTTATAGTAGGATGGTGAGTACTCAGGGATGAGGCTCACCCTTTCGTGCCTATAAATTGCACGTTTCGCTTGCTTATTTTTACGGCGAGAGTGGGGAAGAAGCATGTTTGGCTATCTCGGGAAAGAGCCATGTCTGTTTGGGCATTCGACATTTTAAGTTTGCTAGAGCATAGCTAAACGTGAGTGAGAGCATTCGAATGATTCCCGCTCGATTCACCTTTATATCGCATCACATAACTCATGTCAGTTTGTCATATGTTTCAGATACTTCAACACAGAATTGCATATCATTTTTGTGAAGGGATTGAATCTTCAGCGGAGGTGCGTGAACGCATTACTCGAATTTACCATTTGAATTAAATTACATAGAGAAGAAAGAAAACAAAGAAAAACGTATGTTACCTTTGAAGAACCTATTCTTTAAATCAATAGACACCACCACAAGATTATCCTGCTATTTTCTCATGGTTAAACTCAATTTGTGGGTACCGTATTTGAAGATAGGAATTTTATTTTTAGGAGAAATTGAGAGAGAGAGCTTCAGCAAACCTTGAGAAGGAAAATTCTGTTCTGCAACCTATACATGAGGTGGGAGGCAGTTACCCACCTCATCACTCTCCCCCTCTCTTGCAAAAATACATGAGAATGGGATAATTAATTTAATTAAATAATATAATTAATAATTAATTTAATAAAATAATTAATATAATTAACCATTTAATAAACTAATAATTAATTAATAACAAATATTTGAATCATATTAAAACGTATTTCCAAAAGGAGAAGGTACACACTTGGTTCTTGAGGTCGAACCTTGATGAAACCGTTTTGAGGTGACAACGTTTGCTTTCCCTTCTTGTTGTTGGCTTTTTTGCCCTTGATCTCAAATTATTAATGTTTTGATGATAACAAACTTATGTCCACAAGTATAACTTGTTACGACGATTCCAACGAATTTTGAATTACTCAAATCAGAGCTTAAACAGAGAAATTATCATCGAAAAAAGTTGAAATGAAAAATACACGTGGCGGCTAAATCCTAGGTGGACGAATAGAAGAGGGCATGATTTTTAGTTTATAAAAGAAATGAGAAAGAAAGAAAATAAATGAAAAGAAAAGAGAAAGAGGAAGAAAATAGAAAAGAGATGAAGAAGAAGAAACAAAAGGAAAAAAACAAAAAGAAAGGAAAGCAAAGTGTAACTTAAGGGAAGAAAAAAAAAGTAAAATATATATATGTCACATCACATTAAATGCTGATTTGATTTTTTGAAGAAAAAAAATTATATATATACCTACATATACGACACTAGCGGTTGACATCAATATATGAATAATTTTATAATTATTTATTTTCAAATCAAATCCCAACCTTTGATTTATTTTTACCAAAATTCAATCGTCTAAATAAAATTGGATTTCAAACCTATTTTCCCTCATTTTTAAACAACTATTCTCTTCCAAAATTAATAACATTTTCTCCTAATTTTTTCTCTAATTCATCAATTGTTCATATCTCCAAAAGCTTCAATGTTTCTTCATTTTGAGAGGTTTTGAGCTTGAAATTTTAGTTTCTCTTAGCCATTTGAGGGTCTTATTTGTAAGAATTTTTCTTACAAATTTATGAGCAAAAAATTTGTATCTCACTATTTGAGAGAGTTTGTAAGCTTGTGCATTCAAATTCCAAATCCTTGTACGAGTTGTTCTTGAGACCGAAAAAGAGCATTGTAACGGTTTGATCTTCAACCGTGGAAAGGATCAGGTTCGTTCTTGCTCCCGTAAAAATAACTTTGTACCGGTTGGACTTTAAGCCATGGAAAGAGTGAAGTTCTTCAATTTAACACCTAAGAGGAGCTTGGGAAGTGCAGTAAGCCGATTGTTGCCGAGCCACTATTTTCGGTGTCATTTTCTCTAACCCTTCTCTATTTAATTTTTGAAATTAATTTTTCTCTATTACAAATTGCATGAAATTAATTGTTCGAATTTGTTATTCATGCTTATGGTCAATATTTATATTTGAATTATTTGGGTGGTGAAACTAATTAGGTTGTTTGTATTTCTAATTTGTTGTTTAATTTTGTGTTAAAATCATTTGTTCATAAAAAGCTTTCTTATTCATTTAAATTGGGTACACAGTAGTAAAAAGTTTAAAAGGTTTCATTAAACCCTATTCACCCCCTCTAGGGTTGTCATACCAATCTAACAAGTGGTATCAAAGTTCGGTTTCGCTCTTTTACTTAAATTATTTTTCAAAATTTACCTTGCTACTAAGTATCTTGTTAATTTTTGAAAAATTATTTGAAAAGCCTAATTGCTAGAGTTATGACAACTTTAGATTTTCTTGAATATTATTGTATTGATAAACCTCCATTGTTTGATGGTAGAAAGTATGATATTTGGAGACATCGTATGAAAACATTCTTGTTGTCTATTGATTTTGATATTTTGTATGTTTATGAAAATGATGTATCTTGTTATGGGTAGTTTCCGAATAGGACACGTGATAGCCCTTGCGCGGGCGCGGGCCGACTGAGAATCGATTCCTAGTGGAGATGCGCCGAGTAGAGGGCGTGTCCGTTCACGACGGGACGAACACCACAAACGGTTATGCCCCATACATACCCAAACGATGGGCGCATCCAACGGCCCAGGGCGACATGCTTAGAGGACGCTGGCAGCGGGGTTACTTTGCACTATCGGGGATGTGCCCCTCTCTATCCTACCGTATAGCGCGCGACGTCTCTGCCACTTCTTACCGTCGTTCTTCTCGGTCGGCCCTCCTAGGCTATAAAAAGAAGGACGATCCTCCACACTGAGTAAGTGAAAAACCTGTCACTGAACTCTCTGGTGTCTTATTCCTATCTTTACTTAGATTACTAACTTGAGCGTTAGAGTATATTAAGTGGAACACCACACCAACGTTGAGTTCTTTGGTTTCAAGTCTGGTGGATTCATCTCTGAACTGCTTGTTAGGAGACCACGTGGCCCTTAGGCAAAATTTACCGTCAACAGTTGGTGCCGTCTGTGGGGACGACGTTTTCAAGCCTCGAACGAAAACTAGTTATCCGCACTAAGACACTATCGAGATGACTTCCGACAAAGAGTCGTCCTACGAGGACCCCATCGTCGGAGAACGTCGAAATAACAAAAGCCACCGATAGGCCCATCCCAACTCCCCCAACTCCTCAGAAGGCGAAAATGATATGGGACATAGTCAGCTCACTCCGCCCGATGGGACACTTGGGACAAAAGAAGGTGAGGCATGCCCACCGGAAAAGCTTTGGCTTCCGCAGTGAAATGAGAGCGACCCATGCACAGATGACCGCCGACGTGGGGCAGCTGATCGAGATCATCCTGAGCGACAGAACTGGAGATACCTTTGCCCTCCTGAATGGGAGCGCGACCGAAGGGGAAGGTTAGAGACGGCAACCCCCTAGCATCCTTATGTTGGGTGTGTTGCCCTAAACTCGTAGTTTGTATTTTGTAAAAACAAATGTCTATTTAATAAAGTTTTATTCAATAAATTTGTTGTTGAATCATAGCTTTGCATTGTCAAAAATCCAATAAACTAAACATCCAAGGTTATTTATGATGTAATCGGGACAAATATATATACTGGGTATATAGTTGATATACGGGATATATATTTGATATACCCCTGATATATGACTGGATAATATCCCGTGAATAACCTAAAGGGTCTATAGTATATGGATAAGGCTAGGTACCTTATCCTGGCAACACTATGGATACGACCCACTCTGTAAAGGTTACAGACGACTCGATCCAGGTCGTTCGTGTGGAGACATGCGAGTGGGGGTATCCCGTACAATGAGTTTGTATAAGACCGGACCGCGAAATAAGCAATCTTTAGGTGTAACATCGTTCACTAATAGATTGCTATTTCTTAGGATGACCAGACAACTCATTCTCAATCCTGAGTGAGTTATGGACTCCTGCTCGTGAGGGCTCGTCCTTTGATCTGTATGGGTGAGAATGGCCCAAGTCGCCGACTCAACATTCCTATCATTTTGGGGATGAGACCGAGTGGGGAGCTGGGAACATAACTTCACAAGATGGAATTCACTTCTCCCCGACTTTAGGGGAGTAGATGAGTGTTCCCTTAAATGCTGACTCCGAGACTTGAACAAGGGGCTCCACCCTCTCATTGGCTGAGAGGGACTTCCGGTTATTGGTTGGACCATAACCGGGTTGTTCATTAGAGGAGCAGTGGTGTTTAAGGAGTAAGATGTAACTCAGGGGTAAAACGGTAATTTGGCCCAACTTGAGTTACAAACACTCGTGAAGGATTGACTCGTCATTAATGGTCATATATCCATGGACAAGAAAACATTCTGCAGTGAGAAGAGTGCAACTGCGGGTCTTTAGTGGAATGACCCGTAGTAAACGAATCTAGATTAACTCGGTCAATGAGTTTGACCGATTAATCTTGCATCGCTGGAGCTTCGGATCTGTAGGTCCATTAGGTCCCCTTGCTAGCTCATAACGGGTAAAACGAGGATCAAGTTTTTGGGAGAATTTGAATTGTTCAAATTACTTAAGGGACTATATGTATATTGATACATTATAATATATAGTTAATTGTGAATTAAAACTATATATTATGAGAGATATTATTTGAATGAGATTCAAATAAAATTAATATGAATAAGATTCATATTAAAACTATAAGTTAAAAATAATGTGCATAAGATGTACATTAAAACTATAGCTTATACTAGAGTAATGTTTTAGAATATGATTCTAATTTTATAATAAATAATTAAGTGTTAATTATTTATGTATATATATATTTATTAATTATTAATTGGATTAATAATTAATTATATTAATTAATTATATATTATATTAATTATTTATATATATTTTAATTATTATTATATATTATAATATATAATATTATATTTTTATTATTATTATTATTATTATTATTAATATTAACTCCCCTGCAAAATTGCAGGGGAGTGGGGGGGTTGCTGTGACGTGGGGAGTTACCCCACGTCATTGTTATTCTTCTTCAATGGTTGAAGAAAACAGAACACAACAGTGAAAAAAAAAGGAGAATCCCCAGATCTCTCTCAAGAAGCTTAATCTCTCCCTCTCGTTCCAAAGGATTGCTCCCACCAACACGATCCTGAGACCCAAGAGGATAGCGAGGAAGAAAGTGGTGGTGTTCGAGGAAAACTAGTTGAAGAAACGTTCTTCAAAGGTAAAGTTTTCTCTGTATTTTTCTTCTTTAAAATTCGGTTTTGTATCCCGAAAATCAGCAACGAAAATCTGTTTCCGCTCCGGGATTCACATCCCTTCACCTTAGGGATTCCTGAAGGATCGAAAGACCTCCAGGATAAGCTCACCAGAGGCTGCTCCCGACGTGGTCCAACGATCCCTCACTTGGATTAGGAGACAAGTACTGAAACGTCAAGTAGGCCCCGCAGGTCTCGAACCGGGCTCATCCGAGAAGATCTAGATCGGGTTACAGAAGAGATCTTCAATCGAGTAAAAAACGAACTCGGAACTGGGGGCGTTGGCCACACCACACAATACAAACCCTCCAAGATCGCACAAGAACCCTTCACAGCCAGCATCTTAGCCGTAGATCTATCGAAGGGGTTCAAGGGCCCTGGGTTGGACAAATACGATGAATCGGCAGACCCTATGGACCATGCCATATCGTACCACGATGCGATGCGGCAGGCAGACAGGGTACAATGATGCCGAACAATGCATGGGTTTCTCCGGAACCCTCATAGAACCCGCTTGGCAATGGTTATAGGATCTGCCTCCGCACTTGGTTGGGAGCTATTAGGACCTAGCGAGCAAGTTCGTAGACCAGTTCTATTACTCCTGCACCAACAGGTGAACGAAAGCCCATCTCTCCTCAATCAAGCAGAAGTCGACGAGGACCTAAAAGCGTATGTCGCACGCTTTTTGAACGAGAGACTCTTAATACCCAACTACAATGAAAGTGTGGCGCTATGGGTACTATCCCAAGGCATCAAAGAAATCAAACTTGTTAGATCACTCGGCGAGTAGCCTACTAGGTCTATGGCCGAACTCACGGTCTGGATTAACAGACACATAGTTCGAGAGGAGATGCTCACGGCCCAATCCCTGGACAAAAATCCAGGCGACGCAGCTCGGCGTGACAAAGGGAAATCAACGAGAGATCGGCTGCGAAGAGAGAGCCTGACAGGGCTCTATCGGACTCGAGAACCGACCTACCACCGTGATACGAAAAATACATTCCCACTCGTATCCTGGTACACTAGATACTTGCTCGAATCGATGGCATCCCCATCGACAACCTGTTGGATGGTCGGAATGCTCCAGGGGTGACGCCGCCAAGAAGGACAAAAGCAATTATTGCAAATTCCACCGAGACCACGGACATGACACAGCCGATTCAGAGACCTCAAAGACTAGGTTGAGTGCATGGTTCAAAGAGGATATCTAAAGGAATTCGTTGGTGAAGGTGTTGCGTCCATACAACTGTGTTGACAACATGTGCAAGTATACACGAATCGCCGGTTGTAGTACGTAATGAGGTCGTATCCACAGAGATTTTTTGTTTATATTTTAACGATAAAAGCAGATACCAACAAATAAAAATGTACAGAGTTTGGGTATGTGTATTATCTAGGAGAAATAAAATAAAGTAATAACAGGATGACAGAACTTTACGAGAGACAATAGTTTCGAAGTTGTCAACACAAGAAAGTAGCAGCAAAGACGGTGATAAGGGGGATTAACTGATATGGGAAAGATGGGGGAGATTTAACATGCTTTCACAAGTTATCAACCTACCCTCTAGCGTAGCTAACATTTATTAGTGTCCAGCTCGACTCGGTTCCCTTCCGAGACCCCCAAACATGAGTAAGTACAATTCCCGTTGCTAAATACCCAAGCAATAAACCCAAGCTATAGGCATGATTAGGGGACTCCATTCTTGAGTATCCCTATAGCTATAGAAAAGCGCTAATCACAAGCAAAACAAATCAACACCTATAAGCCCTTCCGGGTCAATACAGAAGCTAGCATACACGAAACAAAGGCTAACAGTAATGCGAAGATTAAGAAATAAAATCATATTTGTTTAAAAATAAACGTAGCAACTAGAGATTCGGTCTCAAGTCAGTTACAACATGTAAATCTCCCCAAAAATGGGGTTAGCTCATAATGGGTAAAGAAAACAAAATGGAAGAAGAAGAAATACAACCCATAGCAGAAAAATAGCTAAATGACATACAAGAAGAAGCAATCAGCTCGTTCCAGCAGGCGAGCTTCCCCTTTCCGACGTCAGCTCTCCTCCCGAAAATGGATTTATTCCGTTCCCTTGTCTTTTTCGTCCCCTTTCTGTTGGCTAGGGCAACATAATATCGGGTTCCGTTTTTAGGGCACCCGGCTGGAGATTGTACGGACATAAGTGAATCCGGTGTTTTTTAATTAACTGTACAGACACTCATGCTCTGGCATCGCTATGCTCTAACTTTTATATGCTATGTCTTGAAAATACCTTGACTTCTCTTCTCTGGTTAAACACTTCCTTCTATTCTTAGCTCTTCCTTAAAAACCTATGCAAATGAACCACAAATACGAGAGTTTATGCTGTTTTTGGCCAAAGTCTCAAGACTAAGGATATTTAGCTAAGAATTTACAATTGAACATTATTCATGCTAATTATGACCTAAAGCCGCCATACTTTGACATTTTAATGCACATTTTTACCCAAATAATTAATAGAATAACTCACTTTTGGAGAGTTATCACACCCCCAAACTTAAAATCTTGCTTGTCCCCAAGCAAGAGCATGCTTTTAGTTTAGAAAATAATAGAAGGCACTGGAAATCTGTACTTCAAGCAATCTAATCTTCTACCTCAACCTTTTACCTGTAGCCAACTATGCTAAAACTTAAGTACTATGCTAAAATGCATCAACTGGAGCAAGGAAGTGGGAGCAGCTTAGAATTGCTCAAACTTTGGAAGATGCTGTTTCTACTCCGCCTTAACTTCCTTCTACTTCCCAACCTCAAACTTAACTTCTCCTAGTGATTCCTTTCTCAGGCTCCCTTTCACTAGCCTAAACCTTCAACCTTTGCGCTGCCAACTTGGGTTTCTTCAACCATGGGCTACTAGCCCTTCCTAATCCTGCAGCCTCTTTATGCTCTGGATACGGGCTACATACAAGTGTTACTAAAGATGTAAGAACTGAAGGTTCACTCCCCCAAAGTTAATAGGTCGCATTGTCCTCAATGCGACTAAGGACATCTACGTTACAATTCTCTAGCACGCCTCCAAACTTAAAGCGAAAGTTTATTGTGAAGTATAATGAAATTCGCTATTTAGAGATGTTTTTAAAATAGGAAGGGCTAATGCTAACAACTAAAGGGGACTAAGAGAAATCCATGCTAACTATACAAAGATAAGAGGTGGCTTTGGATAGGTGGCCTTTGAAATTATTCTCTAGGGTAAGGCTACTTGGGGTCAGTATTGCTAGAGGGATGCTAAGGCATGGGCGAGCAAGCATGGACCAAATGTTGGGGCAAACGAAAGCTAGCTAAAATTATAAAGCTCCAGCATCAGCAGATATACTGCGCATTAGCAGACTCTAGTATAACGACTATTTATAAAAGGTGAAGCATCAGTCAGAAGATGAGAACAAAGAATTTTCCAGAACTTCTACTATTTCATTTAAGATAAAGGGGTCACAGCTGCCTGACAAAAGAACATAACAAAAAAAAAACTAGAATGGAAATTAAACTACTAAACATTAAAAGTAAAGACAAATTCAAATGCAGAAATTAAAAACTAACTAAAAATGTAAAATAACAGAAGGGGTAAATTTTGGTCAAGACAAAAGGAAGGACTTCCTTTTGTCGGTCAAGCAGAGCTTTCGTCTTCACTTTCTTTTTCCTCTGAAGAGTCGCCCATAGGCTGATCTTCCTATTCAAAGTTTCTGGATTACTCCAGCAATTTCTTCAAACGGGCCGCACAGTAGATGGGGATAGGGCGGCTGCTTTAAAATGCTCCAATGCTACCAGGATACTCGCATCTCTCTTTTTGGCCATGTCAGCAGCTACAGACTGCGCCTCCTCCATGCGTGAGAGCTGCTTTTGCATTTTGGCGAGCTGGGCCATCATTTCATTGATGGCCACATTCTGCACAGCTCCACGGCGAGCAGGGTCCTGGTTCATCAGCTATTCCACCGTACTCCTATCTATCACCAACTTGTCCTTTAAGGGCTCTTCGTCATCTAAGACGAGCACATCTCTACGAAGGCAGAGCTTGGTGATGAGGTTGGGGAAAAACAGACGGCCGATTTTATTTGTTTCTTACTGAGCGATCTCTCGGTGGATAAGTTGTCTGACGTCGATGGAGCGACCTTGCAGAATACATGCCAACAAAAGGACTTTGTCCTTCATAACAAACGAATCATGCGTGGTAGGCATGACTCGGCTCTTAACGAAGTAGAGCCAAACGTTGGCTTCCCCTATGAGTTGACCAAATTTCATCGATCGGGCACCTTTGTTCGTCACTTGCCAAACAGCACCCTCAATTCCTACCAGATGTAGGGCATTTTCAAGCTCCCGCACAGAGGGTTGCTGGACCATCGCGTTGAACTCAACCTCTAGGTTGCTCGGCAGCTTAAGCAGCTTGTTGATTCTCTCTAGCGTCCAGTCGATATTAACCTCCCACACTGTTGTACGTCCCACTCGATCAGGGTCAAAGTTGGCGTAGAATTCCCTTACGAGCTCCGACAAAACTGGCATAGGGGGAGCAAAAAAATGCTCCCACTTTAATTGTGCGACTCCCTCTTTCACAAATTGGGGCATCTCCGCCTCCAAAAACCCTTTTTCTAGGTACAAGTCCCTGGTCTTTATCGCCCTGTAATTCGACCTCGCCTCTAGATCAACGAACTTCTGGAATGTCGCCTGGCCAACAAGAACCACCGTGATGCGCGTGAAGGAGCTCGGTGTTGAAGGAATCTGGGAAACATAGACCATCCGGCTGTGACAATTCCCTTCAGATGCAGAAGCGGACTTTGTGGCCTTTGCTTTGATAGGGGCAGCGGAGGAGGTTTTGGGGGTTTTCGTCTTCTTAGCCGGGCTGGGGCTTGGGACAGATTGGGCTGACCGCTTGCTCTTTTGAGTTTGCGAGGCCAGCCCATCAGTGGGTGTGGATTTGGAGGGGACAAAAGGAAGGATTTCTTCTACGTGGATGGGCGAAGGGGTGGCAGAAGTTGAAGAAGGGGTGGTCGTGGGTTGTGGAGTCTGTGGAAGGGTGGGTGGAGGGGGTGGATTGTCATTGACGGCGGGAGGATTTTCAGTGAGAGGAGGAGGAACGGTGAGTTTTTCTGGATCTTCGCCGGTAGGTAAGGGCTTGTCAGGCTGGGTCTGAGAGGAGGAGGCAGTAAGGTCAGGGACGCTTACTTGAGGGCTGGCGACAGAAAGAGGCGACAGTGGAAGCTCAATGTCAGCTGGAGTGTGTTCCGAGCTGGTGGGGCTGTGCTGGGCGGGGCTCTACTCATCAGAGGCCTTCGGTGGAATGGTTTCAGCGGCCTCCTTGAAGTCGCCGCTGAACCTAGAACTCGCTGAAAGTTCTATGTTCGGCGCTATTTTCCTATTCGCCTTGTGTTTGATTCTTGGTATTTTGGATTAGGGTTTTGGGAAGAAGAATAGGGTTTGGGAGCTTAAAAGGAGAAGGGGGCGGTACGATTTATGGCGCAGAGTGGGGAGAGAAGAATGAGGGAGACGTGGGTCTTAAAGGAAAACAGAAAGTTGTTGTGGCCCATTAAAAAAAATATCTTCCACGATTTTCTTCCAATTAATGGAAATTAAATTTCCCCCCAAAACGAAAAATAATATCCTCCCAAATCTCTAGCAATTATGATTCATTTCCAAAAAATGAAAGCTTTACTTATCTCTCTCCTTGGAGGCTGAAATTTGCTATAAATACCCTTCTGCATGCCTGCAACACCTTGATGCTCTCTCCTGCCTTGTCCTTTCGTGTCAACGACATCAACTCGTCATTACTGCGACCTTCTTTTTTAATGCAGTTCACTTAACCTGATTTTTAATTATTTCACCCCTAAAAACAAAAATGCAAGCCGATTAAAATTCAAAGTTGCATATAAAACAATTAAACATCAAAATTTCTAAATTCAAAACTTGGGAGCAATAACATAATTAATCATTAAATCCTGCTCCCTTTATTCCGTTGTTGCTATCTTAGTCTTGTTGGGTGTGTTGCCCTAAACTCGTAGTTTTTATTTATGTAAAAACAAATGTATATTCAATAAAGTTTTATTCCAAAAATTTGTTGTTGAATTCATAGCATTGCATTGTCCAAAATCTTATAAACTAAACATCCAAGGTTATTATCATGTAACCAGGACAATATATATTGGGTATATATTTGATATACCCCTGATATACGAGTGGATAATTTCCCGTGAATAACCTAAAGGGTCTATAGTATATTGATACGGCTGGATACCTTATCCTGGGAACACTATGGATACGACCCACTTTGTAAATGTTAAAGACGACTCAATCCAGGTCGTTCGTGTGGAGACAAGCGAGTGGGGGTATCCTATACAATGAGTTTGTATAAGACCGGACCGCGAAATAACCAATCGTTAGATGTAACGCCGTTGACTAATAGATTGCTGTTTCATAGGATGACCAGTCAACTCATTCTCAATCCTGAGTGAGTTATGGACTCCTGCCTGTGAGGACTCTTCCTTTGATCTGTATGGGTGAGAGTGGCTCAAGTCATCGACTTAGTATTCCAACCATTTTGGAGACGAGACCGAGTGGCGAGCTGGCAACATAACTTCACAAGATGGAATTCACTCATCCCCGACTTTAGGGAGTAGATGAGTGTTTTCTTAAATGCTTACTCCGGGACTTGAACAAGGGGCCGCACCCTCTCATTGGCCCGAGAGGGACTTCCGGTTACTGGTCGGACCATAACCGGGTTGTTCATTAGAGGAGCAATGGTATTCAAGGAGTAAGATGTAACTCAGGGGTAAAACGGTAATTTGACCCAACTTGAGTTACCAGCACTCGTGAAGGATTGACTTGTCATTAATAGTCGTATATCTGTGGACACGATAACATTGTCCAGTGGAAGAGTGCAGCTGCGGGTCTTTAGTGGAGTGGCCCGTAGCTAACAAATGTTGATTAACTCGGTCAATGAGTTTGACCGATTAGTCTCGTATCGTTGAAGCTTCTGATCTGTAGGTCCATTAGGTCCCCTTGCTAGCTCATAACGGGTAAAACAAGGATCAAGTTTTTTTTTTGGAAAATTTTGAAATGTTCAAATTGCTCAAGGGATTATATGTATATTGATACATTATAATATATAGTTAATGCTAATTGAAACTATATATTATGAGAGAAATTTATTTGAATCAAATTCAAATAAAATTAATATGAATATGATTCATATTAAAACTATAGGTTAAAAAATAATGTGCATAAGATGTACATTACGACTATAGGTTATACGAGAGAAATGCTATAGAATATGAGTCCATTTTTGTAATAAATAATTAAGTGTTAATTATTTATTTGATTTATATATATGTATATATATATTAACTAATTACTAATCAGATTAATAATTAATAATTATTTATTAATTAATATGATTAATTAAATATGTATATATTTATTATATATATTAATTATTATTATTATATAATAATATTAATATATAAATTAAATATATAATTAATATTTAATTCCCATGCAAAATTGTAGGGGAGTGGAGAGTTAAGTGACAGGGTATGTTTTTGTTATTTGGTTTTACAGTTTTACAAAACATAGGTGTGAATGACACAAGACTCCCAAGCATTTTCTCTTCATCTCAATCTCTCTCAATTCTCCCTCTCGTTCCAAACAAACGCTCCCACAAGCATGTTCTCGAGACCTTAGAGGATAGCACGAAAGATTTGGTGCTGGTGTTTGTGTGGAAATTAACTTGAAGAAGAGTTCTTCCAAGGTAATAACATTTTTCCTCTGTGTTTTCATTTTTGCACTTGTTTGATTTTGTTTCTCAAAAATTCATGAACGATGATCCGCTTCGACTCCGGCATTCACATCCTATCAATTGGTATCAGAGCTGCGTTGATGTTCTGATTTTTTGGGAGCAAAATCAGTGTTCTTGGTGGGTGTTTTCATATTTTCGAAATATGGGTTTGCGGGTTGGAAAATTTCCAATTTTTGGCATGTAGATTGCAATTTAAGTCTTGATTTGATCATTTAAGGGCCAGGTGTTTTGAGCATTGAGTTTCTGTATCGAGTCTGTAAGTTCGGGTCGCTCGAAAGTTGTTTGTGGCGTCGGATTTGGCGAAAAGTTGCAGAAAACAACGAAGAAGACAAAGCAGACCGCTCAGACAGCGCCATGGCGCTATGCAGTAGCTCCATGGTGCTTCGGGGATAGAATACAGTGCCACGACGCTGTGCAGCGCCATGGCGCCGTGCCTTAACGCCGCGATGCTGCTATTGCGGCTTTTTGCTGCAGCAGCGCCGTGGCGCTGCCCTTAGGCACCGAGGCATTGTCTCGAGTGTTTTCGACTTGTTTCTGTGGCTCCGGTTCGCGGTTCGAGGGCGGTTGCGGTCGTTTTCTTAATTTTTTGTATTATTTTGTTTTTTAGGGTGCCAAAAATCGGCCCAACTTTGATATTTAATTATTTTATGCATTATGAATGTGTATTTTAATTAAAAGCATATTGCATATTGTATGCCATATAGTTTTAAAATCCCACCATAGGTTACATGCATAATATGTATGTTTGATATATAGTGTGTATGTATGATCATGCATCATATAGTTATAAATGTTAAAATGTATGAATGCATGTTTTATTTTCATGATTATTATAAGTGTTGTATTAATTAGATGAAAATAAAGTTGCATTGAGCATGACATTACTTTAGTTAATATAATTGTAATATTAATGTATGCTTACAATGCATGATTATAGTTTTAATTTTTTAAATTTTACAAAAGTTATAAATTTTGGTAGACATAAATTAAAATCTATAATAATGTATTGCATGCAAACATAGGGTCTAACTTAATTAATTTTAAAGGGGTTTAAAATTAATTAGACCTTAGGTTATATCTTTCTAATATGATTAGGGGTAGGCTTTTATTTTGTTTTAACTAGGTTTAAAATGAAATATAAAAAACTAAATATAAAATATTTCCTATAAGGGAACCTTGTCTAAGGAAGGTTCTGTCTAGGTTGAAGTATTTAAGCTGACCGTAAGGGAAAACCTCTACCTGGGAACTGACCTGGGGTTTAAATTAGTCAATATTTTATATGCATGCAATAATGTCCTTAGTTTATTAAATCGTTTAATAAACTAAAACATTACTGTACAACTACCAATATAATAGTTATATTTGGCCGACTAAAAATTCACTTAGTTAATTTCACTTAGCTGGAATTTATCTAAGTAATATACCCTAGTTTTAGAATACTAAGTGGGAGCAAAAGAGAATATGTAATATACTGCGTATATATTTGATATACAAAGTATATATAACATAATTTTCTCTTTCTCACGTTCTCCTTTATATTCACACTGTGAGTTTCATGCTCGGCCTCGTGTCGCCTTGGGCGCGGCCTCCCTACGGAAGGTGTTTGCGTGGTTCAATATAGAGGTGAATGGAGATAGTATTCATAGTAAGTGGGAGAAGGATGTGTAACAACACATCCTGCAGTCTCCGCCATTGGTTTGCATCGTGAGGTTTCATACATGACGTACGTGTCGTCTTGAAGCAACCATCCTTATGGAGGGTTCATTGTATGGAATCAAAACCAAGGCAAACTCCAGAAATGGATAAGGGTCTATTAGGTTTTACTCCAATATTTTCCTTCCCTAGGCGGGATTATTGGGGCAGACATCTAAGGGTTTGAAAATGGTGGGTCACAGTTACGGGGAGTTGTTAAGCTAGTTAGCAATTCCCTGACCAAATGAATGATGACTAAAGATTATAAGAATAATAGTTATTCTTGTATTAAATTTAGTTGAGAACATCTCAATTCAGTGAAAGAGTAACTGTCTGCCCTACGGTGGCTCTTGCTCTAAATCACTAAATCGTCGTTGCAAAACAATTTTGTTAGGGTGCTCAATTACTTTTGCTAAAATTTGATTTGGGTTTAAAGGCTAATGCATGAAACTAATGTAGGTTTGTTTTTACTTTCAGCATGTCTACTTCTATTATTGCACTCCTAGCCGTGGAAAAACTTTACGGCGAGAATTACAAACAATGGAAATCGAATCTAAACACTATACAAGTGATAGATCATCTTAGGTTCGTCTTGCAAGAGGATTGTCCTCAAGCTCCTGCGCCTAACGCCACTGTGGCGGTGCGCAACATCTATGCCAGATGAATCAAGGCCAATGATAAGGCTAAGGTCTACATCTTGGCGAGCATATCTGGCGTGCTTGCTAAGAAGCACAGGGACACGGTCACCGCCAAGGAGATCATGGACACGCTGTAGAGCATGTTTGGACAACCGTCCTCACAGGCTCGACATGAAGCTCTTAACTTCATTTACAACTCCCCATGAATGAGGGCTCCTTAGTGCGAGAACACGTTCTCAACCTGATGGTCCACTTCAACGTGGCAAAGTTGAACAAGGTTGTCATAGACTAGCAGAGTCAGGTTAGCTTCATTCTGGAATCTCTTCCGAAGAGTTTCCTATCATTCTGCAGTTATTCGGTTATGAATAAGCTGGAGTACACTCTTACCACGCTCTTAAACGAGCTGCAGACCTACCAGTCTCTTATAAAAAGTAAGGGACAAGAAGGGAGGCAAATGTTACTACCTCAAAGAGGTTCTACCGAGGTTCGTCCTCTGGAACCAAGTCTGCGCCTTCTTCTTCTCGAAGTAAGACTTTCAAGAAGAAGAAGGTTCCTAGTAAGGGGTCTAAACCTGACTCCGCTGCTGCCGCTGCCACGAAAGGTAAGGCCAAGGCCACAGACAAAGGAAAATGTTTCCACTGCAAATTGGACGGGCATTGGAAGCGCAATTGCCCGAAGTACCTGGCCGAAAAGAAGAAAGCCAACGAAGGTAAATATGATTTACTTGTTTTTGAAACATGTTTAGTGGAGAATGATGACCCCGCCTGGATACTGGATTCAGGCCATTAATCACGTTTGTTCTTCATTTTAGGGAATTAGTTCCTAGAGGCAGCTTGACGTCGGAGAGATGACTCTCAAGGTCGGAACGAGAGAGGTCATCTCAACTGTGGCAGTAGAGGAGCTCAAGTTGTTTACAAACAAGAATATGTATATATTATTAGATAATTTGTACGTAGTTCCTAAAATTCAAAGGAACTTAATTTCAGTTTCTTGTTTGTTAGAACATTTATATTTTATTTATTTAATTTAAATGAAGCATTCATTTCAAGGAATGGTGTTAATATTTGTTCTACTTTGCTTGA
Source organism: Momordica charantia (assembly GCF_013281855.1). NCBI lineage: Eukaryota > Viridiplantae > Streptophyta > Magnoliopsida > Cucurbitales > Cucurbitaceae > Momordica > Momordica charantia. The sequence continues at coordinate 5,653,980 of NW_028275157.1, read as the reverse complement.
AAACAACTTGTATGTGCTAAGATCAACCAAAACTAAAGCAGTTTTAAATACCGAGTTGTTTAAAAATGCAAAAACTAAAAATAAAAGGCAAAAAGTTTCTCACAAAGAAAATACCTATCTTTGGCACTTAAGATTAAGTAACATTAATCTCAATAGGATTGAGAGGTTGGTTAAGAATGACATTTTAAGTGAGTTAGAAGACGATTCTTTACCATCATGTGAGTATTGTCTTGAAGGCATGATGACTAAAAGACCTTTTACTGGAAAAGGTTATAGAGACAAAGAACCATTATAACTTATACATTCAGACCTTTGTGGTCTGATGAATGTTAAAGATCAAGGAGGGTATGAATACTTCATCTCTTTTATAGATGATTATTCAAGGTATGGTTATTTATACCTAATGCAACATAAGTTTGAAGCCCTTGAAACGTTCAAGGAGTACAAGACTGAAGTTGAAAATCAATTGGGTAAAACCATTAAAACACTTCGATCCGATCGGGGTGGAGAGTATATGGACTTGAAATTTCAGGACTATATGATAGAACATGAAATCACGTCCCAATTGTCAGCCCCTAGTACACCACAACAGAACGGTGTATTAGAAAGGAGAAATCGAACCCTGTTAGACTTAGTTCACTTAATGATGAGTTATGCTCAATTGCCTAACTCGTTTTGGGGTTACGTAGTGCAGACTGCGGTTTATATTTTGAATGTAGTTCCATTGAAGAGTGTTTATAAAACATCTTTTAAACTATGGAAGGGTCGTAAAGCTAGTTTATGTCACTTCCGTATAGCACGATACCATATTTGGCACTTCTGTATCGCTAGGCAATGCTTCAATCGATCTGCTCTTCAAATCCATCACTAACTGGCCTACTTGCAATTCTAGGTACCTTAATGATGCAGCTTGGCTTTGCACAGTGGCATCATTATTGGCCATGTATTGCTTTATCAGCTTTTTCCAATGATGCAAATGATCCTTCTAATTGCTTCTATGCTACCATCTGTTCTTAATTCACAAAACCAGGAGGATAACTTACCTTCTGCTGAAATGCTGGAGCATTTGATGTTCCGGTATTGTGTCCTCCTTGATTGCCACTCTCCAACTAAAATTGGGGTGATTCCTCCAGCTAGGATTGTACGTGTTTGAATATAGATTGTTTCTACTATTCTGCGGGTTCCACAAATAGTATAATGACTTAGGATTTCAAGGGCAGTTGTTACAATGGTGGTCTCCCACGCAGAAAGAACAATAAATCCCTTGAATTTGATTGACATTAGCCTTACCAGCTGATTCTCCAGCTGAACTTTGTTGCGCCATACTCCACATTACCAAGTCTGTCAGATTCTCAATCTTTGAATTCAATGCAATATATGATTCAGGCCCAACTAGCCCCTTACTCGATTTTCCTTAAACAGCTCTAGGATCAAACCATGAGTGATTGTTTGATGATATTCTTTCTAAAATATTGAATGCTTCAACATAGGTTTTTCTTAGCAAAGCCTCATTTGCAGACGCATCAATTACTAAACGTGTGGCATCATCTAGACCTTTGTAATATGTCTCTATCTGGATGCATCTTGGGATCCCATGGTGAGGACACCTCTGCAATAATCACTTGAAACGCTGCCAGGATTCACTGACTGATTCCCCAGCAAATTGTTTAAAATTGTTGATCTCACTACGGCACTGACTGGGCGTTTATGCTGAACGCACGCACTAAGCGTGGTAACAATTATATAGATGCAAGCGCACACCTGTCAGAGTAATATAAAATGGATGGAGTATCCAAGTATCGATCCTCAAGGACTTCTAAATAATTTCTAAACTCTGAAGTTTTAAAGAATAGTGAATGTTGAAATGAGTGATTCTTGTAAAATGGGAAGTGGTCACAAATAATGGTTTTGGATTTGGGATTTGGACTTATAATAATATAAAACCTAGCCCGATTTACTTCAAGTTAGCCAACAAAGAATCAAGGACATGCTAAGGATAATATGCATTTTACTTTAGAAACTAACGACTACGCTTCTCACTTTACTTATGTCTAAGCAAGTTCAAAGTCCTAAGACATTCCCTAATATGTCTATTATGAGATATATCTTAGTTTTAGGATGGAAATAGTCGCAACCTCGGGTTAAGGTCCTATGTCTAGGCTACTTAAGCGGAACCCTTATGTCTAAGGCGCTCCTCTCCTCGGTTTAATCACTCAACAATGCAAATAAGTAAACTTTTCAGTATTGACTTGTTAAGACTTACAGTGGCCTTCTCTAAATCCTAACTTTTTGGGAAAACATGTTGAGCAATGAATGGAAAGTAAAACACTACTTCTTAGCAACCCTTTTAGACATAAAAGGCTAACTATCCATAACCGGGCTAGAGACGGGAATTTAGAAAGACATATTGAAGAAAATACAGCAAGTAAAATGGTTGAATGTGGAATGCATGTGTGAAAAACAAAAGTTAACTAATGGAGAGTTTTTATCGGGATTGAGAGCTTCGCCCTTCTCTTTCAAGCAAGGGAGAGTGTCACGTGCTCTTTCCTCCAAAAACACAACTCTCTTAACTAAAAATAAAGTAAAGGCAAAGAGAGAATAAGCAAAGTGCTAGATTTTTATATATTTGAATAAGTAGAAAAATGACTAAGTACAAATGGAAACAAAACAAGCTCAATAAAAGAATGTAAAGTGCTCGGGATTTAAAAACCAAAGCAACTAATGAAAGCAACTCAAAAGTACTTAGAAAGCAACAAAGAAACACTAAAAATGATCAAGAGAAGGAAGCAAGGCTTGATGAATTTGGTGGAGAAGTTGCTGGAATTTATAGCTGTGCAGAATTGGTTAGGTAGGTCCTAAAACGATGGTGAATCACCCATTTCCAACTCTTTTGACTGACCAAATCGTGCTCAAACTGATAGTGGAACACTTCTTCTACACGTATGCATCGGTTGGAACCACCAAAACGCATTGGAAGACGCGTTTCATTAAGGGCAAAGTTGGAAGAAAAACTGTTTTCTGCAGGCTTCCCAGGCGCCTGGCGCCTCCTGAGGTGTTTCGTCTTTGCGCTTCTTTTGATTAATTTGCACTCCCAAATGGTCCTAAAATGTCATAAATACAATATAAGCCATCCACAAACCATAGTATATGAATTTTGCATGAATTGGAACTCAAACGATCGAGAAAAATCCGAAACAAAGCTGAAACATTGTAAAAACAGCATCTAAAACCTTCTTTTTACGCATGTAAACAAGCGTAATCACACCCCCAAACTTAACTTTTTGCTTGTCCTCAAGCAAAACTTAGCAACTTTAATCAGCTTTCTAACACATGGACAAGGAAAAGCAAAAGCAACCGAGATGTTCAATCATAAATTGTCTCAAGGAAAAGATGTCAGAGCCTACCATTCTATTGCCTTTGTAAACTTAGTCACTATAAACCAAGTTTGAAATGATAAAAACTTTTTCTTTCAAAATCTTTTTTTCTCTTTCACAAACAGAAAACGTTTTCAAATACCCCTAAGGAATCTGCACACTCCCTCCTTACACTAAGACTTTTACATCTGAAAGACCGGCTACTAGCCCCTGAGGTTTCCACACACTAACATCGGTTTCAACCACAGCTACTCGTAAAAAGACTTTGAAACTAACAGCTAGGTCATAAAACGACGACAATGAGAAACACGAAGTCACTTATCACCATCCTTACTGCTATTTTCAAAGTCAACACCCAACCTAAAACTAAATGGGTGTCTACAGTAGGACTCGGAAATCATAAATACATTTTCTTTAACTCTCATTGTTTTACCGCTCTTTTCTTTCTAACACAAGTCTTTTCCCCACTCTTATTTTCTTGACAAGACTCTTTTTACTCTTTTGCAACTTTCGTTCTCTTATTTTTCTTTTTTTTTTTTTCTTTTTCTTTCTCGGTTTTTTAGGCTAAGTGCTTTTCAACACTTTCTTTCTTTCCAACTGACTCTTTTTCAAAAGAAAATAGCATGATTTTTCAAATATAAATAACACTTTATCTTTCTGAAACAACGACTGACACAACGACTGTCCCCCCCAAACTTAAGAGAGACAGTGTCCTCACTGGGAAAAGACTTTTGCATCGGATGAAAAAGGCTTAACAGTAAAAAGGACAAGGACTTCCTATATAGGGGCAAAGAAAAAGCTTAAAGTCTGTAAAGATCAAAAAGACATAAAAGAAAATGAGTTTATCACATAAACAAAGGAAATAGCTCAAAGCTTAGTCAGGCATAGAACAGAAAACTCAACAATCTCTTATAATCATCATCGACATGAAATCACATGCACAACACAGATGCTTCAAAATAGGCATGTGAAAAGCTAAACTAAGGTTAAGTGAAGGCATACTTTAAGTGATCAGAAGATAAACGATACTAATTTATTCATGCTTCAACTGAGCTCGAAACATAATCAATACAAAAAAAACATGCGTAGTAATGCTAAAATATGCAAACTACGTCATTAACAAAAAGAAGAAAACACAAAAAAATAGCAAAGAAGAAACCTCCCCTTTATGAAGTCGGAGGTTGTGGACTAGGATCAGTGTCAGTGCTGGGAGATGGATGACCAAGGATAGCAGCTAGCGCTGGAGGCCATGAAGGTAAAACCGCAAAATCCAATGAAGCCCTTAAGTTGTAGATATGTTGCACGACTTCTCGAACCTGATCTCGCAGCTGTTGGTTCTCCTCTCGAAGACGACGGATCTCCGATGTAGGAGACATCCCAGTACCTTCCCTTCTTTGTAACGCATGGGCGATAATACGCCGAATATTCGTCTCTTCCACAATTGGGGCATCTCTCCTAATTTGATCCTCAGGGAGCTGTACACCTTGTCGCAAGCATAAAGAAGTGACCAAACGTGGGTGATAAAGCTTACCACGTGTCCGGTGGGCACACTCATGGATACTAGTATTGATCAATTCTCCATAATTCACATCTATGCCCTTTAGCATGGCATAAACCAGCAATGCCCTATCCTGAGTGACATGCTCATCATGCTCCGTTGGCAGAATTCTGTTTTTGACTATGTATAACCATCCTGCAGCAGCTAGGGAAACATCCTCGGGTTTTAGTCGTACCTTGCCATGAGTAGTCAAATCCCAAGTGGCAGAGGGCTTCCCAACACATTCTAGAGCCTCATCAAGCTGTTCCAGAGTCGGAGTCACTAACATCTTATTGCCCACAGCATCTCTGATATTCTCAATGTTGAAGGTGTAGTTGATCTGAGTGGCATCAAACCGTATTTCCTTCCCGCGCACTATGGCTATATGTGACTGGGGATGGACGCAGCATAGAATTCTCTGACTAACTCCAAAGCCTCACATTGTATGGGCTGAATGAGTGGTCTCCATTCTTTGTCTCTAGCGGTCTCCCTCCAATCATCAGGCACATCTCCTAGGGTGAGATCAAATCCCAATTCTGTCATAATCTTACGGGATTTCATTAATGAAGTTCGAGTGGCTAAATTCGCTGCGTTCATTTCGTCTCGACCTCCTCTCCCTCAGACAAGTCCAGTTCAATTGTATCAACTGGCCCAGGTGCCACTACCTTCTTCTTAGCTTCAGCTGCTTTAGCTTTCGCAGCTCTCGTTTTAGGTTCATTCATGGGCACTGTTGGCTTCTTAGCCTGAACTGCACGTCGTTTTGAACTCTTTTTCTCCCGCCTCTTGTATTGAAACATTCCCTTATCGTCTGCGTGTCCTCAGGATCTTCTTCGCTGGTAGGTCTTGAGTACTATTCTCCCCAACCTTGGATCTACCTGTATCACACCCAAGCGGGTTAACTGTATTAGAAGGAATAGTGTGAGCATCCCTTACCCCTGGTAGAGTGGCCATCGGTGTGACATACTCATCCGTTGCCAACGGAGTAGATCCAGTTGCCCCAGTAGGCAACTCTTGGTGACTACAAAATGCTCCTTCTGTAGTGTATCCAATGGGGAAGGTTCCTGAGTATCTGTTCTCACCACTTCGTTCTCGGTATCCTCTGTTTCTGGCATATTTGAACAATGTCCTCGTGAAACCAGTAGAAAATCATCATTACCATCTTCCGGTGTAATAATCAATGGAGATGAATAAAACTGCTCCTCGTCCCTGTTCTCCATAGATGAATCCTTAGGCGTCAGACGCCTACTACTCCCATCTTCCTCAATGTCTGGGTCTATCATCACTTCCTTGCCCTTCCTCTTTTGCCCTATCGAAACCCCGGGCTCTAGCCTATGGCTATGGCTCTTCTCTTGCTCTCCTCCATGCTCATCTCCTGCATCCATTGGCATATTGATTGGGGTTGGCATCCTAGGAGGCTCTAAGGGTTTTAGTTGTCCCATGTTGAAGGTACTCGATATGTTAGGGTTCAATTGGGGTGCTTGAGGTCCTCTTTCTAGGAATGGAAGTTGAGCTGGTGGGGGAACTCTAGGTGAAATCATCCCATAATTATGTGGAGGTACCCAATGACCCATTCCATAATAAGGTGGAAGGCTAGGAAATAGAGTAGATGGGTTTGGCATTCCATAAGGATGAACACTAGCTGGAATTTGCATTTGAGACAAGGGAAAATGATAGGAAGGAACCGGGTTAAACATAAACGGTTGGTACATACCCGGATTGATCATTGGAGGAAGTTGTTGAGGATTTTCAGCCCTAAACTCACTGTTTTGAGGTATATTAAGGTGGGTAGTTGCTGAAAATTAACATAACCATGTGGGCTCATTATAGGATGTTGTGTAGGAGCTTGGGATGGAGGACATTCAAATGTTTGAAGCGGGTTCCTCCCCTAACAGCAGCTAGCCTAGAATCTGAACCCATGTGGTGTTGGAAGTTCTCCAATGGTGGAAAAGGAATGCTTGTGGCATTTGGAGCTTGAGTGGAAGAGGTAGGAAGTGAAGTATGTTGAGAAGTGGAAGCCATAGATGTAAGCAAATGCTGGAAATTCCTTCTTTCTTTGGTGGGGCTGAAAATCGAAAACAAGGGTGATGAAGGGAGTGGGTTTTTCCGAAAAACAAGGGGAAGAAGAGAGTTGTGTGGGTTTGGTGGAGTTGTAAAGCTTAGGCAATGGGTCTATTTAAAGCTTTCCCCAAACTAAATCCTAAATGGAAGGGATTGACATTTAAGTTCAACCAAGTTTTCCTAAACCTAAAAGGAAAAGAAAACAAATTTGAATACAAATAGGATTAGGGAAACAAATTTGAGTTTGAAGAGAAGTTCTTAAAGCTAAATCATAGAGGATTAATGTTTGACCCAAAATAAAGCCCATGCTATCGAAAATTAAAACCCAAACCGTGAAGGAAAACGAAACTCGAACTGCTGGAAAACAGGGCAGGCGCCAGGCGCCTGCGTGATTTATTTTCGCAAAGGGCAGGCGCCAGGCGCCTGCGTAAAATTTTTCAATGTTTTTCTTTTTTTTTTTTTCATTCTTTCTTTTTGTTTTTCAACGTTTTCCAAAAACATTCTTAATAAGCAAAACTTTTTATAATAGACAAAAAGAATGTAAGATACAAAAATTTCCTTCCTTTACTTTTGTTCTTTCCAAACGGATAAGAAGGAAAAACATTTTTCGCAAAAATTTATTGACCTGAAAGTTGAATAGAGGTTTTTCCTCTATCCACTGGTTCTCCAAAATACGGCTTAAGTCTCTGCCCATTTACTTTAAAAACATTTCCCTTAGAGTCAACTAGATCCACTGCCCCATATGGGTAGACTTTAAAAATTTGAAAGGGACCAGACCATCTAGACTTAAGTTTTCCAGGGAAAAGTTTCAACCTAGAGTTGAATAACAGAACCAGATCACCTTCTTGAAGATTGTTCGGCCGAAGACGCCTATCATGCCACTGTTTAGTTTTTTCCTTAAACAACTTAGCATTCTCATAAGAAAAGTGCCTGTGTTCTTCTAATTCCAACAATTGTAACTTCCTCGCTTCACCTGCAGCCAACAAATCAAAATTTAATTTCTTAGTAGCCCAAATGCTTTATATTCTAGCTCAAGAGGCAAATGACATGCTTTTCCAAAGACTAGCCTATAGGGGGACATGCCGAGGGGAGTCTTAAATGCTGTCCTATATGCCCAAAGTGAATCATCAAGCTTAAAAGACCAATCCCTACGGTTAAGATTTACAGTTTTTTCTAAAATGTTTTATCTCCCTATTAGATATTTCGGCTAACCCATTCGACTGAGGATGATATGCTGTTGCAACCCTATGACGCACATTGTATTTAGTCAGCAACTTTTGCATAGACCTATTCACAAAATGAGCCCCCCCATCGCTTATCAGACAACGCGGGGTTTCCATAACGCGTAAAAATGTGCTTTTGCAGAAAACGAATGACAACTTTGGAATCATTGGTAGCAGTTGCAATGGCTTCTATCCATTTCGAAACATAATCTACTGCTAACAATATATAAAGCTTACCATTAGAAGATGGAAATGGACCCATAAAATCTATACCCCACACATCAAATATTTCAATCTCCAGGATCGGGGTTTGAGGCATTTCGTGGCGTTTAGATATATTACCTGTCCGTTGGCATTTGTCACAAACCTGGGCAAACTTATGTGCATCTTTGAACAGAGTGGGCCAAAAGAACCCACTTTGCAAAACTTTGGCTGCGGTTTTGTGTCCTGCAAAATGTCCTCCATATGGAGACATATGACAAGCGTCTAATATCGCCTCGTGCTCTTCTTCTGCGACACACCTGCGTAAGATATTGTCAGGTCCTAGCTTATATAAAAAGGCTCATCCCAACGATAAAATCGAACTTCATTTAGAAATTTCTTTACCTGTTGCTTGTTGAACTCATAAGGAACTATTCGACTTACCAAATAATTTGCTATATCGGCATACCACGGAACTGAATCAACTCGCAAGAGTTGCTCGTCAATAAACTGTTCACGTATAACAGTTCCATCATCACAGAGCGGGGATTCCAATCTAGACAGGTGATCAGCAACTTGGTTTTCAGTACCCTTCCTGTCCCTAACTTCAATATCAAACTCTTGAAGTAACAAAATCCACCGTATCAAACGTGGTTTAGCATCTTTTTAGCAAATAAATATTTTAAAGCAGAATGGTCAGTAAAAACAATGACTTTTGTGCCTATCAAGTAAGACCTAAACTTATCAAAGGCGAACACAACTGCTAACAGTTCCTTTTCAGTAGTAGTGTAATTGAGTTGTGCACCGGTCAGAGTCTTACTAGCATAATACACAGGATGCAAGATCTTGTTTTTACGTTGTCCTAACATAGCTCCTATTGCATAATCACTAGCATCACACATGAGCTCAAAAGGTAAATCCCAATTAGGTTCGATAATTATAGGAGCTGAACTTAGAGCAACTTTCAACATTTCAAATGATTTTAAACAGTCATCATCAAAACAAATGGTCTATCATGTTCTAACAATTGACACAAGGGTTTAGAAATTTTAGCAAAGTCTTTTATAAAGCGGCGGTAAAATCCCCCATGCCCTAAAAAACTTCTAATCCCTTTGACATTTGTAGGAGGAGGTAGCTTTGAAATGATGTCTATCTTAGCGTGGTCTACCTCTATTCTTGCTTGGAAATTTTGTGACCCAAAACAATACCCTCTTGTACCATGAAATGACACTTCTCCCAATTTAGGACTAGGTTTGTTTGTTCACATCTCTCCAATACTCTCTCCAAATTAACTAAACAAGCGTCGAAAGAATTTCCAAAAACAGAAAAGTCATCCATAAAAACTTCTAGAATATTTTCTACCATGTCAGAGAAGATGGCCATCATACACCTCTGAAAAGTCGCGGGTGCATTGCATAGTACAAAGGGCATTCGCCTAAAAGCGAACGTACCATACGGACACGTAAATGTTGTCTTCTCCTGGTCTTCTGGAGCAATAGTAATTTGATTATAACCCGAATATCCATCTAAAAAACAATAGAAATCCTTACCTGCCAGACGGTCGAGCATCTGGTCAATAAACGGGAGAGGAAAATGGTCTTTCTTTGTTACCTTGTTGAGTTTGCGATAATCAATGCAAACTCTCCCCCGCTCACAGTTCGGGTTGAGATGAGCTCATTCTCCTCGTTGGCCACCACGGTTATACCCCCTTTCTTTGGTACACACTGTACTGGGCTTACCCAGCTGCTGTCAGATATTGGGTATATAACACCGGCGTCAAGCCATTTAAGAATTTCTTTTCTTACAACCTCTTTCATCTTCGGGTTCAACCGCCTTTGACTCTCAATAGAGTTCTTAGCATCTTCTTCCAATAGAATTTTGTGCATGCAAAAGGCCGGGCTTATCCCTCGGATATCTGCTATCGTCCATCCAATGGCCTTTTTGTGCTTCTCCAAAATCTGCAATAAAGAATATTCATTAGTAGGTGATAAATTGGAAGCTATAATAACTGGTAAAGTGTCGTTATGCCCTAGATACGCATATTTCAAATGCGACGGCAATGGCTTCTGCTCCAACGTGGGTGGTTCCACTATGGACGGAAGTAACGACTTGCATTCTTCTTTTTGTATTTTTTCAATAGGATTAGCCATATCTTCTGGTCCTTCTGCTATCTTATCAAGCTTTTCTTCAATCTCTGTAACTAATAAGTCATAAAACTCATCAAACATAACAGGATTCAAGCTATTTATAGCAGAGCACTCTTCAAAGTCTCCTGGTAATTTCATGGCGTCTAGAACGTTAAATTTAACTTCTTCATTATTTACCCTCATTGTAATTTCTCCCTTCCTTACATTAAAAACTGTATCCCCAGTGGCTAGAAATGGTCTTCCCAAAATAATGGGAACGTCTAAGTCTGCCTCGCAATCTAGAATGATAAAGTCCGCAGGGAAAATGAATTTGTCCACCTGGACTAAAACATCTTCTATCTTTCCCTCAGGTCTTATGATAGATCTATCGCTAGTTGGAGGGTAACCGTAGTAGGTCTAGCTTCTCCTATGCCTAAAGATTTGAAAACTGATAATGGCATAAGATTAATGCTAGCGCCTAGATCACATAATGCCCTACCTAAGTTTTTTCCTCCTATGGAACATGGAATGGTAAAAACTGCCAGGATCATTACATTTCATGGGTAGCGGGCTGCCTACAGCTTCACTACTACATTTTGTCATGGCTACCAGTTCATGCTCTCCTATTTTTTCTTCCTAGAAACTATATCTTTCAAAAACTTAGCATAATTTGGCATCTGTTCTAGAGCATCTACTAATGGTATATTTATATGCAGTTGTTTTAAAATATCTAAAAATTTTCTAAACTGGGAATCATTATTTTTCTTAACTAATCTTTGTGGAAACGGGGGGGAGTAGGGGTAAAAAAGAAGCTGTACCTGTGGAGGAACACTCGGGGTGTCCTCATTACCTTTTCTAATATTTCTTTTTCTGGTGTTGTTGGATTTTCTGGTATCTTTACAATTGGTTCAGTGGACGGAATCTGTACATCTGTTGTTGGCATTGTTGGTCCATCATATGCCAGTCCACTCCTGAGGGTGACAGCTTTGCACTGTTCTTTCCCTTCTCGTTTTGGTAATTCAGTATGGCCTGGAAAAGAACCTTGTGGTCTATTCTTCAATTCATTGGCGAGCTGTCCCAATTGGGTCTCAAAATTCCTCATTGATGCCGCTTGGGATTGTATCACTGCGTCGGTTCGGGCCATGTACTCCTTCATCATATTCTCAAGATTTGAGTTGTTATTGTGAACTGGTGGAGTCTGTGTTCTCTGATTGTACTGCTGTTGCGGTGGCGGGATGTATTGTTGTGTAGGTGGAACATAGGGCTGCTTGTTCTGTTGGCTCTGCCCTTGATTAAAACCGCTCGAACCTCCTTGTCCTCCCCATGAGAAATTAGGGTGGTGCCTCCAACCTGGGTTGTAGGTGTTCGAATATGGGTTAAAGTTCCTATTGTTCCCATGTCCTACATAAAAAAGAAGCAGGGTTATGTGGACAATTATCATAAATATGGTTTTCACTGCAAAATGAACAAATGAGATCGTTGACTTGGCAAACAGGGGCAGGAGTGCAATAATCCGACTGCACAGGTTGTATCGGCGTGGCTAATGGATTTTTTATTCCCAATGCCATCTCTTTCAGCCTCTGGTTCATTGTAACCATCTCTTTTTGCATCGAGGTCGCAATGTCCAGAGCCAAAACTCCAGCTGGATCTTGCTTCTTTGGTGCTGCCCTAGATCTTTGCGAACACCATAGTTCGTTGTGTGAAGCTAAGTCATTTAGGATGTCAACTATCTCGTTGAATGTCTTCTTTGTAAAGGCTCCGTTGGCAGCATTGTTTAGCATCATCTTAGTAGGGTGATCTAAACCTCTAAAGAAATGTTCTATCTGGATGCATGCCGGCAAGCCATGGTTCGGACATTTCCTGATTAGTTCTTTAAATCTCTCCCACGCCTCGTGAACAGGTTCACGATCATACTGTCTAAAAGAGATGATCTCCTCTCTGATATCAGCGTGGCGAGTAGGTGGGAAGAATTTTGTTAAGAATTTCTCCACTAACGACCCCCATGTGGTGATGGATCCCGGTGGAAATGCATTGAGCCATGCTCTAGCTTGGTCCTTCAAAGAAAATGGAAAAAGTGTTAGTCTCAGAGCATCGTCTGTTATACCAGGTAATCGAAATGCATTTGCAATTTGAATGAATGATTTCAGATGATCATGTGGATCCTCATGTTCCTGCCCTCCAAAATGTCCAATTGTCTGCAACATTTGGAACATCATTGGTTTAAGCTCAAAGTTTGCGTGGGCTGGAATAGGGTTGACTATCCCTGAATCAAAGTTCTGAAAAGCCGTGGCGGCATATTCTCGCATTGCCACGTCTCTGTTGTCCGCTATCTGGATATGGTTGAATTCATCATTTCTCGCATGATCCCTCATATTACCGTTAACAGCAGGTGGATCAACCGGATCACGAGGTGGAATATCTGCCATCGATGTGCTCGTACTCTCTACCTCACTTTCAGGACTGATTTCACCTTCTCTCTCTTTTTGCTTTTCTAGTTGTTTTCGAAGTCTTTGCTCCTTTCGAGTTTTTCGAAGGGTCCGCTCAATCTCAGGGTCAAGGGGTAGAAGAAAAGATCTTGTGCTCATGCACTTTAACTTACCCTTGTGAGATAAACGACCAAAAATATAGAACAAAAACAGTGGATGGAAATTACACCCAACAACAATTCAAAAAAAAAAAAACTAAAAGAATTTGAAAATAATTTTAAAACCCAAAGTCCCCGGCAACGGCGCCAAAAACTTGACTGGGCGTTTATGCTGAACGCACGCACTAAGCGTAACAATTATATAGATGCAAGCGCACACCTGTCAGAGTAATATAAAATGGATGGAGTATCCAAGTATCGATCCTCAAGGACTTCTAAATAATTTCCAAACTCTGAAGTTTTAAAGAATAGTGAATGTTGAAATGAGTGATTCTTGTAAAATGGGAAGTGGTCACAAATAATGGTTTTGGATTTGGGATTTGGACTTATAATAATAAAACCTAGCCCGATTTACTTCAAGTTAGCCAACAAAGAATCAAGGACATGCTAAGGATAATATGCATTTTACTTTAGAAACTAACGACTACGCTTCTCACTTTACTTATGTCTAAGCAAGTTCAAAGTCCTAAGACATTCCCTAATATGTCTATTATGAGATATATCTTAGTTTTAGGATGGAAATAGTCGCAACCTCGGGTTAAGGTCCTATGTCTAGGCTACTTAAGCGGAACCCTTATGTCTAAGGCGCTCCTCTCCTCGGTTTAATCCACTCACAATGCAAATAAGCAACCTTTTCAGTATTGACTTGTTAAGACTTACAGTGGCCTTCTCTAAATCCTAACTTTTTGGGAAAACATGTTGAGCAATGAATGGAAAGTAAAAACACTACTTCTTAGCAACCCTTTTTAGACATAAAAGGCTAACTATCCATAACCGGGCTAGAGACGGGAATTTAGAAAGACATATTGAAGAAAATACAGCAAGTAAAATGGTTGAATGTGGAATGCATGTGTGAAAAACAAAAGTTAACTAATGGAGAGTTTTTATCGGGATTGAGAGCTTCGCCCTTCTCTTTCAAGCAAGGGAGAGTGTCACGTGCTCTTTCCTCCAAAAACACAACTCTCTTAACTAAAAATAAAGTAAAGGCAAAGAGAGAATAAGCAAAGTGCTAGATTTTTATATATTTGAATAAGTAGAAAAATGACTAAGTACAAATGGAAACAAAACAAGCTCAATAAAGAATGTAAAGTGCTCGGGATTTAAAAACCAAAAAAAACTAATGAAAGCAACTCAAAAGTACTTAGAAAGCAACAAAGAAACACTAAAAATGATCAAGAGAAGGAAGCAAGGCTTGATGAATTTGGTGGAGAAGTTGCTGGAATTTATAGCTGTGCAGAATTGGTTAGGTAGGTCCTAAAACGATGGTGAATCACCCATTTCCAACTCTTTTGACTGACCAAATCGTGCTCAAACTGATAGTGGAACACTTCTTCTACACGTATGCATCGGTTGGAACCACCAAAACGCATTGGAAGACGCGTTTCATTAAGGGCAAAGTTGGAAAGAAAAACTGTTTTCTGCAGGCTTCCCAGGCGCCTGGCGCCTCCTGAGGTGGTTTTTTCGTCTTTTCGCTTCTTTTGATTAATTTGCACTCCCAAATGGTCCTAAAATGTCATAAATACAATATAAGCCATCCACAAACCATAGTATATGAATTTTGCATGAATTGGAACTCAAACGATCGAGAAAAATCCGAAACAAAGCTGAAACATTGTAAAAACAGCATCTAAAACCTTCTTTTTACGCATGTAAACAAGCGTAATCAGGCACTTCGAATTTTTGCTGGGTGGGAAGTATTTCATCAAAAACTTCTCAGCCAAGTCATCCCAACTTGTAATAGACTCTGGAGGAAGGGACTCCAACCATGTTCTGGCTTCATCTCTAAGTGAATACAGAAATAGCTTCAGCCTCAGCACTTCTTTGCTCAATCCTTCATCCTTGAATGAATTGCAAACTCCCGTGAAGAATTTTAGATGCTGATGCGGGTCCTCTGTATCATGTCCATGAAATTGACCCACTGTTAGGAGCATCTCAAAAATCACTAGTTTCAGCTCAAATTTAAAAGCTTCAATTTCTTGCTCCGTGATAAATGGGTTGAAATTGTAAAATGCCGGAGCTGCATATGCTCTAATTTCCTTGTCGATGTCGTCTGCTAAGAGTACAACATTGAGAGGGGGCACTGCTACCTCAGGGTTAGTAGCGACAGGAACCCCATATATTATCTCTTCTATCCTCACATTCGGTCTTAGAGGCGCGTTAGGTTGAACTGGTAGGTTTAGTCTATCCATGTTTGCTGCCGCTTGTTGCCGCCTCTGCTCTCGTATATTTCTATGGAAAGTGCGCTCTATTTCGTGTTCTATAAGATACTCCAATCATTCGGACTCGTTCATGCACCACACAGCATCGTATCTACAAATATCAATGTTAAAATAGAATCACCAAAATCCGCGACAACGGCGCCAAAAACTTGTTGCGTCCACACAATTGTGTTGACAACACGTGCAAGTATACACGAATCGCCTGTTGTAGTACGTAACGAGGTCATATCCACAAGGATTTTTGGTTTATATTTTAATGATAAAAGCAGATACCAACAAATAAAAATGTACAGAGTTTGGGTATGTGTATTATCTACGAGAAATAAAATAAAGTAATAACAGGATGGCAGAACTTTACGAGAGACAATAGTTTCGAAGTTGTCAACACAAGAAAGTAGCAGCAAAGACAGTGATAACGGGGGATTAACTGATATGGGAAAGACGGGGGAGATTTAGCATGCTTTCACAAGTGAGAGGGTGGGGTCCCTTGTTCAAGTCCCGAAGTCAAAATTTAAGAAAACACTCATCTACTTACCATAAAGTCGAGAAGTTATGTTCCCAACTCCCCACTCCGTCTCGTCCTTAAAATGATAGGAATATTGAGTCGGTGACCTAGGTCATGCTCACTCATACAAATCAAATAACGATCCCTTATCGTTAGGAGTCTATAACTCACTGAGGATTGAGATTGAGTTACTTGGTTTTCTTTTGAAATGATAATCTATAGTTAACGGTGTTATAGCTGAAGATTAATTATTTCGCGATTCAATTTTATACAAACTCATTGCATAGGATACTCCCACTAGCATGTATCCACATGAACAATTTGGATTAAGTCGTTTGTAACTATTACAATGTGGGCTGTATCCATAGTGTTACCAGGATAAGGTTCCCAACCTTGCCCATATACTATAGACCATTTAGGTTATTACTGGAACATTATTCACGTATATCTTGAATATATACTGTATATCAAATATATACCTTGTATATTAAGTATATATTGTATACTAGTTATATAC